>NW_021620536.1:1443294-1542204 GCF_004785775.1 Grammomys surdaster | reverse complement strand
AGAGAGAGAGAGAGAGAGAGAGAGAGAGAGAGAAAGTGTACTGCAGTCAACAAAGCTGGAATGAGTGGGGGATCCTAAGAGCCATCTAAGCCCTTTGACATCAGACACAGAGTTACAGGATTTGGATTTTGCACTGTGGCATTTTAGTCTTGCTTTGGTCCAGCATTTCCTCACTATGCCCACTTTCCTTCCTTTTGGGAAGGTAACGGATGTAGGATGCACAGCTTAGAATAAGCATTGGAGAAATAGGACTGTCAATCACATGGGACAATTTTCTTCAACAATAGGAAAATGAATGACACCTAGTCACGTGATCAACCAGGTGATTCTTTGCTGTTCTATTAGTAACTAGCCTCCACCTGGATCCCCCCCAGTATCCTGAGTATTATTTAGGCTCTAGTCCTACAATGAATAGAACACATCCATATGAAAAAGGCACCATGTATTTTAAATACTTCAATAGAATCTATTCTTGTGCTTAACACAGATCCTTCCCCTGAGGCCTAGCCCTGAGCTCTGTTTATCAGCCGATAGAATTCATCCTTACTATAAAGGTCACAAGTTCTACTATGTTTAAATGTGTCCAAAAAGTCTTTATTAAAAGTATTGAGGCCATAGAGAAAGCTCAGGGGATCTAAATTCAGTTCCCAGCACCCATATCAGAAAATTCATAGCCAGGCGGTGGTGGCGCACGCCTTTAATCCCAGCACTTGGGAGGCAGAGGCAGGTGGATTTCTGAGTTCGAGACCAGCCTCGTCTACAGAGTGAGTTCCAGGACAGCCAGGGCTACACAGAGAAACCCTGTCTCGAAAAGCCAAAAAAAAAATCATAAATACCTCTAACTTTAGTTCCAGGGGATCTGATGTCATTTTCTAGTTTGTACAAGTACCCATATATTTTCACACAGCTGTATGTGCATTCACATAAATACTTTTTTAAAAAAATTAAAAATAGCATATATATATATATATATATATATATATATATATATATATATAAATAAATACAATGATAAATTCTAAGGCTGTTTCATTGATTGAACCACAATATCAATTTGTTTTGTGGAATCAGCTGACTCATATTAACAATTTATTAAAGTTACTCTATAAACATTTCCCTTATGTTCTATAGCATAGTATGATAGTTAATCATCATCAACTGATTTGGAATCACCTGTGACACACCTCTGCATGTATCTTTGAGGGTGTCCAACGAGGATTGAGAATAGAAGAGCTATCCTGAATGTGAGTGGTGGCAGACCATGGGTTGGGATCCCCAAATAAATAAAAAGAAAGGGAGTGGGAGAGCCAGCCAGCGGGACACCAGCATCTACCTCTCTGCTTCCTGCCTGGACCAGTTATCTGATGTTCTCTCCACAGGTCTTCTGCACTGGAACGAAATTTACCCCTTCTTAAACATGAGGCAAAGTTCCTTTTCCCTTTCAGGTTGCTTCGATCAGGTATTGTGTCACAACAATGAAAAGGGTAATGAATACAGTTTCTCAAACCTGAGGCCCTTGGCTGAGAAGAGTCAATTATTTCAGTACTAAGGAAAGTCTAAATATAAACACTCTGCTTGGCAGTGTGCCACCAGATCGCCCTGTGTTTATTTCTTTGAGATTATCATAGAAATGAAAACATAATGAAAACTTCTACATTTAAGAGAGTTTGATGTGTAGCCCAGGCTGGCCTTGAACTCAAGATCCTCCTGCCTCTGCCTCCTTCAGCAAATCCTACCGGCGTGCGCCACCACAACTGGCTTCTGGGGGAACCACCATCCCTGACTTCAAGCTGTACTACAGAGCAATAGTGATAAAAACTGCATGGTATTGGTACAGAGACAGGCAGGAAGATCAATGGAATAGAATTGAAGACCCAGAAATGAACCCACACACCTATGGTCACTTGATCTTTGACAAAGGAGCTAAAACTGTCCAGTGGAAAAAGGACAGAATTTTCAACAAATGGTGCTGGTTCAACTGGAGGACAACATGTAAAAGAATGCAAATTAATCCATTCTTATCTCCTTGTACAAAGCTCAAGTCTAAGTGGATAAAGGACCTCGACATAAAACCAGATACACTAAAACGAATAGAAGAGAAGGTGGGGAAGAACCTCGAATACTTGGGCACAGGGGAAAAGTTGCTGAACAGAACACCAATGGCTTATGCTCTAAGATCAAGAATTGACAAATGGGACTTCATAAAATTGCAAAGTTTCTATAAGGCAAAGGACACTGTCAATAGGACAAAACAACAACCAACAAATTGGGAAAAGATCTTTACCATTCCTACATCTGATAAAGGGCTAATATCTAATATATACAAAGAACTCAAGAAATTAGACTCCAGACAACCAAATAACCCTATTAAAAATGGGGTATAGAGCTTAACAAAGAATTTTCAACTGAGGAAACCCAAATGGCCAAGAAGCACCTAAAGAAATGTTCAGTATCCTTAGTCATCCAGGGAAATGCAAATCAAAACAACCCTGAGATTCCACCTCACACCAGTCAGAATGGCTAAGATTAAAAACTCAGGTGATAGTAGATGCTGGTGAGGGTGTGGAGAAAGAGGAACACTCCTCCATTGTTGTTGGGACTGCAAGATGGTGCAACCACTTTGGAAATCAGCCTGGCGGTTCCTCAGAAAATTGGACATAGCATTACCTGAGGATCCAGCTATACCACTCCTGGGCATAAACCCAGAAGATGCTCTAACATATAACAAGGACATATGTTCAACTATGTTCATAGCAGCCTTATTTATAATAGCCAAAAGCTGGAAAGAACCCAGATGTCCTTCAACTGAGGAATGGGTACAAAAAATGTGGTACATTTACACAATGGAGTATTACTCAGCTATTAAAAACAATGAATTCGAGAAATTCCTAGGTAAATGGATGGAACTAGAAAATATCATCCTGAGTGAGGTAAGCCAATCACAAAAGAACATACATGGTGTTCATTCACTGATTATTGGATATTAGCCTAGACCTTGAAATACCCAAGATTCAACTCACAGGCCACATGAAGCTCATGATGAAGGAAGACCAAGTTGGGGGGGGGGTGCTTCGGTCCTTCTTAGAAGGAGCAACAAAATACTCAGGGGAGCAAATATGGAGACAAAGTGAGGGACAGAAACTGAAGGAGGGGCCGTCTGGAGACCATTCCACCTGGGTATCTATCCCATGTGCAGTCACCAAAGGTAGATGCTGATGTGGAAGTCAGGAAGTGCATGCTGATAAGAGCCTGATATAGATGTGTCCTTAGAGGTCTGCAAGAGTCTGACATATTCAGAGGTAGATGCTCACAGCTAACCATTGAACTGATCATGGGGTTCCCAATGGAGGAGTTAAGAGTGAAGACTGAAGGAGCTGAAAGAGTTTGTGGCCCCATGAGGAGAGCAACAATACCAACCAACCAGAGCTCCCAGGGTCTAAACTACCAGCCTGGGAGAACTTAGGGAGGGATCCCTGGCTCCAGCTGTATATGTAAGGGTGGAGGGCCCTGTGGGACATAGGTGGGAGAAGAGATCCTTGGTCTCATGAAAGCTGGATGCCCCAGTGGGTGGGAATTTGAGGGTGGGGAGGTGGGAGTGGGGGTAGGTAGGGGTACATCCACAGAGAAGCAGGAGGAGGGGTGAGGGGATAGGGAGTTCCTGGGGGAGTGGGTGGGGTAAGGGAATAACATATGAAATGTAAATAAAACATCCAATAAAAAAATTAAAAAAAAAGAAGAAAAAGAAGAGAGAGTTTGATGACAGTCATATAGCTGCATGGAACTCCAGCGCAGGACCTAGCTGTCTCTCCAAGCCCTGCTAGCCATTCTCAGCAATGCATACAGGACCACTGCCAACACAGTCCCACAGATGAAGATCTATGTAGTGCTAGGTCTGCTGCTAGCTCCAGTCAGTGCTGGCATCTTTTTGAAAGCTTCACTATCTTCTGAGTTGTCCTTCTGTCCCTATAAACCTTACTCCACACAATGGTAATTATCATCTTCATTTAAAAATTATTTTTACAGTGCTGGGGCTTAAAAACATGACAGTTTTACTGCAAAGCCCTGTTCCTGTTCTCTCTCTCTCTCTCTCTCTCTCTCTCTCTCTCTCTCTCTCTCTCTTTCCTTCCCTCCCTCCCTCCCTCCCCCCCGTGTGAATATACATTACTTTTGAAGTAATAAGTGACTAATAATTTCCATTTTAGATACCGAAAGAGTAATAAGTCCAAGGAAAAGGAAACCCTTGCCTAAGTAAAAGAGTGATTTAGTCTGGACTCTAGGCCCTGTGACTTCTACGCCAGTGTTTATTAGACTTCTCCTACACTACCCAAGGCTGAGTCACTGCTGTTACTTCTAAGGTAACAATTCAATATTCTTAAACATGCTCTTCAGAGCTTCAAGCTACCTTTTGTGCTGTTGAGTATTTTGCTATAAATTAAGAATTCTAGAATAAATTAATCCCACATATGGCTTTTTCTTCATAATCCTCAAATGCAACCCAAAATGAAGGCCTCTCAAATCATTTAACATTTCTCAACCATTATCTGTAGAGGAATTTTAATTCAGAACATGGTTGCTCTGCCAAGAGATCACATCTCAAGACCATGTAGGTCTGTATGATCTGGCTGGAATATAGACATACCTTTAATCCCAGGAGACAGAGGCCAAGCAGATCTCTGAGTTCACGGCGAGCATGGTATAGAATAAGTTTCAGGTAAGAGAAAGTTTAGGTCCAGGCGTGGTGGTATACACCTTTAACCCCAGCACTCAGGAGACAGAAGTATGTAGATCTCTGAGTTCTAGTAAATTTGATTAAGTTGGTGAAGTTGATTAAGGCAGTTGAGTTTATGACAATTCCGTTTATAGAATACAGAGGCAGGCTTTACTGGGAGAGTTTTACAGACAGAGGTTGAAGAGAGAACAAGCTAAACACAGGTAAAGACAGAATGATCCAGAGAATGACAAGCCAGAAGATTAGAACATACTGACAAAGTTAGTATGAGGCTAAGCAGAACAATTCAGTCAGAAATTGAAAAAAGCCAATTTGAATCAGACAGTGTGGAGAGAAGTTTTGAGCCAGAACAGCTGAGGTGACCAGCCACCCAGAGTTTAGAAAGAGCTAGAAAGGGTGAGCGTATTCAGCTGTAAGTCTCAGAGGCTGAAGACATTCTAGGCCTAGATAAGATTATATGGAGGCTAGAAGTCTCCAGGCTTAGGTTAGCAGACAGATGCAGTAAACCTCCGAGATAACGATTATACCAGGCAAATAAAAGCTACTTTTACAGTTATCTACTACTTCCCTCACCCTGGCTAACATTTCCATTCATTCCTACTAGCCCTAACCATATTCCTCCTGATTATATTGCAAGAAAGTGATTTTTCCTTCCTACGTTCCTTCATTCATTCACATCAGAAAAGCGGAGAGGCACATATATCCCACAGTGAAGCACCCAGGGCAGCTCAAAGGTTCAAAGTCAGCTCCTAAAGGCCGTGATATAAGATCTTGAATGACCTGTAGGGAACAAGCAGTGAGCTGAGTAGAGATGAGTAGGAGGACAAGGTAGGAAAAAGATCACTGATGACTAGGGAAAAGAAGACATGGAGCCAAGAAGCACAGCTAGATCCTAGTGTAGCCAGCTCTTTCTGGAAGGTTTTCTTCATTTTTTTTCCATCCAAAGGTGTTCCTCCTTTGAATTCCTACCACACAATTGTGCAGTTCCTGTATAATAGCACTAAACAAGAAGTATCGTTTATGTTAACTTAGTTCTCACTTCCCCATTGGACCCTAAGACGACTGTGTATGCCTATTAGTATCTCCTCAGCTTTACCACAGTGTCGACATCTGCTAACCACAGAAATGCGTATTTAATAAATGAATGAAAGAATTAAGTCAAAGTAAGTTTTGGTGGCAAAATATTTGAATTTTAATTTACAAAGCCTTATGCAAAATATTTACTGTATAAAAGTTGAATGACTATGTTTTCTATATTGAACATATTTAACCATGTATTAAACTGTAACAAGGGAAACAGTAAATATTAATTATAACTCAATTGTTAATGCTGTAAGTAAGTATCAACTTGTAGAACTTAGGATTCATTTCATTTATAGTTATAAACTCTGGATAATAAACTTTACCATGGGATCGTTTCGATTTATTTTGTTCAAATAGCTTTTCAACTTTTTTTATTAGTTCTTCTCTAATATTTTCCAGATATTTTCGTTCTTCCTTTACTTGTTTCATTTGTTCAATAATCTTCTCTCCTAGAGAGATTATAATGAACAGTTATCAATTCTGAAAAGCTAAAAGATATTTCATATCCCAAAAGACAGAGTTTAAAACCCAAAAGCGAAAAAAACCCCAAAAGCATGTAAACAACAAGACTAAAATAAACTCAAGACATGTTTTGCTTTCTGTTCTTAACCACTATGAGAAAATGGAGGAGACATTTTGATTTGCATGAATTTATAAAACACATATTTCTTCTGCATTTATGTATATGTGTGAAACTAGGTAGTCAGGTTTAAGTTACTTTTGAATTTTTTAGGTTATTTATTTGGGGCCCAAAGTTACTGTACTTATATCTTACATGGAAAATGCATGTTTGAGAATGAAATATTAATGACTAGCTAATACTAATATTAGCTATTAATTAGATAATATTAATATAATATTGTAACCAACATAAAATTAATATAATGTAGCTTTTTGTTATAGTAAAATATAACAAAATTTACCATTCGACTTTTTTCAGTGTACAATTAAGTTGCATTAATTTACCTGCAGTGTTGTATAACCATTCCCACCATCCATCTCCATAACTTGAAAAAGTATTCATGAGCTGAAACTTTTGGGCCATTAAACAATAATTCCTTATTGACATAGTTAACTTTGCCTCACACAGAAATATCTATACTCATGATATCACAAATACTTACTCTCAATTTTTAATAAAGAGGTATCAGTTAATCTTGAAGAAACTCTTTGAGAAGGAAATGAAGGAAAGTCAATCAGATCTGGTAGGGCGATGTGCTCCCTGTGACACACCTGTAAGCAAGCGTGAGAATGAACAGAACCTGACAGGATGAAGCACTCTTCTGTGTTGTCTACACGTCTGCTAATGCATACCAGCAATGTCCTGTTTACTGTATAATGAAGCACGCCCAATTTTATATTTACAGCTATAGGTTATTTCTTATGTCTCGCCTCTCCACTTCACTAACACTGGGACATCTTATGAAGACAGTATAAACAAAAACTTTAAGAATTCATTATCTTTCTTCCAAATGTGATTTCTTTTCAAGAGTCTTAGTGGCTTGATATAATAGCTTCTTAACGTTTTAAGATGACTACTGATGTTTTTCTCTGAGTTAATTTTAATAATTTATACTTGCCAAGAAAATTGATGAGTCTATTGCATTTTCAAAATGTTAGCATATCATTTTGTATCTTATTCTTATACGCCCTAGCTCCACTGTTTGTTTATATTTTCTCCTCCTCCTCTTCCTCTCCTTCGTACTCCTATTCTTCCTCTTTCTCCTCCTCCTTCTTTTCCTCCTTGTTTTCGTATTTATATACGTGCTTTTGTGTGTGGTATATGCCCACAGAGGTCAGAGGACAACTTGCAGAACTCAGTTCTTTCCTTCCATCAAGCGGGTCCTGGTGTCATCAGGCTTGATGGCAAGCATCGAAACCTGCTGAGTCAGCTTGTCAGTTCCGGTCTCAATTTTCCTATTTTTACCTGTTCTTGTTAATTCAAGCCTTGCCATGTTGATGTTTTTCTCATTATTTTTATAGATTTTAAATTGTTTTCAATTCTGCTAGGTTTTTAATTCTCTAATTTACTAGTTACAACTTTTAAATTAAGTATTATTCATATTTTGTTTTCTTTTGAGAGTAAGTTATTGAATCAAGTTCCTACAAGATAATGGAAATTAGAATTTCTCCATACATCTTTCCAAATACCATAAAAGGAAGGCAGGTAACTTATATATATAGCATAAGATCACAGAATCCTGCAACTGTAAGAGTAAACTTATCATGTAGCCAGGAACTCTCATTTGAGTAGAGTTAGATGCACTTTATATTAGATAACACTACACACAGATACCATAGAAATGCCAACTATGGTGCATTTTAGAGAGGCAAGACTCCACCAAGAGCAAAAAGATTTGAATGAGAGGGTCTAAAAACAAGGACTTTGTAGTAAAAGCAATTTAAGCTTATCCCCAAATAGCTTACAATAAATGAGATTCATACTATTGTTATTTTATTTGGCTTTGACAATTACTGAGGGGTCACCCCTAATCTACTCTTCTAACTAGGCCTGGCTCCCTCCCAAGTGATGTACTCCAGATACTTGCTGTTTCTCCTGGCCATGTGCTCATGCTTTCTCTTCTTTCACCTCTCTCTCTCTCTCTCTCTCTCTCTCTCTCTCTCTCTCTCTCTCTCTCTCCCTCCCTCCCTCCCTCCCTCCCTCCCTCCCTCTCTCCCTCCCTCCCTCCCTCTCTCCCTCTCTCTAAGTTCTTCCTCCTCCTTCTCCTTCTCCTCCTCCAATCAAGTCACTCTGGAACCACCTACCTCTAATCCCTCCAGTAACTGGCTGTAGCCAATTTTATTTAAGTAATCGTTTTAAATCAAGGAACAAAGTTTGCACAACAAAAGCTTGTAACAATCAACTAATACTGTATACCCTGTCAACTCACTCAAGAAATCTCTTCTAAAGACCTGAAGTAGTGAAATACATCTGTCAGCAAATTCAGTTACAAACTAGCTACTAAAACTGACAAAGGTTAAAGTACCTTTAAAATAGTGATCTAAAAAGCTGTTGTAGATATTGTTTTCATCCTACTCATTTGGGCATATTATCTCATCATGAAAGCAGAAACAAAAATTGAATCACCAGTGGTAATACTGATATTATAAGAAAATATTTATGGCATTATAAATAAAGACTTATATATTTAATCTGTAGCTCAGTTTTAATTTCTCTATTAATATTATGTTGCAATGCTACATTTAGATAAAATTTTTATTAATCATACCAGTTTGGCTTGCCTTCTATTGATGGTTGTATTACCATCCTCCTCATCCTCATCATTATTTTTCCAAAGAAATGGACTTAAAAGAAAACAACAGATTTGAAAGAAATATTAAAACTTGATTCCATGAGTATTAGTATCTACTATTCATATATGAATGATTGTTTTGATGTTATATAAACACAAATATAACTTTAAAATTGTTTAATGTCAGCCTCAAGGCTAGGTGGGTGGTTTGTATCAGTGTCCTAACATTTTCCCTGGCTGAAGCAGAGGACCGCTTGAGCCCAGGAGTTTAGGACCAGCCTGGGCATCATAGGAAGACTCTGATTTATATATAAAAAGAATCATGATGAGCTGTATGTTTTCTTTCAAACTAATTAATGGTCAACATAAACTACATTTAATATGAATAGTAAAATAAGACATCACTATGGATCTATGATAAGATTAAAAATTATTAGAAATATAATTCTCTAGTGAATATAAGTCTCTTGCTTATGTAATTGTTGCTTAATTTGAAAAGACTGTAATATAAATCATTGTATAAATACATTCTTTTCCTTACACTACAGAGTAGAATATATGTAATCAACATTTATACTAATTACCTTTTTAGGTTCCCAAAATAATCATTTGACTCTTCCAATGATCCTGGCAACTTGGAATTTCCAAAGTGACTTTGTGTAGGCTGGCTTTCCTCAGCTGATGTTTATGTTCATGCAATGGAAAATGAAATTCAAATATTGGGAAAACAGTAAAAATAAGCATATGTATATATTATAACCTTATTTCATGAACTTTGTAAATGTAAATTCATATTTCCCAGAATAAGCTTTACAATATAATTCAACAGTTTGTATGGATAAAAGATTCTTTAATGAACTATCCTGGCCTCCTTGGACACTGCATGAATGTGCTACACATATATGTAGGCAAAACACTAAGACACTAAGACATATAAGCAAATAAACCAGAACTTGTTTTCAATGTGAAGTTGTATGATTTTAATTTTAATTTAGCTCCCACTCATTTCCCACTCGATATTGGCAATGTCAAGCAAACAGGAGTTTTCAAACTGATCTAATTAATATTAAGTGAATCAAACTTAGACATAATAGCTGCTTAAAAGTCATAGTAAAACTCTACTCTGCTCACCTGCCTCAACCAACAAAGAAATGACAATGCAAAAATCTACAGATCTGTGGGTCCGTGCTGATAGGAGTATAAGACACTGGTCATTCCTACTGCCAACACAAAGCATGAGACATAGCATCATGTGATACCGATGCATTTCATAACATGAGACCTTCTTTATATTTACTCTTGAAAATGATAAGAATGTTTTGTGAAAATATTCAGATTCACAGAAAAGGAGTAACTCTGAAACTAAGATTTGTACTGTGAGTTGTTTGTGACAAAGTTAAGAGAAATTTAAGGAAAGAAATGGCACGTGAAGGTGCAGAGTACTAATAATGCATATAATAGTTTTACCCAACAGTGAAAATTCAATATGCCCCTAGTTCAGTGCTATAAACATGGGATTTAATAAAACACAGCTCAAGTCCTGGCACTGCCTTAGCAGGTATGACTTCCCTGTTTCCTCTTTAAAGTGCCAGAGTGGTGAAGCATACTTTCCAAGCCTTAAAAATCCCTGACTTCAAGATCTGATTTCAATCCCAACTGTTATTTTTCTAGATCAGGCCTATGATGTCCAAGTCTATTCTTACTGTTGCCCAAAATGTGTTTCTAGGACTGAAATTCAATCATGTTACCCTTGCTAAATACTCCAGGTGGCTACTATTGTCCACTGAATTCTTTAGTTTGTATACAGAGTCCTTAAAATTCCTTAGTTACCTCTCCAGAAACACGAGTTCATGGTACATGTTCATCCTCTCTCCTCATACTACAATGGTAAAAAATGCTTGACTAAAATGACCTTGTTAACTAAATCCTCAAAGTCCTACTCATATCCTGATTGTATGAAGAAAGCATTCTGGAGGTATTCATGTCAGCATTTTAAGTTTGATTTTGGAGCATGACATTTCATCTCTCCCTTTCTTCCTTTAATAAATATACCCTCCAAACATACACTTTACATGTTCTCACCAGCCATGTTTGTCTAATGAAGATAATTCACATTCAGAAAGAAACTGAATGGGTAAATCAGAAGGAAAGAAACAATTTCAGATCTTTTCTTCTATACAAAATAGACTAATAGAATATTTTCAAGAAATGCCTTTGTATACTAACCTAGACAATAAAAAATTATAAATTCCTTCTTGTTGGATGAAAAGAAACACAAATGAAAATTCCTTGCTATGACAATAAATATCTATATTACAAAGATTCATCCAAATTAAATCAATGACTCAAAACATATAGCTTGAAAATTTTCAAAACTATATTTGGCTAAGCATAAAACTGTGGATGGCTATTACTCACACCCAGCTTATTGACAAAACCTTCTTCTTCTTCTTTTTTTTTTTTTTTTTTTTTGGTTTTTTGAGACAGGGTTTCTCTGTATTGCTCTGGCTGTCCTGGAACTCACTCTGTAGACCAGGCTGGCCTCGAACTCAGAAATCCGCCTACCTCTGCCTCCCAAGTGCTGGGATTAAAGGCGTGCGCCACCACTGCCCGGCTTGACAAAACCTTCTAAATAAAGAAATATCAAGATACCCAGTCCATGGCTGGGAAGACATGGTAGCATTCATGGCTGTAGAGGAGGCTTGTGCTCTTGAGGCAAGAGCTGGTGGCAGTGGCTTGTTACATGGAAATGACCAGGAAGCCAAGAGCTTGTGGCAAAAGTGGAGGCAAAATACAAACATCAAGCCCTGCTACACCAATGGTTTTATGTTTGACTGCTAGGCCTCACACCCAAGCTTCCGTAATTTCCTAAAAGAATGCCACAAGCTGGGGACAGGTGTTCACACATGTATTTGTGGAAGGCATCCACATTCAAGCTATCACCATCACCATAGGCTAATGGTCCAAAGGTTCCACAAACTTCCTAAAAATACCAACAGCAGTTGGGGACAATAATCTTTAAAAAGATTTCACACACACACACACACACACACACACACACACACATTCTCACAATTTGACAAGTTACTTCTGAGTAGTAGAATCATTTATTCTTGATACACACTTTAGTTCTTTAGTTTCTGGAACTTTAAAGAACTAGCATACATTAACACCTCATTTGTTTGTTTTTTAAAGATTTATTGATTTTATTTATATGAGTATACTGTAGCTGTCTTCAGATATACCAAAAGAGGGCATACAGATGACTGTGAGCCACCATGTGGTTGCTGGGAGTTGAACTCAGGTCCTCTGAAAGAGCAGTCAGTGTTTTTAACTGCTGAGCCATCTCATCTGCCCCTTAACACCTCATTTGAATTGCAGGAATTTTTGTTTTTAAAAAAGAACCAGAAATTAACCTGAAGAACCCAGAGTATTTCTAGGCACTGGTCTGCTGCCCCATCTTACTGCTTGTCCCAAGGCCTTACAATCTTTTCAGCTGCAGGAAAACCACGTGGCCTGCGTGAGCCCTGTAAATAAAGGTTGAGATAAGATCCCTTCCTTTAGAATAGCCTTAAGCCTGTACCAACATCCTGCTATCCACCACATCCTGGGCTCAAGAACTAACCCTTAATTTTCAAATTCCTTCATTATTATCCCCTGACATCTGCTTGTGGGCTTATGCTTCAAAAGGAGACTACTCTTGCCTGTTCAAGGTCCTGTTTCCAGCTCTGAGCCTGACCGTGACCCTCACTGGTTAGAAGCATTTTTCTGCAGTGAATAAAGTTGCTTTTTGTTTATTTCTGACTTTGGTGGTCCTTTCCTCATTACTTGTGTGCCCCATTACCCCAACATAACCCAATTTGAGAACCACATGTGTGTTGGCAAAAAGAGTCAGCAGACAAAGGCACTCATCAAATGTGAAGACTTGAGTTTAAACCCCTGGAACCAGCACAGTGAAAAGAGAGGACCCAGTCTTACAAGTTGTTCTCTGACCTCCACATACACAAAGAGAAATAAATAAAGGCAAAATAACTACATTTGTGAGGAATCTGTGTAATTTAACATTATCATCAAGTTTTTAAAAAGTTTGTGCAGTTTTATGTAGAATGTGAAATAATTACACAACTTAAAAGTTCTATGTAGAGCAATTACACCTATATTAGGCACTCTACCTTGTACCATTCAGAAATACTGGATTTTACTGTGAATGTTTTAATTTTTTCTGTAGTTTTTAAGGGAATTACCATGAATGACAGATACATGCCAAGATTCCCACTGAGTATCTATGTCACTGGCATCAATTAATACTAAATATTAATGCAGGCAATATTAAATGAAGTTGTTGAGGGATGATTTTGCACAGTGTGCATTCATTCAGATGCTGATTACAGTGTCCAGATATCTGATTGCAGCCCAGACATCTACACTGTCAAACATCTCTTATCTCAATGATGTGTGAAAAAAAAATGGTTTCCATTACCTCTGATTGGTTAATAAAGAGCTCATCAGCCAATTTGGAATTTCAAATCTCAAGTGGGGATCTCAGAGACATGGGGATGAAGGAGAAGAAATAGAGGGAGAATGAAAGAAGACAGAGGGAGGAAGGGAAGAAAGAAAGAAGGAGGGAGAGAGACAGAGAGAGGAGATTCAACATGAGCATTCGCCATGAGCAGGTCACAGGGAAGTTGCCATGAGGACACTGATGAAGCAGGAGCAATCAGGACAAGACTAAGACGGCAAATATGGGGCACGTGGCTAGATAGTAGGCAGCACAGACAGGTTACAATAGCTCAGTATCTGCCCAGAAACAGTGCAAGGAGCTTGTAATAAATATAGGGTCTCCATGTCTTTATCTGGGAGTTAGTAGGCACAAAAAAGCCAGAATTAACTTTACAAGAAGTGATATTTGAAGTATCATCTGGTATACAATAAATTGAGATGGTAAGAAATATAATTTTACAAAGCAATATCCTGCAGCTGTAATGGATACTGTCATTAGTTTGGGGGAGATGTACTTCACTTGTATCTACTATACTGTTTTTCCCTTGCACAGCTTATTTGCCTATGAAATATGATGAAAATGTTCAACTGACATTTTACTACAAAGCTTTCTTTCTGTAAACTTAATTTCAATTAAAGCATTTTGGTTATTTGGCACTTTGTGAGCATGTGTGCATGTAGGTGCACCAGTGTGTATGGGTGTGTGTACACATGTACATGTGGAGACCAGAGCCAATCTTAGGTGTGCTTCTTCAAGTGCCATCTACCTCTGTGTGTGCCTTTAAAGAACTATTTTATTTTAAATTATGTGTGTCTGTGTGAGTATGCAGAGGAGTGCAAGTGTCTGTGGAGGCCAGAAGAGGACAGCAGATCTCCTGGACTGGAGATATAAAGATCAGCCTGATGTGGATGGTAGAAACTAAACTCAAGTGCTCTGCAGGAACAGCAGACACCATCTCTGAGTCATCTTTCTAGTTCTGACCACTGTGTTTTGAGATAGCTCCCTGACTTGCAGCTCAGCAGGTAGGCAGGTCTAGGTAGGCTAGAAAATCCCAAGGATCTACCTGTCTGATTTCTGAATGCTGAAGTCCAAGTGCATACCATCATGCCCAACTTCTTTTGTTGTTTTGTTTTACCCAGACTCTGTAAACTGAATGTGGGTCCTTATGTTTGCAAGTCTAACACATTACACTCTAACTGCCTCCAAAGCTCTTAATTCATTTTTAACAAACTATTTCATTGTTTTCTTGTTCCCACTTAGTCATTTTAAAGCCCTACTTGAACTATAGCTTTCTTTGCCTGTATCTGTAAGGTTAGATTTGCCCAAAATTTGCATATAGGCTTGATTGCTCAAATTTATTATATATAAGAAACTCTTGTCTTTCCCATTTTAGTTGAAATTACCTTCTTCCTGATTTGTAAAGTCTCTCCATGTATTTTCCAACAAACTTGGATCTCGAGATTCATCCTTTGACAAAGATACACTATCTGGTCTGTGGATTATTCCATTAATCTCTGTAGTATCGTCAATACTCTGCTGTTCATCTAGAGTAACTGTTGATGCTGAATAAACATTTCCTAAGTGATCTATTACAGGAAGCAAATATAATTCTGGTTGAAGAGCCTAAAACATAGGAGATTTTTTTAAAGGTCAAAACCAACAAAATCTACTTTACGTTTTCAAATTACTGTGAGTTTAAGATTACAGTACATACATATGGAGGAGCAAATGATTTGAGCTTCAGTTCTGATTCTTGCTTTTCCTTTACCTAGAGTTGATACATAAGAAAAAAATTAAATCGTCCATAATATTTTTCAATTATTTTCTCTGTGCTATTCTATGGAAGACATACAGCATATCAACAAAAGCAACTATGGCTGGATCACAGAGAATGTACAATCCAATCCTACTTCTATTCACTGAAGCAAACATAACTGACACTCTATGTCTAATATTAATTACGGTAAGCATCTGCATGGGCATCAGTGTGCATGTGTACTATTCTGTGTGTAGTACATACATGAGCTCAGTTAATCTTCACACTGTCATGCGATGGGTATGAACCTCATCTGTACTTTATAGACAGGGAGGCAGAGGCATCAACAATTCTGTAACTTTCTCAGATGATATAACTGGCTAGAATTTATGCCCACAGTGTCTTCTATTTCTCAGTGAAGAAAAGTAATTTTCATTAAAGGATCCAATTATGCTATTCTTTTGCTCAAAACTCACAGGCTTCAGAAAAATATGAAGCATTCTGGCATTCAAGACCTTTAAAATGTACTTTATAATGGATCTCAACTCTGCCCTCCCCACTTTTTGACACAGTTAATATAACACGGTTTTTCTGTGTAGTCCTGGATGTCCTGGAACTCACTCTGTAGACCAGGCTGGCCTCGAACTCAGAAATCCACCTGCCTCTGCCATCCAAGTGCTGGGATTAAAGGCATGTGCTACCACTGCCCAGTCGCTTACTAATTTTCTGTTCCTCTAATCATTTTCTTTGCTCAGAAATCTTTTCTGGCTCTTCATTCTTTTCAAGATCAAATATTATCTCTTTTGATCTAAGCTTGAGTATCATTTCTCCCTCAATGGCCCCTATCTACCCTCTTCTGCTAGAAAATCTTATGTTCTTCACTATGTAAAATATGACATTCAATTTATTCATATTAATAATTTACCTTCACTACTACACCAAATACACTTTAAGAACAAATTCCTTATTTATTTCTATATGTGGTAAAATATTAATATTTGTTGGAAATAAAATATTAAAAACAAACAAACAAACAACAACAAAAAAAGCTGGGCGGTGGTGGCACACGCCTTTAATCCCAGCACTTGGGAGGCAGAGGCAGGTGGATTTCTGAGTTCGAGGCCAGCCTGGTCTACAGAGTGAGTTCCAGGACATCCAGGACTACACAGAGAAACCCTGTCTCGAAAAACCAAAAAAAAATATATACACACACACACACACACACACACACACATATATAACAAACATTTTAGAATTTGTTCTAAATTATCTCATAGTAGGTTAAATGTAATTATAATATAGACTTTACTTAGAAGGAAAAACAAGCAAGAAAACTTACCACAGCTAAATTATTTCCAATGCATTTCAGAAATAAAAATTTTTCTGCAACAGCATCTACACCAAGAAACTCACCAAGACGCTCCCTCAGAGCTTGTAAAGTAAGTTGAGGAGATACTCTGAAATACCATGACATTGTTTTAAATAGATTTGAAATATATTAATCAATCAATATCTTTAGTCATCTATCTCAAATATAAATACTTATTTAATGTATTAAATATAATTTAGCATCTTATGTTTCTACACAGCCTGGAACTTTGATGGTTTCCAGTAAGTACTTTTCAAAACAAATAATCAACAATATATCTTTTAAAACTGTACAAATGAATGCAGATTACAAGTGTCTTTTGTATTGAAAAGGAAATGTTTGTTTTGCAAATCTACATCCAAGTTTTATGATTAAAACAAAACTTTGTGCATTGAGATCAGAAGACAACTTTGTGGGGTTGGTTCTCCCCTTCCACCTTTATGTGGAATTGAACTCAGGTAGCTAGGTTTGCGTGATAAGTACTTTTAGTTGTTGAGCAATCTCAGCAGTTCAGAACTGTATATGCCTATATATAATTTGTTCTTGAACAGAAAAGTAATCAATGTGACTGGGGAAAGTGATGGGAAAGTTTAGAAGGAGAGATATACTCAAGGGGAAAAGACTGCCAGATCACTTAGTGTCATGTCTGTTTGAATGTGAAAATACACATATAACTAAGTTTTTATTCTTTTAAACAATTACAAAGATCACTACCAATATATTGTTTTACCTACTCTTTACAGTTCAACTGGTGTTGAATTTTAGATAATTTCTGTTAATTATTTTCATGTTTAACCTTAGTAATAAAGAGGTTATCCATGTGACATCTGTTCTTTAGCAATGGTAAGATACAAGGTTTATATAGTTGTTGTGGTAGCAATGTACACCTGTAGCCTCATTTATCACTCTACCCCATCCGTATCACCAGCCTTGCACAGTGCTATTAGCAACAGCATTTATTGAACTAGGAATGGATCCATCATATGGACAAGATACTTCTCACTTAGAAGATTTCTAACTTTCAGAAAATGTATTACTGTTTTATATAACTTGTTTCACGACCACAAAATACTTGCCTTATAAATCCAGCAGAAATAAAATTGTTAATAACTTCTATTGAAATAGTATTTAATTTATAGTTCCACGATCCTTCAGGGACATAAAAAACATGAAGTTCCACCAACTGAGTAAGAAAAGCATCAGTTAAAATTTTTCTATAGAAAAAGAATCAATTTACATCCTATAGAATTTTAAATTAAACACAACTAAACTATAGAATGTATTCATTCATCTAAACAAATGACAAAGTAAGAATTTATTGACTGGTTGACACTTGTTTCCTTTGAAACAATGATAATTTGTTGGGTCGCAGCTTACACAACAGCTTTCATAAATGGCATTCTTCCCCTGGAATTCATTAGGAATTTTTCTTTCTTTTCTCCCCTACGCCCCCTCCCTTTCTAATAGAAGTTTACTATAGTGTACAACAGGCTCCAGGATGACACTTCATTTTAGCTTTAGGTGGCAAAAGATGTTATGGCAGGGAATCCAGATATCTAAAAAAGAATGAACTATGTTGAGGACAAGGACACCTTATTTTTGCCAGACTTCTTAATTCCATTTGTGTTCAGGAGGCCATTTCCTATAGCCTTGGCTTTTAACTCCTGAGTTTCTTCTTCTGTTTTTAATTTTCCTTGAAGGCCTAGACGTCCTGATCCATCTCTTTGGCCTACATCTTGTGCTGTTTCAGGTGCTTCCTTTTGAACGCCTTGTGGCCTCTTCCTCAGACCCTTATCATAAGCCAGAAATGGAGATGGTGTTTTCTTATTGCTAGTCTTTATCTCTCACCTCTATCCTACATTCTTCGAGTTTTAAGGATTGTCTCACAGTGACAATCAAAAAGCTAATACTGTGGTTTTGGGAGTGTATCTGTTTTCTAGAGTTCTAGGAAGAATTTGTTCCTGATGTAGGGCTTCACTGTTAACGATAACAAACACAATAATCATTGCAGAGTCTCATGTTCTTATTCTAGGAAAGGCTTTTATCCACTGCACATTAAAGTTCAAAGGACTTACGTAATTATACTCTCAACTATAACAGTAAATATCTAGAAATTTTAAAAGTCTGGTTAAGGTGCTAGAGAGAGCTCAGTGGTTAAGAGCACTTGCTACTCTTGCAGAGGATCCATGTTTGCTTCCCAGAACCCATATTGCTTTAAGCCCTGTTTCAGATGACCCAACACTGTCCTCTTGGTTATGGGAGTTCATGGTGTACACACACACACACACACACACACACACACACAGACACACACACACACACACTCATATATTTTGGTGTTCCCTTTTTTTGTTGTTTTGTTTTTCGAGACAGGGTTTCTCTGTATAGCCCTGACTGTCCTGGAACTCACTCTGTAGACCAGGCTGGCCTCGAACTCAGAAATCCGTCTGCCTCTGCCTCCCAAGTGCTGGGATTAAAGGCGTGCGCCACCACTACCTGGCTTCCCTTAAATTCTTTACCCAGACTAAATACTTCATTTGCTTCTGACTAATCTTGGCCCTGTGAGGAGTTAATCTTGGTTAAGAAGTATAAAACAGATTATATATAGACTTTCTTTGAAAGGGGTATTTACTAGGAAATATAATGACATCAAAGTAAGGAAAAAATGGGGAGATAAAGACATGGAGAGGCTGTGAGTTTTAAATAGAATAGTGTTGAAGAACTGTGCTGAGGTCTAACTGAAGACTGAAGGGAAAGAACGATCCAGTCAGGTGAACACCTAGGAAGGCCTCAACGTGGAAACAAATCTGAAGAGGATTGAAATAAACAGGAAACAAAAGGGAAGCAAAGTAGGGAAAACTTCAAGGAGGAAGGAAATGCATGCTTTTAATAGAAGCACTACAGACATGACACACATCCCATCTTTGTTTCATATGGACAGAAACGTATATACACAAAATTATGAATGTTTAAATATCTACAATTTACACAAAACGTTAACATGTGCCATTTAGTTTTTTCTGTCTGTCCTTCTCTCTCTTTCTTTCCTTTTATCTTTCTTTGGGTCTCATATAGCCTAGGCTAGCCATAAACTCACTGTACAAGTGATAGATTTTTTTAAAGATCTTGATCCTCTTGCTTTTGTCTCCCAGGTGCTGGGATTACCAATATGAGCCACCATGTCTGGTACTCTCTTTTTCTCTTTCTTGACAGAACAAAGTAAATCTGATACCATGATTTCCTATCAAAGTATCCATACATATTTTAATGTCTATTATCTGTAAATAAAGACTTCTCTAACATTTTTATTTTCACATAAAACACTTATTTTATTAATATCAACTAGCATCTGATCTATATTCAGAGTATACTGTTAAATTTTCCTCAAATTTTTTAGCCTGGAATTCATTCAAGATCCACACATTAGAAGCTATGTACGATGGAATACACCTGTAATCCCAGTATTTAGGAAGTCAAGCAGAGTTGAGTGTATAAGAATGATCAAGTGTTAGCTAAAAGTATTTGCATCAGAAAGGAAAAAACAGATTTACCATCATCTGAGAAGAGGAGAAAACAGGACAAATTTCTGGAAGAAGATTAAGAACCAGCTTTTGATATGTTATGTTAGATGCTTATTGATCATCCAAACAGCAATGTCTAATAGCTGAATATGTTTATATCTGGAATTTGGAAAAGAAAACTTAGATGGAGAAAAAAGGACTTATAAAGTTGGTATTAAAATCTGTATGCTGGATGAGATCACCACAAAATAAGAGCAGAGAACTGAGAGCTGAGATGATATGATCCCCTATAAAGACATTGGGAAGAAGAGCAAGATTCAACAAAGAAGAACTAAGACTGAACGACCATGAACAGGGGGAAAATCTAATTATGTAAGAAGCAATGTGAAGGAATACTATCAAGGAAGACAGAGATTCAATCAGATCAAGTAGGTTTATGTACGAAAGAGCAAGTCAATGAGTAACACATATCATGAATACCTTCCAGCAAAAATATTCCACTTGAGACTCATGGTTATGAAGTGAGAGTGAAAACCGTCCTTATTGTACACTCTTCCTCAGATCTTCAGAGAAGACTAGGTGGAAAATGTATTTATTCATTACAACATGTTTAGCACATTACAACAAGGCAAGAGCTGAAAGTGTTCCCAGTGTGAGCCAGGGTGATCCTGTGCCCTGTGGAATTTAAGCTGCGTATGTGAGCATCATCAGTTGAGAAACAGAAAGAGGGGTGATAAGATCGCTTCACTGCTGGTCATATGGAGATTAGAGAAAGTGATGCAAGAAGCATAATCACATAATCTGACACAGGAAGCTGGGATCATGCTACAATTAGCACCTAACATTATGTCATTCATATTTTTTGCTCTTTTCAAAACCAATAATAGGCATGGTTTTCTTACCTCTGATGAAGACGGTCGACTTGGATTGAGCGACATGTTGACAAGTGTCTCAATGGGATAGTTATCAGGTGGAGTTTTGGATGTTTAATATATCTTTCTTCATTTAAGCAGCATTAAATAAGTATTTAAATAGATTTTTGGTTTAAGATAGCATTCCAGCTATTTCTGGTCTCTGATGTGTCCAAAGAGCAAAGAGAAAAACATAAAAGCTTTAATATAAATGCAAAATATAAGCTTAGAAATGTATATATTCTTATTATTCTCTTTTACAAAGGTCAGTGGTTCTAAGAAGAAGTACACTCTACATAGCCAGCCTTCTCAACTTATAATGGTGTGGAAGCGATAGTCTTCTTCAATTTTAGGACTGTTGTCTCTTCCTGATCTAGCAATACATGACTTGATACTTCCTTGGAATGCTGGACAGTAACCATAAACCTCAGTGCTGCCAAGTACAAGATCATAGAGGAGAGTACTCTTGCTTAACTATAATAAATCAGTAAATTAGTTGTATTAAATGCATTTTATTTTCAATTTACAATGGAGCACCATGCCAGTCGAGGATAATAAGTTGGTAATTATATTATGAAGACCTTTTGAAAGGATATGTTTTACCATTTTCTCAACAATTCACTTTTTGTGGATCAAAATTTTGAGTTAAACATATACTAAATATAATATAGAAATATACTTTTACAAAAATTTATACCGATGGCCATGGAATGATGAAAACTGTTTTCTTATATGCATTTCTTTCAGGGCATAGCATAAATGTAAGCAACCATTCTAGTTGAAAATACTAGTCTTTAAATATATCAGGCATTATTTTGTATTATTTCCTGTGGCTTTCCTCATAGAATTTATGGCAATTTATATTAATGAATGATAAAATGTGCATATGTGTCTATCTATCTATCTATCTATCTATCTATCTATCTATCTGATAAAAACAGAGTAGTTGAAATATTATTCTAAAAAGAAATTTCCAACGTTGCCAATCCTTGACAATCCTTCCATAACTTAATGATCCTTACACTAACACAGTGTAAGCATTTTGTATCTCAGAAGAGTGTATGTTCTGTATCACTGCTTTACACCAACCTCCAGTAGTAACTTACTATACACAATTCAAAACTCTTCCAGCTCTGTAATACATTTTATATATGTATGTATAGTATGTGTATATAAATGCATTAATTATGCATTTAACACAACTAATATTTAGCTCTATGAAATACTACTAGATATCACTATTGACTTTAACAGTATCAAAATTAATAAAATTATTTTGTGAGATATACAATCTTTTGAATCAAATTGGATTCACATATTATTTCCTATGTAAATTTATTACAACAGCTAAAATTATTCATCATTTTGACTATAACACATTACTTTGAATGCATCAGTAGTTTAAGAAAACAGTAATTCTATATTTATAATGGAAGGTTCTTTTTGCCTTTATGCTAATATTAGTTTCTATTATGAACTTAAAAAACATGACATATACATTTATGTTTACTTTATTAAAGAAGAGTTAGTCAATAATCTATAACAATTATAATAAGTATTTGGGGGTTGGTATGGTGTGGCTATGTGTTAAAATGCTAAATACTGACCCTCAAGATCTGGTTTTCCCAACAAGCAGATCCTCACGTACACCAAGTGATCTATATAAACCTTGCTCTCCAACTTAAAGCTATTGGTTAAATAAATGTGGCTATAGCCAATTACTGGGCAGAATAGAAGTAGGCTGAGTTTCAGTTACCAGGCTGGGGATCACAGGTAGGAACCATAAGGAAGAACAAGGAGATGAAGGAGAAAGGGCGGAGAAAACAGAGGTCTCCACTAGACGTGATGAATCAAGTGCACACGCCCAAGTGAAATGTCCCCCGAGAACGGACTAATGGAGAAGAAATAATCCAAGTGACACTCAAACAGCAAGTACTTGGGGAGAACACAGTTTAGCATATAGAAAAATAGATTAGGGGTAATCCCCAGTAATTGTGCTAAGCTGATTAAATAAATCCATAGGACTCAGCCTTGATTATTGGGGCTCTGGCTGGGTCATAGTAATAACTAATAGAGTTATTAAATAACATTTAAAGTAACACTATTGTAAGTATGAATTAACTAAATAGTATTTGAATTAAGAAACTGAAATTTTGCCCGGCGGTGGTGGTGCACGCCTTTAATCCCAGCACTTGGGAGGCAGAGGCAGGCGGATTTCTGAGTTCGAGGCCAGCCTGGTCTACAGAGTGAGTTCCAGGGCAGCCAGGGCTACACAGAGAAACCCTATCTCAAAAAACCAAAAAAAAAAAAAAAAAGAAAGAAAGAAACTGAAATTTTATGTAGATATATCAAATATATTAATTCAGAAGAAGCTTGTAATCAAGAAAACTCAAGAAATATCAATAAAGATCTACCTTACTACTGTTCTTTGGTAAACTGCACTCTAATATACACATCTCCAAGTAATAACAAAGCAACAATATATAGTAATATTTTAGCCATGTTTAGTCATTCCTAGCTGGACAAGTAATAAAGACCAAATTCTGTGTGTGTGTGTGTGTGTCTGTCTGTCTGTCTGTGTTTTTTTTTTTCAAGACAGGGTTTCTCTGTGTAGCCTTGGCTGTCCTGGAGCTCACTCTGTAGACCAGGCTGGCCTCGAATGCAGAGATCTACCTGCCTCTGCCGCCTGAGTGCTGAGACTAAATATGTGTACCACCACCATCACCGGCTGAGACTAAAGGTTTAGATAGATAAAAACAAATAAAAAGGGTTGTTGGGAAGATAACTCCTTTAGGAATAAGATTTGTGTGTGTGTGGGGAGGGCTCAATATTTCAACTATAATTTGGTAGCTGCTGAAGGAATCAGAATATAGGGAAAGAAGTTAGGAAGCAGTCATCAGAGCCACTAGACATGCTCATACTATGAGAAAGGTGTACTTTTCTGAGGTTATAAAGATTTTTAAAACAGATTGACTAAGGAATACATTGTAACAGGCAATTTAGTTGAAACTAGTCATAAGCAATAAAGGGCAGAATTTTTGCTACTAAAATTCTCAACCTGCCGGGCAGTGGTGGCGCACGCCTTTAATCCCAGCGCTTGGAAGGCAGAGGCAGATGGATTTCTGAGTTTGAGGCCAGCCTGGTCTATAGAGTGAGTTCCAGAACAGCCAGGGCTATACAGAGAAACCCTGTCTAAAAAAAAATAAAAAATAAAATTAAAAAAAAAACCCAAACCCACAAACCAAAAAAAAAAAAAAAAATTCTCAACCTTTGGTTTTCTTCCTGTTTGGCTTATCTGTGGGGATAGTTCTAGTTTTAAAGTTTCACATAGAATCAATTTCCATTGCTTGTCTACATTATCTTTACAATAATAACCTCACCCAATGCTTGCCTAACTTGAACAAGTCTGTTATTTAATCAATAAGTTTAAATTAAAACTTAGGCATGATTAGAATTTTGAGTTGGTCCTAACCAACTCATTTCACATACTAAATCCTAACATAAGATTTGGATTTTCAAACTAATTGGCTAATGGACAAAGTAATACCAAAGAACATAGAGCTCTGATGAGCAAGAGGACTACAGAGTTCTAATTTAATCTCCCATGTGCTACAATATTTTGCTTTACAACCTTTCTGTCAAGAACAGATAATCAATCTTATCTTTTACACTAATTTCAATCAACATTAACCAATCTTTCTAAAAGCCAGTTGTTTAGTCTGGGAGTACAGTGCAGTGCAGGATCACTTGCATAGTGTGTGCAAGGCCCTTAGGTTTGAGCCCTCGGAACCATCTGTTAAAAATAAAGTTATTGAAAAGTATCCCAATGTCACATCTGATCTTAGCAGAAGACTACGGAGATCCATCAAAAATAACTTTGAGACTCAGTTTCAGAGCCAAAATCAAAATTTAAAAATTTCTAATATTCTTTAAAGTAAATAAGGATTTTGAGTAATTTTTAGTTATTGTTTGATACCGGCAAATAAAAAGAGATACTCAGTGGACTAGAAATCCCAAGTAACCACTACAATTGGGAGATGACTGAGGCTATACTTAGATATAGCAGGACCCTATCGAAAGCAACCAAATGGAATGAGCACTACCAAGCAGGGCTCCAGCCCTCCATACTGTAGAAGATCATTTATTGTGGTCTCTGTCTCAGTCACAAATCTGAGGAGAAAATGACTTGGGCTTAAGATCTTTCCCAGTTCTTAAATTCATTCAGGTAGTAACAATACCTTTAAACTAAGAGAAATCAGAATACAGTCAACCTTACAGCAGATGATGGGAATACTTCTTGATACAGGTCTCCCTGATCAGGATAAATTCAGGTTCTATTTCTGTTCTGAGAGTTTTGTCCTGCCTAGTTCATGGGTGATCTAATAAAGTTCTAACCCTCCTAAGAGGTAACTTGTGTTAGCTAAATAAACAAGTGCCCAGGGACATCCCTGGACCTATATACCATTAGGGTATATTTAAGATTTGTAGTATTAATCGATGAACGAAGCCAATTTATAATGATGTCTTGACCTGTTGATTTGAGCCTGTGGTAGGACAGTACCTCATGGCAGGGACACATGACAGAGGCTTATGATATGAAAAACGTGAAGAAGAGGAGAATGTCCTGATACCCCTATCAATGGTATGCTTACCTTCCACTAGACCTCACTCCCTAAAGCCTAACCTTCCAGTAGCAACATAGCCAGGCAATCAAGCTTTAGCATTGAGGCCCTTGGAGTGTATTTTAGACTGAACCCATAGCATGAGACGAATGCTAATGTGGTAAGATAGAAGGAAATAAATGTAACATTTTAGAATAAGAATATTTAATACCCCATTCCCTGAAAAACGGGTAATAATATGAATAAATGAACTAAAAATACAAATCTTAATATTGGCTATCTTAAACACTTTTGCAAACATTCTAACAAAATTTCCCTATAAGTTCCATATTCAATTATGAAAACTAATTGTTATACCAATATATTAGCAAAGACATAGAAAAAAGAAATGTAATGCATGTTTGTAACAGAAAAAAAAAAAACATTGGGAAACCTATGTTGTAGGACTTTTTTTTTTAGAAGCAAGTCTCTCATTTTTGCTCAAACTTCGTTTTTCTTAGATACTATAAAGCAGAACAATGTAAACTCAAAATTCCAGAGTTTGAGAAACTAATTTTGAAACCTCTTGGCTTGTGGCTAAGCTCAAAAGGTTTGTGACTCTTAAAAGTATTTTATTTAGCACTGAAGTCAGACCCAGTGTACTAAAGCTGAATGAGGTGAAGAAACTAGGTGAATTTAAATTTGCAGTGGCCTGCTGACAAAAAACAAAACAACAAAATTTACTGGTAATGTTTTCTTGCCATTCATTGTTCATAGGTTCTCTTTGTGTCAGGTTACTTTTGACAACAAAGTCTATCTTTAACCATCTAATATGTAAACACATGGTAAAGCCTTTGAAATATTTTAGAACTTTGTGGAAGGTTAAAACCAATCTTTTATCAGGAGATACTGATTGTTCATGAACTGTATTTAATACTCATAGCTTCTAGTATAAAATAATTTAAAGGCAATTTTATTTTTCTTTCCTTCATATCCTAATATGTATTGCTTATTGAACATACTATAAAACTATGATGACATCTGGTGTTTGAGACAGCAATACACTCTGGTTTCCTAACTTTATAGTTTGGGGAAAGGAAAAAATAAACTTTGAGACGAAGACAAAATAAAATTTATTCCTCAACATTTCCTTAATATTGGGTACTGTACCATGTAAAATCTTCTTTAAAATTCCTTCCAGCACATTTTATAGTTAAGTATTATTGCAACTAATATAATGTAGAAGATTCTTTAAGTTACACGTAATCTTAGAAATCTCCATTATTTTAACATACATTATAGGTAACAAGTCACAAAGTAAAATATTTGTGATAGATTTCATATTCATCCATTTATTTTGGTGGCACAAGCCTTTGATCATAGCTCTGAAGGCTGCAGCAGACAGATCTCTGTGAGTTTGTAGCCAGCTTGGTCTACATCGAGTTTCAGGCCAGCCAGAGTTACAAAATGTGACTCTGTCTCAAACAATATTCTGTTTGTTTTTTAAGTTATGTATTAATGTGGCTCCGTACGTTTGTGAATGCGGATGTTCCCAGACTCTAGGGAGGGTGACAGTAGCCCTGGACTTGGTGTTTTTGAGTTGCCCAGAGTGGGTGCTGGGAAGTGAACTTAGATCCTCTGCAGGAGAGCCCGGTTCCCCAGTCCTCTAACCGCCGTCTTCCAGCCTCGGCTTTCATATTCTTTACACATACAATTTCATTTCGTTTCATTTTCAAGAAATCCAGGAAGCGTTTTAACCTTCGGCAGTTTACATGGCTTGCTGAAGCACACCAGGGCAAGCAGGTCTGAATGCAAACCGAGGATTCTTAGACAGTCACTGTAAGAATTGGGCAAAACACCAAACTTCCGGTGCACATTTCCCCCCTGAACTGATGTTAACTGCTTAGGAAGGCGATGTGTTGTCCCAGAGCAAGTTATATGTCTTTTTTTTTTCTTAGTATCGCAAAGAAACAGCAGTCATGACTGTTTATAGGTGTCCTGTTTATAGATGTTAGATCTCAACAGGACACCGGAGCTTGAACTCATTTAAATCTTCCTTAACTTTTGATCTTCTGAAAGCCCCTCTGGGGTTCAGTAAAAGCACGAAGCAAGCAATTCCAGAGACATCAAAAGAGCGAACGATCCCTGACCGCGAAGCTCGGGGACTGATGTCTGAAAGACAGCGCTAACAGGAAGCCGTGCGGGGCGGCTCGCACCTCTTGGCGACAGGCCAAGCCACTGACCGTCCTGGATCCCCAGCCCGGGCCGGTTGCGGCGCCCTGCGGCCGGCGCCGCTCGTTTGATCGAGGGCGCCTCACACTGGGCTGAGAGGACAGAACTAGGGACCCCGAGGCAGCGCGGCCATTTCCCTCACCCAGCCGTCGGTCGCGGGGTTCTTAGGAACTCCCTCCCACCCGCGCCGAGCTCCCCGGCCGTGCTCCCGAGTCTGCCCCCAGGGCCCTCTTACCTCGCCCTAACCAGCCCCTCCTGACGCGGAAGGCGCCGGCCGGGCGTCGGGCCGCACCGCCCCCGTCGCCACCGCGCCCACCGGCCGCTCCGCCCCTTCTCCTCGCTCGCGCGCCCGGGGGAGCCCGCGGCCGCCCAGGGGGCGTCGGCGCGCATGCGCGGCGCGCACAGCACCGGAAACTTAGGCGAAGTTCGGAGCCCCGCCCCCGCCGTCCCGCGACCTGCCGCCCCCTACTCGGACTGACGAGTCGGCCCGGCTGTCCCGAGCGCCATGTCGGGTTCTTCTAGCGTCGCCGCCATGAAGAAGGTGGTTCAGCAACTCCGGCTGGAGGCCGGGCTCAACCGCGTGAAGGTGAGCGGGCGTGGGCGGGCGGTGGGCCCCGAGGGAAACGCGGGCCGACACGCCGCTCCTCGGGCCGGGCTGTGGGCTGCGGGCGAGGAGGGGGCCCGCCCTTCCGCCGCCCGCCGGCTCTTCCCTGCCCCGGCGGGTCTCTGCACCGACTTCCGTCTCACACTTCTCACCCCGCACTTACTCCCAATCCTTGTCCCGTGAACACACACGAGTCCGCTCGGGTAGCTCCAGACTACGGCCTAAATAAGCAACTTTTGTTTGCGGGAGTCTGAGGACACCACCCTTGTTCAGTACAGCCTCGAACAAAGAGGCGTTTCGAACAGACGCCACAGTGTGCTCGCGTCTGACCTTGCTGGGGTATCTGTTTACTGGTTCACATGCCGGAGAAACCGACGAGCGCTCGCCTGTGTTGCTCTTACCTTGCGGTCTGGTTGGGGTGTCGAGTCTTAGACTTTTGGGCAAAGGCCTTCTGTCTGTGTTTGTGGACAACTAGGTATTCAAACGCTGTTCTAAGGACCGTTTTGTTATTTTTTCAAATCCTAAACAGATTGGCTTCTTTCTGATGTAATAGGTCGGGTTACATGTGAAACACTTCCCGGTGATTATAGAAAGAAACAAGAATATAAATCACCCTGCTAGAACTTGCCAGTTTCCAAGGTGATTTGATTTTGTATTCAGCAGGCTAGTCCTTCCTTCTAGCGTGCTTATGGAGAGTGTTTTGTGTTTAGCTTCCTCAAGTAGAAATGTCAGAGACCGTTTAACTTCCTTGTGGTAACCTTAGGAGGAGGGTAGGGAGACGCCCATCAGTCTTGGTGTGGACTCCATTTCTCTAACCAAATTCTCATTTCATCCAAGTGAGTTAGTCAGTCTTGGCCAGATTAGAGCTCTGAAATTTGAAGCATTCTATATCATCATTCATGCATATTAACTATCATAAAAGTAGGCCAGGAAGGGAAAAAAGTGGGTTGGGGAAGGAAATAAACAGGTGAACGTGGTAATTATGGTAGTGGTACTTAACCCTAGTGGGCCAAAGCAGTGAGTGCCCAGAGAACTTCCTTTTCTTGGAAAAGCTGCTCCGTGGCTACCTCCTCGCTTCTCTTGCCTTGTGTGTCTTAATTCTTCTGGAGGCTTCTGATTAGGATGCTTTAAACCACCACACATAAACAGGGTTTTGACATTTCCATGGCAAGGCGCATCTCACTTGGGAATTTTACATGATTTTTTTCTAGGTTCCTAAATTAGGTTAGGTGCCATTTGACATCATCCAAGTATCACGTCTATGCTAGGTGCTTTTTGTGTGTGTGACATTTTAAAACTAGCATAAACTTAATACTATTTTATTTGTTTAGGTCGTAATTGCAAGTGGTTTACGAAACACTTAGGTAGGTCAGGACATTCGGAAACCTGACTAATAAAAGTTTTACAGTGTCAACCTCCTGGATAGTGGATAGAGATTGTTACTGCTGCTTGGGTACTAGCAGCTGTTCCATTTTAAGTCTTAGGTTGCTGTTTAGAATTCTGGGTTTTGTTGTTTGGTTTTTCGAGGCAGGGTTTCTCCATATAACCCTGGCTCTCCTGGAACTCTCTGTAGACCAGGCTGGCCTCAAACTGAGGCCTGCCTCTGCCTGCTGGGATTAGAGGCATGCTCCACTGGTGGCCTTGCTCCCTGTCGTCATTTAACCTCTGTCCTGCACTGTCAGTCACAGCCTTAGGTATCTCACCGATTCTGTGCCTAGAGGTACAGTCCATATGGAATGGTACTTGGAGAAATGTGTGGGAAAGGAATTAACAGGCAGTTTATGCTTACTGCTGATTGTTAACAAAACCAAATGCTGTAACACTATGAAAACTGATACTTCACCCTCTGTACAGTAGCTGCTTTTAAGAGGCCAAGCAAGGTGTAGGTTATTTGTACAAATGTTTAAGAACTGCAGGAACCTCTAATATTCAGAGCCTGTTAGTCACATGGGACTTATTATACTGAATTGTTGTATAAACCAGACACAGATAGATTGAAGGTGAGCTTAAAACTTATTTGGGATGACTGATCCTTTGGTCACAATATAACTCTTATCTAGGACCTTTTGATAGAGAGTATCTGTAACGCTATTAACTCTTTAGGCCACAGCACCCAGGTCTTAGGCATTTGTTGTAACCTTGAGATTGAGAGTAAAGTATACACTTTGAGAATTACATGGCTTGAGTGCATTTTTAGTTATTCAGGGTCTGCATACCCATTCACTTTGTGGTGTCGGTATTTGTTCAGTCAGCTAGTTTGAGATAGGGTTTTGCTAAGCAGCCAGACTGGCTTTGAACTCAACTGTTTTAAGTTATAAAGCCCGACACTGACAACCTTCTACCCTGTTTCATGTGACTTGAGAATTAACAAAGTATATGCATGGTGTATGTGAGCATACATGCCATGGTACATATGGGGAGTTAAGAGAACAAGCAACCTTGTAGAGTTTGATCTTTCCTTCCACTTCTATGTGGGCTCTGGAGATCAAACTCAGGCCCAGTTTAACAACGTTTCTGAGTAGACCATCTTCAAGAAACACTGTATTTGCCTCAAATGTGATTTGGTAGTGTTGATACACATATACAATACAACCCAAATAGGACTTCAGTATTATTATAGCCTGCATTTCCTAACCAGAATATATATAATGGTAGGTGCGTGTCGCTCTTACATGCAAGGTAGTATATGGATGGGTATACATTTAAAGAACATTGAATTCTGAGTTCTGTGTTGGTTACCTTAGGTTCACAAGCATTTCTCCAGTTTGCTTGCAAGACGTGTTAAGATCTTTTTGTTGAACTAAATACTACATATTACTTAATAACAAAATAATGGGGGGGGGGTGGCTCAGTTCTTAGAGTGTTTGCCTACCAATATAGAAAGTCCTAAGTTGGATCTCAGCACTCAGGTGGTAGAGGCAGGAGGCTCAGAAGTTCAAGGATGTTGCTACATAGCAAGTTTGAGGCCAGCCTGGTTTACACAAGACAAAACAAATTCTGTTTTCCCCAAACCAAGCTGTCAGGGCTTGTTGAACAGCCCATCATATAAAAACAAGATATCCTGTGCACTGTAGATAAGTGGGGTTATACTATTGAGTCACTTGATGCTTGTGATAAGTAGAAAACACATTGCAAATCAGTTTCATTTACTAAGTGTTCTAAGTATGAGCCAGTACAGAGCTGTTAGCTGTAAGTTATTTTGAAGTGATGTTTATTTCGGGTGTTTCCAGACTTATAACCAACAGTCATCTTTCCTCTCTTTGTGATAGGTTTCCCAGGCAGCTGCAGACTTGAAACAGTTCTGTCTGCAGAATGCTCAACATGACCCTCTGCTGACTGGAGTGTCTTCAAGTACAAATCCCTTCAGACCCCAGAAAGTCTGCTCCTTTTTGTAGTCATATATCTTGAGGTAAGTTCATACCACCCTCTTTTGATACAAAGGAAGAACCAGCTAGGTTTTTTTTATTTGTAGCACTGACAACATCTATCCCTGTAGTCCTGCTTAGCATTCCAAATTTCTTATTTTTGAAGGTTACTGAAAACTAGATTAATAGTCACAAGAACTAATGGTTTTTATTTTTATCACAGAGTGCTAAATAGGTGTAATAACTGTAAAAAAGTAATGGGAGACTCAGAAGTCCACTGCTACCAACAGCCATGTGTTTGTGTAGTGCTGGCACAAACACCATGCATATTTGGAGATGCTAACAGGCAAACTGAAATGTTAACAGATTTACAGTGTTTATAGGAATGACTCTGCAGGTACCGTGGTGGATTTGTGGATAAACTGTCCTCACTGGTATAAGAGAGCCAAGGGGTGAGTAGCATAGCAGAGAACTGGGGTACCTGATAAGCACACATGGCCCAGACATCCCCCTCCCCCAATCTCATTTGCTGAGCAAAGATAGCAAGAGAAGAGAGATTTACATTTGTGTTGGCAATGAAGTGGATTTGAGCATTTGGACAGTATATGGCTATCAGAGTTTATATTCATGTCCTAGGCTAAATGTCACGTGTGAAAAAAACCTGTTCTCCAAAGATGTGGCCAGAATTATTTTGGCTAATTTAAGCTGTAATTATAGGATACCATCATTTGTAATCTTTGGTACTTTAGTTAGTAGTATTGAATTAGGAAGCAAACAGTGTTTTTAAAAATACGCTGTGTGTGGTACACATCCTTATACTAACATTCTGACTTAAAAAGTCCAGGAAGTTGCTTCCTAAAATACCTTGTTACATAGGCTTTGTGGATCTGGGAGTGTACAGGAAGTTAATCACTGTTCAGTAAATATGACTGGTTAGGATGACTAAACACCAAGGAGGAGAATAAAGCTGCTTTTGGAAACAGGTTCTCAGTAAGGAAGCACTGTTAACAGTCTAGCTAGTATCTTAGTATTTAACAGTGTTAATATTTTTTTGCTCTTGGCAATATTCACTGGGTATCTCTACAAGTTTCATATTTTTATGAGTTACTAAAAACTCTTGTGTAGAATCAGTTCCTATATATTTATAGACTTATTTTCACTTAATAAAAAATATTAAGTCTGAGGTCCATAGACTTCTTATTTTTAAGAGTTCACACTTAAACGTTAGAATGACTTACATTTAGAACCTAGAATGTAAATGTAAAATTATGACTGTTAATTCCAGCAGTAAAAGAAAACTTTGGATATTATTATTTGAAGGAATTTAGATCTGAAAACTGTTAAGTGAATTTATAAATTGCCTTCCTGAAGTGCATATTATAACCCAGTAGGTCTAAGTAGGCTCTAAAACCTGCATTTCTTTGAGTTAGTTGATGTCTAGTATACAGTGAAAATGTGGGTTAAAAAAAAATTAGCTGCACTCAGCTTTTAAAAAACAAAGCCAATATAAGTAATTTAACAACAGAGAGTGCAAAAAGGAAATGACTATTGTTACTATGTGTTTCCCCAAGAGGATCTCTACCTCAGTAAGTCTTCATTGTTGTACATAGGGCTTTCAAGAGCTGAGTTTCTCTTAACATCAGTTTCTAAGACTGAGGCCAGGCCACAAGCGACATTTTGGGGCCATGTCTACTTTAGAGGTATAACTACCAAACAGTGACTTGGAAATGTTAGTAATACTTGAGTGTCACTGCCCATGTTTGGTCTTTCACACCAAGGGCAGGGTGTCTTTTTTTTGGGGGTGGGGGAGGATCAACTGTTGCTAAACAGACTTTATTTCCTATTTATTAATCGATTGTTTTCCCCCTAGAGGTTTTGTTGAAACCTCTTCAGTGTTGTGAAGTAATTCAAAATTTCAAATCAGTGTAAAGATGAACTGGTTATCTACCATTTCAAGTTCAATTCAACTTTTTTATAAAACTTTTTATAAAACAGGTAGCACTTTTACTCATTTCCATAACGTGTTGTGAAGTTATGCCTGTGCTTTTTCTTTCTCCTGTATACACACTTAGCTGTATTTTATAGTTTCAAGATAGTAATTTTTAACTGTATAACTACTGCTTTTGTTTTGAGATGTTTTGTCCTGTATAATTTAGTCATTTAAGCTGTCAGACACTATTCTGTTGAATAGACCTTTCCTTTATCCATTCTTCTAACAAGCTGCATTAAGGTGGTTTTATTTTTATGCTGCTGACAGTAGTATGCTCAGTATCTTCGGTGTTTTCTGTGTGTAGATGAATAATAGAACTGATTGCATCTTAGAAATCATTTTTTTCAAAGGATCTTTAGATTTTCCATGTTAAGCATTTTCATATTTACCTTTTTATTATGATAAAGTATATTTCAGTAGTGAGGTAATCTGTGAGACTCCATAAAATAGGATTTTTCTTTCTGCTAGTTGTGAAATTTAAAGGAAAGTTGGATTTTAGTGCCTTTTATACTGTAGATTATATTCTTTGTTACTCTAATACTTGGTGATAGTAAACAGATAAACAGGCTTAGGTTTAGTTTAACCCTTTATAAACCGACATTCAAGTGAGCCACCTAGGGAAGACTTGATTCAAGGTGGGGTGCATACCAACAAACTCATCATGACTGAAAGTATATCACACCCCTAAACTCACCACTGCTACTGCATAGCATCTCAGAAGATAAACTGAATGTGTTCAAGATTCAAAGTATAATAGGCAGAACATAAACCATTTTTAAAAATTATAAAAGAAATTATACTTGTTCAGGTTATTAGTGATAAAAATGTTTTTAAAAGTTACCTGTGTGATACTTTATCTTTTTTTCTTCCCACTAGGTTTCTCAAACTACTTTTCATGAACCAGTGAATATTCAAGAGAACTGTTTGAAGTCTGTACAAAAGCTTCTCTTTAACACGTGCCATAATACAAAATCTTCTACTTGTCAGTCCTTAACATCTACCTCTCTGAATTTTCATGGATTTCTGTTTCACAAGGTTTAACTATTTTATATACACTGGCTGTAGCATACAATAAAGCAGCATACAAACTTCTGGCCTTGTTATTGATATGAAATGTGCTGTATACTCATCTTTTTCAACACCAAGACTCAATGCAAGGCTTCCAGGAACTTACAGAACTGCAAATCTTTTTTCAAAGATTGGGAAACTTGCAGTTTCTATCCTTCAGCTATTTATGGGAATTATTTTAAATATTCCAAATATAGGTGGGAGACAGCTGAGTGGTAGAGTACTTACTACGCAGTTGTGATTTGAGTTTAGATCCCTGTCACCAATGTAAAAAGCTGGGCATGGCTGTGTCCACCTATAACCCCAGCCCTTGTGGGAGACCATTTGTTGGCTACCAGTGTGGATTAAAATGGTAAGCTCCATGAAAAGCCCTGTTTAAAACATAAGAAAGAAAGGGATACAAGGCACTTGACATTGCCTCCTGGGGCGTTAGCAGTTAATTATACCAAGAAGGTAGCTGCTTCCATCTGGTAATAAGAGTTCTATTAAAAATCAAGAACTTGCGAACTCAACAATGCCTGAATGAAGTAGGAAGATAGAGGGTAGTTAGGTAGTAAGAAACAAGAAAACAGGTTAACTTCAGTGACCTGTAATTTTGTTCTAAGTCCCAGAAGCCTGCCCTCCAAGACTGGTATATTAACTCAAGGTTATACACTTATCTACCAACAAGTCTTTTTCTAGCCTACAAGTTCTTTGGAAATGTAAATTAGAAAGTCTGAATCTTCATTCCTATGAAATTATTTACAACTAATCCAAAATGACAGCAAGTTTTAGGACTTGCACACCTAAAAAATTTTCAGACCTAGATAAAATTATATTTATTTATATTTACTATATGGAGTGGAAATTCACAGCACTTGGCCATTTGTTCAAATACAAGATTTATAAAATACCATTTTAAAAAGGGTGTTTCATTAAATTACCAAGTTTTTCAAGACAGGCCTGTCGAGCAGAATTCAGTACTACTCCCCTAGTCCTTTATAAATGGAATTTTCTTCGACTTGTATCCATTTCCCGTGGCTGCAAATTAAAGAGAGAAAAGACAGTGAAGAACAACTTGGGTAAGATAGTAGAAACTGGCTTTCATAAATCTTCATGAATAACAATGGGCTATATCTGAGACCCTCAACAGTTAGTCTTAAGGTCTAATTTACATGTGCTGGGAGCTTCAGGAGCTTAAAGTAAAAAACAGGAAGGATGTACTGCTCTTAGGCAGAAAAAGGATAGTTTCTAAATGTTCTTGAGTCCAACAGTAGTTCTCAAATAATGCAGCAGAATCATTGTAACAGGGTTAGGAGACTGGGGCCTCCTCCTCGTGAAGCTGCAGTAGTACGGGAGGTCTAGGCCTGAGATTTATTCCTATGTTGATATTACTGGTTCCATTTAAACACCACAGTTCTTTGGGCTACTTCAAGCAAATCCTGGTTAATCAGCAGGCCAAGACACTACATCTGGTTGGTACTTTCTAGTTCATGGGAGGGAGAAACACACCTTAATATGTAAACACACAATTAAAATGGGCGTTGGGACAATAAGCACATACCTTATGGACCCATTCATACTCTCCATATTTAGAATCAAAGGTTCCCTTCTGAAGAGATCGTAATTTTAAGGTAAAACGTGGTCCAAGTTCCTGAATTCCCACTTTCTTTTCACTCTTGAATATGTATCTTCAGAGACAAAAGTTAAACAATTGAGTTCATTCAATTTCCTATGGCAGTGCTTAAAGGACTTGTTATATCAGAATATAGGTTCATACTCAATGTACTACATGATTGACAAAAAGTTCAAGTGAATATGTCCCTCACCTGTGAAACCTGAAGAAGATGTAATCCCGCTGATTGTGGAATGTGGCAACTTGTCGTCCAATAAATTGAGGATTATGAGGAAAGAGAGAAGCAAACATACGTCCAATAGAATGACCTAGCCGTGTGGTAAAGTTATTCAGAATTATCTCAGGTACATGTTCTGTGGGGTCTTTGCCCCGTCGCTGGAAAAATTAAACAACAAACCAAAAAGGCTCAGTAAAGATAATTAGAAAACTATACAACACAATTTTGGGGTTTAGAATTTAGATAACATTAAGAAATTTGTTTTTTGGCACAGGGTCCCACTCTGGCTCAGAATGGCTTGTAACTTTTTAATGCAGCCTTTCCTAAAACTCAGCCTCCCATGTGCTGGGATTACAGGCAGGAACCACCAATCTTGGCTTTAAAAAACTTTAAAATGACAAAAATGTAATAGGCAGCTTTATTAAATACTCAAATATTACTATAAAATCAATGTTTCGTGGTAATGAGGACTACTGTTGTTGAAATTGTTTATGGTCTCACAAAATCTCAGCAGAAAACTTGCTGTCATCAGATCAAATAAGTAAAATCAATTAGATCTTTAAGAATGTACTAATAAACTGTGATCAATATTGATCAAGGGGTATCTAAGACTCACCTTAATTTCTTTACGAAGACGAACACTACTCATTTTAAAATGAGCAGTTGGACCATTTGGCAAATGACTCAAAATAAGTCCATCTGTTCATAAAAGTCAAGAAATATACCAAACTGTAACTTAAATCCTAAACTGAATAACAAGTTGTTTTCTTTATGGTCAAGGGCACCTAAAATCTATAAATTAGTGGATGGATGTATTTGTTGTTCTGGGTTAACTGAACTTTACCTACCAAACAAAAGTCAAACCACATAAAATCTTTCAGAAAAAACATACATTAACCTAAAATAGTCTTATAGTCTCCCTTTTGTTTGTTTTTACAGTTAAATAGCATCACTCTCAATAGGACCTTCTGGTCTTTCAAAGTTAAAGTACAAAACAAAAACATCTATCCAATGGCCACTACTCAGAAAGGTGGGGCTCAATGCAACCAGTATGTAGGTTCACCCCCAATTCTATGTTTCATTTGTAAGATTAGGACATGAATATCATCCAACAGGACTACAAATGTTACACTGAAATCAAAGCATCGCTGCTTCTTAAGAGAGAAGCTCTTTGGATTAATGAGAAATTAAAATTAACCTTTATAATCCAGTTGTAGTTTAGCATGAACAGAATAATGCTATATACTATATAAACTACAAATTAAATATATGAAACCTACCTACCAGCAAAGACTGAAGTCAAAAGCCTCAATGCTAGCTGCAACAAACAGACTAATATTCAAGGTTTCATGGCACAAAGGTACTACAACAACTTTACTTTCCAATGAGTAAGTTATAGCTGATGCCCAATTATATCACAAGCAGCCAGAACTGAAATCAGTGGTTGATCAAGGGCTCAGTTAATAATAGCTTTTTGTTTAAGGGGGAAAAAGCTGGGATTGATGGCAAAGCCCAGCAGTCCAGCCTGTGTCTGTGCAACTTGACCCAATTTCAAAATTAAAAAGTGCTTAAAGGGATGGGGGTACAGTTTACTGCAGCCTGGATTTTGAACCCTTTGGGTGCTGTCTTTACTAAAGCAGTGCTTCTCAACCTTCCTAATGCTGCAACACTTTAATACAGTTCCTCATATTGTGGTGACCGCCAACCATAAATAACTTTTGTTGCTATTTCATAAGCTGTAATTTTGCTAGTGTTATGAATCATAACGTAAATATGTGTTTTCAGATGGTCTTGGACAACCCTTGTAAATGGGCGTTCAACTCCTAGAGGTTGCAACCCACAGGTTGAGAACTGCTAGACTAAAGGCAGGTGAGAGAAGTTAAATTATATCCAATTAAAACCCACCAACCTCACATATGTGGCCTGCGTTACTTTTCTGCTGCCTTCAAGACAACCTTGGAATGCAGTGGTTTGCAGGAGACTACCACCAATAATGGCCGGCTTGCGGCTGGTGGACTGTTTGGGAAGGATTTGGAGTTGTACGTAGCCTTGAAGATGGTTTGTCATGAGGTGGGATTTAAGGTTTCAAAAGCCCCCACCAGGCCCTGTCTCTGTCTCCCCTCTCCCCCCAACTTGTAGATGAGGTGTAAGCTCTCAGCTCATGCTCTAGTGTCATTGTCTGCCTGCTGTCATGTTTCTGCCATGAAGGTCATGATCCCACTATTTGAAACTAAGCTGTCAAACTTTGACCAAAGTTCTTCTGGTCATGGTGTCTTGTCATAGTACTACAAAACTAAGATGATGCCCTAGTCAGAGCCATCAATGTACACACAATATGAGACTTACAAACAATACTGCCACCATTAGTCCTCTTCAGTTTGTCACCAATCTATGCAATGTTACTGCTGTCATTTAACCTTCTCATTTTTACAGCTACTTGTCTCCTGACTTTCTTAGATGACATTTTCCACCTATCTTTAAGATTACTCTCGGCCCTCTCTCCTTCTGAGTACATTTTCTAATCCAGGCGGTGATCAAGGCAGGATTTGGTCCTTGGTTAAGTAATGAGCCATACAGGACTTAGCTGGGTCATTTTCTCTGCCCCACACTTCCTAGAGACAAGTGAAGAACTACCCATCAGTTCCACTAGCAGCAGCTTGTTTCCCACCATTCTGCCAACGCTGACTCATGTTCAGAACAGACATTAGTTTAACACACTAAGGTAGGTACAAACTGCACTCTTATATCCGGTTTTCTCAAATGTTCTCGCTCATACGATCTTATACACTACCTATGATAGACCTACCCTGGCTCCGTCGAGGAGTGCTCCAACCCCACGGTCATGCAGTCAGAACATGCACAGTGCCCATCACTTAACACAGCAGGTATGAGTGAGTCATGAAAATGCTTTTCCCCCCAACTTCTGTTAACCCAAATTTAGAACTGGTGTTTTGTTTTGTTTCTTTAAACAGGTATTAGTGTCTACTAAACAACAGGCCAATAGCAAACACTGAATGCTTCTACTTAACGATTCACTACAGGGTCAACTTCGACAAGTACTTCTCTTACTACGTGGACATTCACAGACCCATGAAAATGAAGAAGAGCAGTACATCTACAATAAAGACCTGAGAAAGGCTTGACTCCCATCTACCACAGTGCTATTACAACGTGGCTTGTGTCAGAGTGAAGTGCAGATTCTCAGTTTATAGGCTCTCTATAGGTGGTGGGTTTTTGAGGGGTACATAAGTTGTTTTGTTAAACTAACAACACTCATGCCAAACGGTCGCTGTGCCTGTTTCAAAGAAGAAGACTTGTCACAACAGTGCTGGCTTTCTGAAAGCCTGACACACTGTCCTTCGCTACAGGGCACCTATATAAGATACTAAAGCAAAGAGAAAACGTGGTTAAAGTGATGAATGCTTGTTTCTTACAGTGGAATTGGCAGCTTTAAAATGACGACAACCTAACTGCTAAAACCAAAACAGACCTTGGCGTTCTGTTTGGGAAGCAGTGATACATGCAGCAATCACTTTAAAAATCATTCTTTTCTGGAGTAATTGGGCATATAAAAATATACTAATCTAGTCAAACTAAATTATAATGTAGTCAACAAATGCCACGTTAAAAAGGGTTTGCTATTTTAGTTTCTGGAAAACTAATACAGGCAAACAAAATAATATGCTTAAGTTATATTAAAAACAATGAAAGCCATAAAAAATGGATTTTTAAAATACAGTGTATTAAAACACTGAGTGTTCGCTGGTATAAAAAGAATGTGTTGTCCTGTGTCAGAACAGAACATTCTATTGCTATTTTTATAAATTCTTTACTAATCTGACTCACCCAATTGGCATCTCCTAGATACTGAGATTATAGGCACTATTCAAGAAATAATAGCAACTATAAGAATCTCGATTTTTTTTTTATATTCTTTCATCTCAACAGAAATACCTTGGAGTCAGATGGCATTTGTCTCAGATGTGAGACTTACTGATAGTTTCATTGTTACTGGCACCCACGACACCAGGAGCCACAGGACAAGCTTCACTCCTACCTCAGAACAAAGAAGTGATGTGCTTCCTGAGAGTGTGAGATGAGGCTATACCAAAGTCGTGGTGTCACCTGGGCTGGCGCCTTCATGTCTCCTCCTTTCCAAACGACTGTTCCTCTGCCTCATGCATCACCCGTTCCCAAGCTTCCGTATAAAGCCCTCCTCGCTCATGTCCCTGGAGCAGTGTTCTGTTAGTTGGCAGAGCTATCTGTCTGAATTCACTATGGCAGGCTGACTGTTATATCTGCATTCTTTACTAAAGATTACAGCACTGTTTTAGCTCTAACACTTGCCTGATTTAAAAAAAAAAAAGAAATATATCATATACCACCTGGGATAGAGCTACAGTGTTACAGAAAATATCCATTCTGAAAGTGATGGGAAGCCTGCTCCTATTCCTTCATACATGTTTAAAAACATGCGAGGGAGTGGACAGGAAAATCTCCTTAAGAACAAACCCAAAGGATACTCGGTGTTTTACGATCTTCATTAATAACGATCAGGTCTGTGAAATCTCTTGCAATGCACTGTGGGATAATTTTTTTCAGAGCCAGTCCTCTTCTGTAATAAACATGTGAATCTGGTATAACTGTTGAGAGCTGCTCACAGAGTCGAACTGTTCTCTGTAAGAAAAGAAGACAAATCACCAAAAGTCAGAAGAGAAAGGATGTAAGGACAGGAGTAACGAAGATGCTGAGATAATGCTACGAAAGTCGAGCAAGGCTGGGGAGGAACCACAGCTTGTCTCAGGGATCCAAGGCCAATAATCATCCAAAGTCAGGGCTCCAACAAGGGGTGGTGCTCCTGCATGCAGACAGAGGCATGGCCACATCTCGAGGTAGTTTGTGTACGTACAGTGTGGGACTGCTGCTGGCTCACAATGCACAGAGGCTGGGGATGGCGCCAATCAGCACTATGGGCAGGACAGCACTCCGTAACAAGGGTGTGGCCAGCAGTGAGGTAACAGTGTCAAGGCTGCACAACAATTCTGAAGAAACCATGCTCAGTAACAAAACAACCTCATCCTCATCGGTTATTTCTGTTTAGCTTATGTCATCATTAAAGGCAATTTACTATTGCACTTTTCTGACTGGAGCATTTACATAGAAGAATTCATGGACTGCAGGAATCAATGTGTTTACCCCATGAGGTCTATCTGATGTTGTGATAAGAATCTTAGGAGACGTCTGTCTGTTGAAGTAAGAAGCAAATTCATCTGTACCTTCATCATAAGCCACCTGAGAAGAGAGGAGAGATCATTTTACATCAGACAGTTCTCTGGGCGTGGATTGATTGTAAAGCACTGCATGACGGACTGTTAGCTGACAGCTGTGGGAGGAGCTGACGTTGACAGTGACACGTAGAAGCTCATTCCCCTTCTGCACAAGTGTAAATGGCTAGTTATCAAAACTAATTTCAGGGCATAAACTAAGATGTGTGGATTCTTGCAAAATGGCTACAGATACGGGCAAAAATACCAGTCCTGACCAGTCCTGGCCTCATCCTCTTGGTGGGGGAAAACAGTACCAGCTTCTACGATAAAGAGAGCAGTCTAGGGTGGAAGAGGACAAGAATACAAGTTGGTAGAAGGAAGGTGAAGTCACAGCTTTGTCAAGCCAGGGCTGCAGACCTCGTTTAGAGTAAGGAGTAGCCAGTAATGTAAACGTGGCGCTCTGCAGTACAAGCTGTAGACATACTTGAGACACTGTCACCACAAACCCACAGGTGGCACTAATCTCACACAGCTGAGGGAGACCTGAGACCCCACTGAGTGTGTAAGGCAGGGGGATGAGAACTGGTGGAGCTCTGAAGGCACTGCTCAACACATGCACAGCTCAGATGGAGAGAGATGCACGTCCGAGGGACTCCAGGTATTCAACGGTAGCTGCCTATTGACTGACTGATAAAAAGCATGTGATAAAAACAGGGACAGCCAGCAGCAATGCAGGTCACAGACAAAACAAGTCTAAACCACAGTGACCTCACACTCTGAAGTCCAGGTAAGCTGCAAAACAAAACAGTCCTTAAACTATAAGCTAGACCTAAGCACAGCAGCTCATTCCTGTAGTCCCAGAGAGGCTGAGGCAGGAGGACTGCTTTAAGCTTGAAGCCAGGCTGGGCTACACTGTCTAGGGCAGCCTGGACTACAGAGGGAGAGCTTGTCAAGTAAATAAACAAACAAACATGAACCGAAAAACACTTTCAACTAAATAGCAATATGGTCCAGTGTGGAGAACCAAAATCCATCCTAGAAGTGTAGCAAAGATGGAGAAACTCAGCATAACGTCAAACATGTCATCAGTGTGTAACGGGGGATGCTGACAGACATGAGAGAAAGGCAGAAAAGCTATTTGAAGAAATCATGGCTAAAAAGACAAACGATGAAAATACTGACACTAAGAAGCTCAGCAAATCTCAAGTGGGATATAAAAGAACAGTAATAAACACAGTAGTGTCAAGCTGTTAAAAAAAATCTCAGAAAACCTTGTGATGAGACAGATAGAAATAATGATTAATATGCCGCAGAATATGTTCAAAATACAGAAAGAAAAAAAGCCTTATACTCTGAACAGTTAAAACCAAAATATACATATTTTCAGTAAACAACCCTGAGATAATTAGCAGCTATTAAATCTGCTATGAAACAAAAGTGAAATCCCACAAACCTAAAGAAAATGACATTAGATGGCATGGCAAACCTAGAGACCCAGGACACAGGCACTCCTGGTAAAGCCGTATGCGCATCAAAGACAGCCACACGGATAAACACTCTAGTACCTTTGAGAAGCTTCAGATGAATTCAAGCAGTAACTGCGACAGCAGGTCATGCAGCCAACACATGGTCTATGACCAACAGCACACACAAAGGCAGAGGAGACTGAGCTAACAGCTCCGTGGTCTCTGCAGGCTTAGCAGAACTATGTGGCTTTGCTGCAGTCTCTCTAATGATTAAAGACATGTGGCTTTTTGCTTGTTTCCTTCCAGTGCTGAGGATTAAGCTCCCAGCCCAATGCATGATAGAATTCTAGGGGCAACTACTAGGAGAATACCACAGTCTAAAAATCAAGAGGAATTAAAACAGTATACTAAAAAAAAAATTAATATAAAAGAAAACAGCTAAGGAAGGACAGAAAAAAGTACAGAGAGTGGGAAAAAGGCAGAGGGATGTGAAAGTCTAGCATGCTACTGACAGTAAATACTAATTTTCAGGCTGACAAGAAGCAAGATCTAACTGTATGCTCTTGATAAGTGATACATATTAAATTCAAGTCTGAGGATAATCTCAAAGCAAAGCCTGGACAAGCCAACTGTGCAGAGTCCCTGAGAGCTGAAGTGTTTCCACGCACACACACACACAGAAGACATGAAGAGAGGCCCTGCTGAAAACACAGGGGACAGTTTCTGTGGGATCGAGAATGAGGCCATCAAGGACGTGTAACTACATACACAGTGTAATTGTAAACGCAGGCAGCTAACAAAAGAACTAACACTAGGAAGTAAAAACTCAACGTGCTGGAAGAGGCGGACAGCTGACAAGTAGAACATACATGCTCTTCCTTCGGTAACAATGAAATGGACACACAGAAAGAAGATGTAACAGGGGAGCAGCCTATGAAGATACACAACAATTCCTCCCAGAATCATAGGCAACACGGGTTTTCAAGAGCAACACCGAACATTCCTCAGGACAGACTACATGCCAGGACTTAAAAATCTCTTTAACCGAAAAGGACTAAACTGAAAGTATGTTCAGCAAGCAAGTACAATAAAATTAACAGTAATCATTCAAGGAAGTCTATAATATCTTCAAATATTTGTAAATTAGCATACATAATAATCAATAAGCTAAAGTCAATTAGGGAAATTAGAGAATCCCTTGGGCTGGAGTGACTGCCCAGTTCCAGCTCCTACACACACACACACACACACACACACACACACACACACACACACAACAACAGCAACAAAACTCAAAACAACATCCAAAATTCTCAACCAAAGTAAAAAAAGAAAGAAAACAGAAAACACCAAGCTGTCAATATGTATGGACCACATTGTTAAAGCAATTCGTGGGAAACCAGAGCTTTAAACACACGTGATCAGAGAAGTTCAATCTGTTTCCTTAGAAAGCTCAGGGCTGGGTGAGGACCGGATAAAGCCAGAGATGAGCACAGGAGCTGGAGACTGGAGAAAACTACTGAGGTGAGATGCAGGGGCGGACGGTATCTGCCAGAGGCTGGAAGAGTGCCAAAGACAGGAAACATTAACTTATATAAACAGGGCAGAGTAAGATCATTAGAATCTAAAGCTATTTATCATATACTAAAAAAATAAGTAGATAAGACTGAAGGTTCTCACACATAGAAATGATATTTGAGATGTAAATGTTAATTACTACAACTTAATCATCAGGAATGATATGTATATGTACTTACGACAATTAAATTTTTTAATCGAACTAGAAGCCTAATAAATGACTATGACTAACAGAGATGTCACTACAACCTCCTGATTTAACTGTAACAGTGGAAATAGCTCATTCTCAAACTTGTGGGTTACTAAGCGTGACACTCAAAGGGAATTTTATGGCTGCTAGTAAAAAAATTAAACTGAGCAAACAGATAAAATTAAAATAGAAGCCCAATGAAAATAGAAGGAAACAAGAAGGAGATAGAAATGAAACATAAAATTCAGTAGAAAAGGTAAAAGAAAAACTACTCCGAGAGAAACAAACTAGCTACGTCTGATAAAAAGAAAATGTTAGAATAAACAAGGGCACTCTTAATACAGACGGCCAGTCTAGCTCTTCTCACTGCGTGCTGACTTTCATTTGCACGATATTAACGACAAAGTTTTATTTTTTTAAAAAAGAAAAAATGTTAGGAATCGTAAGGAGACATTACTATAATTTCAGTCATGTGTTCAAATATATGTATCAATTCTAAGGAAGTATCAACAATCTAAAACAATGTATAATCATATAGAATATCAGAACCAGAATAGGTTTATCCCAAGAATGCAAGACTCTTCCTTTTAACTAATTTTAGAAAACCCATAGATGCATAAAGGTAATATATGGAAACACATAAGCATCTCAGTATGTTCAGAAAAAGAATTCTATACTCATTCATGATGGATTCAAGCACAAGTGTGATTTCTGTAAAGCGTAAGGAACCCCTCCGCTGACCACACCCACATCAAGGAGATGCTCTCAGCAGTGGGCTCTCTTAGGAAGAACACCCAAGGACCTCTGCTGCTGCCTCTTCTATTCACTCAACATTATAGCAGAAATTCCAGTCAGAACAAAAGAAAAAAGAAAGCAAGAGATAAATGTGTTATTGGAGAAATACTTATCCAAATTTAGATAAAGTATGGCAAGCCAGTTTAGGCAGGCTATAGTTAGAGGTCCACTACCCCTCAAATCAACTCTATCTTTACAAACTAGCAAACAAAGCGATCTTCAGAGATGCACGTACCCGAGGGAAAAGCCACAGGGCAGGAGTAGCTCTAACAAGACTTATGTGGAAAACCACTATGGAGAAGATACAAAATGTACTGAAATATATTTTTAGTATTTAAGAAAGTTCTAAGTGAAGTAATACATGCAGGTCCCCAGACTGCATTGGCTGCGTTATCTAGGAAACACAAATACCAACGAGAAGGAAAGGAGACCATGAGGAAGGGGAGGAGGGCTATCCTGCTCTCACAATCACCGTGATGGTAAACGGCAGCACACCAAGGATGGTCACTCACACTAGGTTCCTGACATTACCTCTTCATCATTGGGGTCCACTGTGGTCTCATCGTAAACGCGCTGGTTGTCAATGGTCTTCGGTACAGGCTTTGGTGGAGCCTAAAAAAAGGGAAAGATTTTATATTTTAGTGTTAGAAGTATTTCATATTTACTTACTTTATTTACTTATTTACTTATATTCACATTACTGTTGGGAAACAAAACAATAACCCCCCCCTTAAAAATCTGAAAAGACATCCATGGAAATACAGAATGAAATGATTGAAAATGAGGCAGAAATAGCAGAAATCACAAAAATTGTCCATGTCTAAAATAATATCTAACAGTAAAAAGGAAGTCAGCAGAATGGAACAAATATTTAGTAAGGTGCAAATCCAGGTGATTGTTTCTGTACTTCCTGAAATCTACTCAGAAATGTGGCAAACGTCTATCCAGTAACCTAGTAATTCTATTTGGGGTTAATATAAGGATAGAAATAAAATGTCTATGGGGTGGTCATTTGTAATGGAAACAAACATCAATACAGCAAATGGCCAACAGCACAGTAATCGCTAACACGTTGCATACCACATGACCAGATAATGCAGAATTATCATAGCTTAGCTCACGGTATCGACACACTTGCAAGGAGTGAAACAGAACTACGAGAACACACACATGTTATGCAGTGACACGAAGGAAAGGTGAACTGATGAACTATTCAGGATGGTCGGTATGTGTGTAAGGTGTGCAGTCTGTGGAAGCTGGCTCTCTCCTTATACCCAGTGGGTTCTAGGAATTACCTCAGTTGGCCAAACTTGGCAGCAAGTCCCTTTACCTTGCTGAAGCCACACCCAACCCAGGGCCAGTGAAAATGTTAAAGGTTGATCTGCACATAAATTTGCTGCAGTTTATTGATAATATTATATGATGTATTAGAATTTTGAAGGTTGGCTGGAAAAATGGCTCAGTGGCTAAGAGCACTGACTGTTCTTCTAGAGGTCCTGAGTTCAATTCCCAGTATCCACATGGTGTCTCACAGCCATCTGTAATGGGATCTAATGCCCTCTTCTGGAGTGTCTGAGGACAGCGACAGTGTGCTCACATACATAGAATTCTGAAGGTGGAGCCTCGTTTTGATGATTTTAGATGACTTAATCTGATCTTATTTGGACAGTGCAAGAAAAGTGGTATGTGAGTGTCTACACAGTGAGTGTCTACACAGTCTGAGTGTCGGCCTTCCTCAGACAGCCTTAGTCTCACTTGGTATTTATAGGAGAGAAAAGGGGGGAGAACCATATGCTTTAAAAATCTTACAAGATAAATTAGAAATTAAGCATGTGTGAAATTTTTTACAAATGAAAAATTTAGTGGAGCAACACTGGAACGGTTTTTAGTAGTTCTTTCAGCTTCAAGCTACAAGAGCTAAACCCTCAAGCCTAAGTGGGAAGTTCCCCAGCCCCAAAGCCAGGGAGAGTTTTCTCTACCTCCTGAACATCAGCCGCACACTGTGCTTATAGCATACTGTGCTTACTGCCTGTACCAAGTAAGGTACAGCACAGGGCAATTCAACAATTCCATCAGAGTGAGCAACTCTGAGAGCAGGGGATGAGTTTTCACCACTATCTGACAAGTTGGGTTAAGAGTAGAAAGGAATTTGTTACATTCTTTTTATATACCTGAAATGTTTTAGAAGAAACCAACACACTATCAGGAAACACTGCACAACAGAAGACAAATCACATGACTAAAAACCTTACTTACCTTATCACCAAGAGCCTCTCTCTCCTTTTTAAGTTTTTTCTTAGCTGCCAACTTTTCCTTTGGGATAAGAGCAAACACTATTAAGAAACCAGCAATTATTTCACAAAGTCATACTGAAACTACACGTCAGCTCTAGGAACATTCTGAGAAACTACTGTAACCTTTTAAAGTAAGCACATGAAACTTTTTAAGCACATGAACTGCTTAGGTAGCCCTTCTATCCAGGCTTGCTTCTGACTGACCATCCTCCCACCTCAGATTCCTTAGTGTTTAGATTACACTACCACCCACAAAGAGACATATCGATATTTCTTTAATAGTTACAACACTGAACCACAAATGAGCAGCCTAATCAATAAGATTCATTTAACAGAGAACTTGCTTTTTGTATTGCTTACATCAAAGCAGCGCTAAGGCTGAACATTGAAACTTTCAGTAGTTTTTATTTTTACTATAGTGCTTCCAATTAACTAAACATACTATCAAGTATGTTTTCCATAGTGGATGCTTTCTAAGGGTCATGACTGTAATGGTTACTTCTCCTGGAAAGCACTAAAAATAGACAGAAATGGGAGACGAGTTTTCAAAATATTTCCAATAAGGTCACCACTAGCTATTCTTATAGTTTATAACCAAAACTACCTTTTAAGATCAACAGGAAGTAGCAGACATGATTAGTTGTTACTTAGTATACACCCGTATCTCCTGAATCTAGACATGTTTGACATTCTGTAGTGCCTACTGATCTTCAGTCCAAAAAAAAAGGCTTTTAGGACATTCCTCCCTCACGCTTGCAAACCAAAATAGGTGACATGTCCACCATAAGAACTCTGCGGTTAAGAGCACTGACTGTTCTTCCAGAGGTTCTGAGTTCAATTTCCAGCAAACGCATGGTGCCTCACAACCATCTGTAATGGGATCTGATGCTCTCTTCTGGTGTGTCTGAAGACAGTGTACTCATATACATAAAATGAATAAATAAATCTTTAAAAAAAAAAAAAGAAGAACTCCAGTAGCAACCTAGTACTTATGGAAAGTTCCAGCCAAGGTCCTCCAGTAAGAGAACGCAAATAAAATTAAAGAACATCATGGGTTAGTTGCTATGTAAGCAGTACTAGGGACATTTTTTAAACTGTAATTTAGACACAAATGAGCCTTATGATCCTGGGCAAGCCTGTCTAGTTTTCAGCCTCTGTTTACTCCCGGGACAGTGCGAGCACAGGGCGGCAGAGAACGAATACAGCCACTACAAACACTTCACAGTACTAAAACTTCACTCAGGGTTCCTCGAAAGAGTCAGAGGCCGAGGTTAGGACCTGGAGTTTACAACCATCCTGCGCAGAGCCAGGGAGCAGAGTCTTCCAGAGCAAAGAGGGTGGGTCGTCTGCTCTAGGACCCGCCCGAAGAGTGCGACCCACGGAGCAGGCAAGGGCCGGACCCCCCAGGCCAGGCTCCTCCACAAAAGGCTGACGCTAGAGACCCCGCAGGCGAGCGAGGAGACGCGCACACAGCGACCCCGCGCGCGCACGCTCGCCCCCAGCCCCGCGCGCGTACCTTCCGCTGCTGCTGTTTCCACCGCGTGAACATCAAGTGTCGCCGCTGTTTGTTCTTAATCTCCGAGATACTGAAGCCCGGGGGGAAGGCAGCCGCTTTCGCGGGCTGCACCCCGCTCTCCGCCGTCCCATCACTCGCGACCGCAGCCTCTTGAGGCTCTTCAGCGGCGGCTTTCCTCTTCAAGCTTCCCTTGCTCCCACCGCCACTTTTCTCGCCGGCCTTCGCCATATTGTTTGCAGCTGTACGGAAGCGGAAGTGCTTTCCGTCTTTGACCCGCCCAAGACGGTTTTACTTCCGGGGCCGCCAAGTTCAGGGACAAGTGTGTTGCTTTATGGATTAGCTATTTAAGAAAGTGTCAAAGCCGGGCAGTGGTGGCGCACACCTTTAATCCCAGCACTTGGGAGGCAAAGACTGGCGAATTTCTGAGTTCGAGGCCAGCCTGGTCTAGAGCGTGAGTTCCAGGACAGCCAGGGCTACACAGAGAAACCCTGTCAAAAAAATAACAACAAAAAAAGTGTCAAAATTTAGGGTTCACTCTCGACTGTACGAACAGAGAGAAGAGTTCCTAGATTCTTTCACTGAGCCTCTCCTGAGTGTTGATCCTTGTTTTAGCTACAATTTGCTGCAAAGAAACAAAATGGCTCACTAGTTGTGTGGTGAGCTTTAAGGTAGCATGTGCCATTATGTCTAATCATTTCTAAACAGAACAAGGTACAAGAAGATGAAAAGAGAGCGAGGGAACATCTCAACTTCAAAGGTTCACAGAATGTGCTCCTACCACTGATCTCAGACTTTAAGTAAAGATGCTTATACAATAATCCAACGAGGAGGAGCCTTTAATCTGAAAACGGCTGGTATTGCAAAAGAGTTACCATCAACAGAAACAACCAGCTCCGAGGAACCTCAGCAGCAGCAAACTTGTCTGCTACTCAACCACCACAGACACCAGAAGTCAGACGAAAAATTAGGAGAGAAGAAGAGGCTTGAAGTTGAATAGATTTTGTGAGGGTTTTGTAAAAATTCTGTGTTTTCTGTGAGATGTAGTCCTCTTGGTGTATTTTGAGGGAGAAAATGACCTGGTATTTTGTTTTATTTTCAAGGCGCTCTAGCCCTAACTCAGAGTTTGTGGATGCTGAGTGAGCGTCATAAAGCTGGATTTATGGTCTCCTTGATTTGCATATATAAAACAACACTCATAATTATTTAAGGGGGCTGGAGAGATGGCTCAGTGGTTAAGAGCACTGACTACTCTTCCAGTGGTTCTGAGTTCAATTCCCAGCAACCACATGGTGGCTCACAACTATCTGTAATTGAATCTGATGCCCTCTTCTGGTGTGTCTGAAGACAGCTACAGTGTATCCATATACATAAAATAAATAATTCTCAAAAATAATTATTATTTAAGAAGAAACTAAGGGAAAATGGGTGAAATGAGAAATGATAATGGCCGGGTGGTGGTGGCACACGCCTTTAATCCCAGCACTTGGGTGGCAGAGGCAGGCAGATTTCTGAGTTCGAGGCCAGCCTGGTCTATAGAGTGAGTTCCAGGACAGCTAGAGCTACACAGAGAAACCCTGTCTCGAAAAACCAAAAAGAAAAAAGAAAAGAGAGAGAGAGAAAGAGAGAGAGAGAGAGAGAGAGAGAGAGAGAGAGAGAGAGAGAGAGAAATGATAATGAATTGAACAAAGGTAGTATTCACACAGCTTTCACCTCAGAGAAAGGGAGACAGTTTATTCTGGACCCAAACATGAGCGGGCTGAAAACATAGGTTTAGATCTCCCAAAATTCCATTTTCCAAGGTAGAAGCAAGTTCCTAAAGCCTTTTTAATAGTAACAGAATAAAAAGTCATACATAAATCAAGACACTTTCCAAACACATTGATGAAGACACTAAGTGGGAGTTATATCACAGTGAGAAATCTCAGCTACAGGTCTCCAGTTACCACGGAGCCGAAACCAATCCTTTTGGTTAGTGATGTAAGTATTATTAAATTGTAGCAGAACATAATTCATGTTTGTGGTAATGCTGGTGTAAACCCACCATGATGACAGTCATATAAAATTATGACAGCATTACAGTTATGATAGTATTCATTTCTTTTCTTTCTCTCTTTTTTTTTTTCCTTTTCGAGACAGGGTTTCTCTGTGTAGCCCTGGCTGTCCTGGAACTCACTCTGTAGACCAGGCCGGCCTCGAACTCAGAAATCCTCCTGCCTCAGCCTCCCAAGTGCTGGGATTAAAGGCGTGCGCCACCAACACCCGTCAATAGTATTCATTTCTTGACAATGCTAAAAAACCTTGTATGTTACTGGCAGATGTAATACTGCTGGTTTAAATGTTTGTTGTCTTATACTTTTAATCTTTAGATCATACTCCCATTTCCATTTCAATTTTTGTTTCTGCAAAAGTGTGCCATGTTACACCTGTAACAACTCATATGCTTTATGTTTTATCATATCTCTCTTTTTTGTTGTTGTTGTTTTTTTGGTTTTTCGAGACAGGGTTTCTCTGTGTAGTTCTGGCTGTCCTGGAACTCACTCTGTAGACCAGGCCGGCCTCAAACTCAGAAATCCGCCTGCCTCTGCCTCCCAAGTGCTGGGATTAAAGGCGTGCGCCACCACCACCCGGCTTTATCATATCTCTTGATTAAAATCAAAAGACTATGCTGAATGGTCGCCATATGCTCCCAACATTTGTGTAAGTACACACTATGTTGTGTGCACAGTGATAAAATTGTGTGGAAGAAACATTTCACAGAACGTATCTCCTTTACTAAATAGTCCATGGTACTTGGAAATCCATCGATGAGAATGTATTTTCTATAAAATTTAACCCATACATTGTGATCAGATCAGCCAGACAAGAGACAGAAATATTTTAAAGATTTATTTATTTATTTTATGTATATGAGTACATTGTTGCTATCTTCAGACACACCAGAAGAGGGCATCAGATACCATTACAGATGGTTGTGAGCCACCCTGTGGTTGCTGGGAATTGAACTCAGGACCTCTGGAAGAGTAGCCAATGCTCTTAATCACTGAGCCATCTCTTCAGCCCCGACAAATATTTTAAATGTAATAAACCATAATCTTTAGTTTATGCCAATTTTTCTCAGGTGTGTTGACTTAGAATACTCTTAAAAGTTATTGAAATTTCTGAGTTCGAGGCCAGCCTGGTCTACAGAGTGAGTTCCAGGACAGCCAGAGCTACACAGAGAAACCCTGTCTCGAAAAAACAAAAAAAAAGTTATTGAAAACTTCCATGTGGTTATATCTGTCAAAACAAGGAAAAATGTAAATTAGGGTTTTTAAAGCTTGCATATATTTAAGTATAGTAGCAATAAAACCATTATTTAAGAAGTTACATACTTTATGAAAATTACTATACTCTGTAGCACAAAAATAATTGCAAAGAGTCATATTGTTTTGTGGGCTTTTAGCTGGATTGGTAACTATTTTTGCATAGAGTCTTTATTGATAGGAAATCTCGGTTGAAATATATGAAGAAAATCTAGCCTTAATTGTGCAGCTAGTTGAGAGAGGAGTATCTAAGGGATTTTTTTCAGACAATTATTGATATTTGGTACTGCACCCAAATTTGACAAATGTCAGGCTTCTTAAAGCTTACTTGCCATGACAGCTAAGTATGGTGAAGCACAACTTTAATCCCAGAACGTGGGAGGCTGAGACAGGTGGGTCCCTGTGAATTTAAGGCCAGCCTGGTCTATACAGTGAGTTTCAGGCCATCCAGTGATACATAGTAACACTCTTGTCTCAAAAAAAAAATTCCATAAATTGTATCAATGAGCTTTTAATAGTCTCTTACATACATTAAAATGTATTGCTCTGATCTTTTGACTATGTGTGTCTTTGTAACAATGCATTTATTGATCATTTGGAAGTTATTGGTTCAGTGTATCTTTCAAAAGTTGATGCATTTTTTATACCTTTTTTTGCTACACACATGCATGTATATACACACACACACACAGCATGCAGATCAATAGGTCAAAGTTACTGAAGCTGAAATTATTGTTAATTTAATCTCTGTCCTATTCCTGATTGCTAAATCTTTACAAAAAATGTTACTAGTTCCACAAGAGTTTTGGGCAAACTGGTTTGATCCTATTCATTCCATTCAGAATCTCCTAGGCCCACCTCCCTTCCCTTAGCCAGCCGTCATTTGTCATACTTTAAAAGATCTGTTTTCAAAGTTACTGCTTCATTTCCATAACCATTTCCTTCCTTTAACTCTTCCCATGCCCCCAACTCACTCTCAAATTCATGACTTGTTCTTTAATTATTACACACACACACACACACACTACACACAGACACGCCACACACACACACACTCACATACACACTCACACACACTCACACAGTCACACACTCACACACTCACTCATGCACGCACACACATGCTCACACACACTCACACACTCACACAGTCACACAGTCACACACTCACACACAGGCACACACTCACACACACACACACACTACACACAGACACACCACACACACTCACTCATGTACGCACACACACACACACTCACACACTCACACACACTCACTCATCCACGCACACACACGCTCACACACACTCACACACTCACACACTCACACACAGGCACACACTCACACACACTCACACACACACTACACACAGACACACCACACACACTCACTCATGCACACACGCACACTCTCACACACACACACACACGCGCGCGCGCGCGCACACACACACACACAAGCGCGCGCACACACACTCACACACACACACACTCACTCATGCACACACGCACACACACACTCACACACACACACCCCACTGCTGTGTCCATTTAGCATTCCTCATAAATACAGTAAGCGTTTAAGAAATTATAAAAAAAAACCCAAAAAACAAAAAACAATCCTAACTTAATCAGCAAGGCACTGAAAGGTGTCACACTCACAGTGGCACTAAAGTCCCACTTGAGCAGCACTGGACTTGGCTGCTTATGAGTCAAGAGCAATACCTTCAGTGAAACCCAGGGTATTAAAACAGGGCTGTGGAGAATTGAGGAGTCACGGACAGTGGAGACTCTTATCGATATAAACTTCCCTTAAAAACATGGCTTCCTTTCTACTGCTACCGTTCATTAAAGATGAAGAACAATCAGCATAACGTCTTATTATAGAATGGGAGTTTACTATGAAGAAATGTCAAGAGCACTTTATGGGGTTTCTTCGATGTGCAAGCCATGCCTCGCCAAATGGCCAAGGCTCCCCAGAACCAAACGTTTATACTGTTTGATCCTTCTGAATAAGATTTTTTTCTTTCTTTCCTGATCCCTTAAAGAAAGTAAAGTTTTCTCATGGCTTCTATTACTATCCTTCAGGCACATTTATTTGAAAATCCTTTTTATTCTCTACAGCAAGCAGATACATTAGAGACAAAGTCTTGTCGTCTTTTTCCTCTTACACTTTAACGGGGATGCTAATGTTGCCTTGGTTTCACGATACACTGGAAAAAATGTTAAGCTTCCTTTTGGGAGAGAAATAAAAAGACGTCTTGTAATTACTATCACAAACCGCCAGGGGGCCTTTGTGGGAGAGGAAGGTAAAGAGATGGAAGATCCTCTTAGGAGGAGGACTGTATGTAGCTAGACCTTCACACCAGCAAACTCAAAGTGGACCTGCCTGTCTCCTTCTTCCCAGCACTAAGATCACAGATGCATGCTGGGATATCTGGTTTTTGTACGGCTACCAGGGGTCAACTCAGGTCTTTATGCTCACATCCCCAGCTCTTTCAGCATTAATTTGTTAGAGGCCTAGATTGAGTCCCAAGATTTTATTGGACTTATTTACTTATTGCGTGGGTTGCCTATTTGTTTACTTTTTTGTTTTGAAAGGCAGGTTGAGATGTCCTCTTATAGCCCCAGGCTGGCCTCAGGATGGCTAAGGATGACTCTACATTCCCCATCCTCCTTCATTTATCTTCCAAAGGCCGCAATGACAGGCATGTCCCTTCATAACAAGCCATGAACTCTTAAAACAAGAGTTTTAAATACTCTTTTGTTGTCAAAAAATGTTTTACCAATGTTTAAGTGACTGCATTGTCTCAGGAAAGACCAGATGATAAAAACATTGTGAGAAACTGATATGCTTGGTTTGGTTCTTAACTTCATCCTTGCACAGAACTGGAATGAGAGTTGCCAGATCTCTTATCCGACTAGTAAGCAACATACAAACATACTACTCTAAGAACCTACGGTTGTTTCTGCGCAGTTCTCCTGGCCACGAACCTATGAAGGTTAGCTTAGTGGAGTGAGCAGTGAGCACAGCACCAAGATGCTTATTAGAAGCGCAGGTGCCTGGGCCATGCTGAGCCGGAGGCTCTGGGAAGAGGCACATCTGAACTTTAACATGCCCTCCAGGTGCTCTTATGACACCCAGAAACAGGTCACTAAGGGTTCTGTTCCTCTGACTTTATTTAGAATTCACACCAGCCTCTTCTGATGTCTTCCTTCATGTAGAAAAATCTAGATGACTGAACTAGGCATTACTAAAAGACTTCTTATAGCAACACACTATTATGTATCTGCAATAAAAAGATTTATCCGTTATGATAAAATGATATGTAATCAGCACCTTTAGGCAAAGTAAAGAAAGATTAATGACTGGCTGCAAAATTGGGCTTACTTTTCCTTTAATTTGGCTAGCAACCTGGCTCTTCGGTGTGTCCAGATGACTCTTGGATGCTCGGCTCATTTTTTTCTGCCTACATTAATATCTTGCACAGATTAGCTTCATTGTTCAGAAGCCCATGCTGTTTGAATCTCAATATTGAAGTATTCAAGTCTCTTTCTACATGGATTTAGTCTTGGAATAGGGGGAAAAAACCCAACAGCTAAATATTAGTAGAAAAGAGATGAAGTGTGAATAAAGCCCTAATTGTATTTAATTACAAGGCACCAGTGTTGGCTGTTGATTTTGAAGGCTTTGTTATGCTAATGCAAGACGCTAACCTGTGGAGATATGAGGGGGTGTGTATACGTGAGCTATCTGCTCTATTTTTGTAACCCCTCTGTAAACTTGAAAAATATTCCAAAATAAAAGATTTTTCCCTGCTCCTTACTAAGAGTTCCTTGGTGTCCATTTAAAAAAAATTATAGAACTGCTTTGCACGGAGCCAGCCTACCTGGTCTATTAGCAATAGACCAATACTTTAACTTGTTTTGTCAGTATCCTCCTAAAGGTTCCAACAGCCTCAAAACACATTTCCTAGATATAGGCAGTAGATCATTAAAGCAGGGAGGAAGCCCTCCTTACTCTCTGTTCCTTGAACTTTTATACATAGTCTATCTGAGTACTTTGCACTTGGTGATATATTGTTTTAATAATAATCCTTAAATAATTTCATAGGTGACTGTTTCACCCACCCTCGCCCTCCTCCAGAACACTTAATGCAATATGCTGCAGGAAGTAAAACTCAGTACAGAGTCAGCTCTCTGACTAACTGCCTGACTAAATGTGCTACCTGTAATTATATTTTAAATTTTAATCAGGACAGTTCTAGGAACTCTAGGGGATTAAATCAAAATCAACTATTCAATTTGGGTTTGTAGACATTGTCTAGAGTGAATAGACTTCATCAAAGCTTGTCAAAATGCAGAATCTTTTGGTAGAAACCAGAATATAAAGAGGTTGAAATCACCCATATGAGATACACAGGCTGAATAGTTCATGGTGAAGAGAACATTTCTAGAAAAAAAATTCACTAGAAAACAGTTACTCATCATACTTCTTTTTTCTTAAGGTAACAAAAAATCACAAATATTATCTTGCTGGATCTTTTGCTATAGCTAGAGAGGTCTGAACAAAGACATTAGGAACAAAGGTCTAAGGAGGAACTATTTCTCTTTCTGATCACCTCCGCATTATCTATGCAAATAGCATGCAAAGCTATTTAAAGGAATCCAGAGCTAACATCTAACACTAGAAATTGTCCAAGTGCCTCTGCCAGTTCATTGGAACCCTTTTAAAATTCTTGTGAGATGGATTTAAAGAAAGGCATACCTTCATTTTTTTTTTTTTTGGTTGGAAGATGGAAATTCAAAGATATGGACATAACACTCAGATTAAAGTGTAAGTCATTACCTTATAACATAAATCATGGCTTTTAATGATTATTATAAACATAGTCTTGGGTCCACTTTGCTTAGGGGAAGTGGCCCGATGGACACACTCCCACACTCGATGGACACACTCCCACACTCGATGGACACACCCCCACACATTATTTGCAAGGAGCTCATTTTCTTGGCTCTCGACTCTATTTTCAGAAACAAAACACTTGACAGTGCCATTTGGAACCTTCGAGAGGTGGCTGTGTGGAGCTTGCAGCATCGCATACAAGGACCATTGCTGCTTTGATTGAACTATTTCAACCATGTATTCTATGGTATAGATATATACTATTTGATATAGTTCATGTGGAATTAAGAAAATATGTGTTTTGTATAATTTCTCATTTCTATAATTAAACCTTGGAGACTTTTTTTTTAGGTATTCTCAATTATAGCAAAGTAGAAGATAGCTCTCTCTATGATCTCATGAGTTGAGGTAATACATTAAAATTTATTTGATTGCTATAATTACAGAATTATTGGTTAGAATCCAGAAGACTTCCATATTTTCTTCTAGGTTAAGCTCCTTTTTTGGGGGGGAAATCATACAACTTTCAAATACCTGAATATGATTCTACAAGAAAATCACCCATAGAGATGTATAAAACATGAACTAACAAGCATAGATTTGCCATTTGGATTGTGTGGCAATCACCTTCTAGCTTTTTCTAAAATCATGACTCTTAGCATTTTGCACATCGATAAAGGGCACAAAGTAGATGTATTTCATATTTTACCTCAAGTCTTTACCATGAATAGTTTTTCATTCATTGTGAAATTAACATCTGTTGTGGACAGGCCACAGACTTGTTCTAGCTGAGGGGATCTTGTCGAGTTTTCCTCAGGGTAATTAAAAAATGCTAAGTAGGGGCCACAGCATTGATCTGCAATCATTAACACCTCCCTAAATCTGAAGTTCTGTTTAGTGAGCAAGCTTTCTTCCAACCATATGAACTATAGAGTAAGATTATCCCAGTCTTCATTTATTCATACTAAAAATATTTCTGAGTATTTAGAAGCAGCCATGTCCCTGTGAGGAAGACAGAATCGTGAGGTGTTATAAAGTCTCTCTGACAGGAACTTAAAAATCTAATTCAAGGCCCAAACACACAAATGTGACAGCTCAGAGCTCAACCAGGCATTAAATGGCATTGAAAAAGAAGAGTGTTGCAGGCGTCTGGAGGTTTGTCTACCAGTCAATGTTCCATAAAGATTGTATTATCAAGATGTGTTCTTGTTATTTAAGAACATAGGTTTCAGAGTTAGCAAGGTGTGGGTTCTGGTTCCTGCCCATGTCGTCGAGCTGTGTGGAACTGACCAGTCCTACTTCTCTGGAAGTTTGTCACCTTCTTCTATAATTGAGGAGCAGCTATACTATGGTGGTGGGAATAATGAGTGGAATGGACACCATGTGACACTCAGCAAAATGTCACCAGATATCAAGTATCAGCAGTTCATCATTATAGCCAAAAGATTTCTCATGAAAGTTAAGAGGCAACATAAGCTTGTCTACCCAATTATTAGTATGTGTATGTATGTGTGTGTTTATTGTTTGTGTATGAATGTATGGTGTGTATGTGAAAGAGAGAGGGGGAAGGGGAGACACACACACACACACACACAGAAACAGATAGACAGACAGACACACATACACAGAAGATGTGTCACTGTGCATGTGGAGGTCAGAGGACAACCTGGTAGTCAGTTCTCTCCTTCTGCCTTGCAATGGCAGATCTCTATTGTTGCTTCTGCTATCCCATCATTACTCCAAACTAGCTTGCCTGTACTTCTTGGACAATTTTCCTTTCTCCATCTCCCATCTTGCTGTCAGAGTGCTGACGTCATAGATATGTGCAGCCACCTGTGGCTTTGTTTACCCACTGAATTTGATGGAATGAATGCTCAGTTTCTCACAGCTCATCTTCTTGTTATAGCTGTGAGATGACCTTTGGGCGTTAAAAGTCCAGTCTGAGGTCTAGAGCTATCCCTCCCAGGAACAGCACTAGACTAGCGTGCTTGGAGCCCTAGATTGGTCCCAAGTACTGAAAAGAGACAAAAGCATATACTCTTATGGGCATCCTCACAAGACCTCTATCTGATGGAGCACTGTCTTCCTGGTTGTTGTTGTTGTTGTTGTTTTAATCAACATGACAGAAGCTGGAGTCATTTGAGAAGTGGGTCAATCAGTTGAGGAAATGCCTCCAAATGGTTGGCCTTTTGTTGATTAATTTGCTGGCTTTCTTGATTAATAATTGACGTGGGAATGTCCAGCCTACAGTGGGTGGTGCCAAGTGTGAGTAGGAGGCCCTGAATTGTATAAGAGCAAGTCGTGAGGAGTTAGCCAGTCAGCAGTCAGCAGTGTTCCTACGTGGCTTCTGCCTCAGTTCCTGCCTTTTGCCTCCAGATTCCCACCCTGACTTCTCTCAGTGAATTGAGAGTGTGACCTGGGAGTTGTAAAGTAAATCCGATTTGATTCTGGTCATGGTGTTTGTCATACCGATTGAAACTCTTACTGAGACAAGCCCTTGAGAATTTCATGCAATGGCTTCCACAGTTCTCCAATGCAAAAAAGGCAGTGCTTCTGATACCTTCCTTAGCAACTTGTACGATGTCGTACCCTTCCTTCATGTGTGGTCCCTGTATTTCCTGCATGGTCCCCTTACTTCACATGGTTTTCTTACTCTACATGAGTTTTCTTGGCCAGACACTCCGCTGAAGCTTGACCTTCTGTGGCTTCTTCTGGGAACTGCAGATGGGTGGCTACCCTATCCATAGTCACTTCTCTTTTGTGGCAATTCTTCTCAGGATATTACAGAGAACAATTGGGGATCCACCGTCTATTCAAATACCAAAACCAGCAAGAAGAGATTTGCATCTCTTTTGTACAGGTATTTCTTGTCTTTACAAGTACTTTGAGTTAGTTTTCCACCTTGGTTTGGAGATGGAAGAACTGTGTTACTTGTTTCCAGGGACCTCCTTGTGTACCTAGAGTATAAATAATGTACAACAGAGACATAAACAAGGCAGGGGAGCAGGAGGGGATGGAAGACGGATGCTTTTTATAATATTTATTTATTTATTTTGTGTGAGTACACTATTGCTGTCTTCAGACACACCAGAAGAGGGCATCAGATCCCATTACAGATGGCTATGAGTCACCATGTTGCTGGGAATTGAACTCAACAACTGGACAGCCAATAATTTATTTTAAAGAAGCAAAATATACAGAAATAAGTTTGGATTGACAGGAATCTTCCCCCAAAGGGAAATGATAAGTTGGGTGTGGTGCCATATGCCTATGAACTCAAAATACGAGATGTGGAGGCAGGAGGATGGGCTTTCAGTTGTTCTAGCTTAGGTTGCATGAGACCCGTTAAAGATAAGTTTAAAAGGTGACAATGTGTAGACTTCGGAACAAACTCAAAGTATGTCCCATTATATAAACTTTATCAAAAGGCTAGCACACCCAAACAAGTAAAAAACTATCCCCAAGAACAACAAAAAGCTAAACCAATTCTGGATGCTGCCAATTTCAACTAAACTATATGCTTACAGGAGAGAAGACAAAATCGTTAAATTTCCCTAGATCAAAATCAGTGTCTGTTAGGATTGCTACTCTAACTCCAGGAAACAAGACTGAAAATATAGACAACTGACTCATGACTAACTGGAATCCATGATCAGTTTCAACCCTTCAGGCGGGGACAGGCCCAAAACTTTTTTCTCCATTTAGATGAAGGGTTTATTGCTGTCTTTTTCATAGCTGCCTTCTTGATAAACTGAAAGGCAGCTCCTTTTGCAGTCCCTTTTCCTTATAGAACATTCTTAATTTCGAATTAATTCTTGTGTCCTGAGGGTCACATTACCAAAGACGGTGGATGTGGATGCTACTATGACAGAAACAATCTCCTGATTTTCTATTCCTTGTGTCACCATGCTTCTCATTTACATATTAATTACATGTTAATTACATGATGATAATGACCAAATATTATGGCCATATAGTAAGGATTGCGTTTTATTGCAGCAAGCAAGCCAACTAACATGCAGTTCATTTCTCACTCCCCAGTGTTCCCAATGCTTTCTCTCTGTGATTCATTCAGTCGACTTTATGATCCAAAGGATTGGGTACACAATGCCTCATTTCATAGAGTGGAGATCTGAGGCACAGAGAAGTTGACTAACCTGGTCGCAAGCAGAATTCACACCCAGGCAATCTGGCTCTTAAGGCGGAGTTCTCAGTGGCCATGCTATGAAATGTTTCAATATGTAAATCTTGTTAGGAACTAAACGTATAATGGTATTTTGGAGTATACATTTTAAAATCCCGTAACGGATATAAAACAAAGAGTTATTAAATATTGGTGATTTAAGTGGGTAAAAAAGAGCATGGTGTGTTTGCAAGGTGGAGATTAGGAAGAGTATATGTTTGCAGATCCTAATAAAAACCTCCTGTCCTATCTCTGTTAACTGACCCTCTCTATGGATGGTCTGCCTGCTCATGTCAAGGAGCAGCTGCTTTGGTAAACACTCTGTACACCCACTGTATGTGGGTCTAAGCAAAATGGTTCATTGTGAAGTGTTGGTTTCTATCGGGAAAGTTCCTTAACTTACTCAACAACTGTTACTTAAAAATCTCCCCACAAAGCTCAAAGACCCATAAAGGAGACAAACACTGATGTAAATAACTACCATACAGCAAAATTAAATTGTAAACCACAGAGGATTTGCTGGGTGTATGATGGGAAGGGACGGGAAAGGATGTAATGGCCGGGAAGTCACCTGGGCGGCATCTTCAAAGGGGAAGTGTTTGAAATGGGCAAGTTTTTCTCCAGACAGACAAGGAACAGGGAGGTGCTTTCCAGGTAGAGAAAATGGTATGAGGAAAGATAGGGATGATGAAATAGGACAGACAGGGTACCCAAAGAACTATAAATCCTTGGCATTGTGGAGGCATGTGTGCAGGCAAGGAAGAGAACTGGAGATGAGCTGGAAAAACTCCGTGGAATGAGATGGGCAGGAACTAGAAGGATATGCGGAAGCAGGACTTATTAGACCAATGCATAGTAGCAATCGGTAGTAGAAGGAAGGATTTAGTATTTATCTGGCTAGTCCCAGAGATGCCCCCCACCGGCTTGTAAATGGCTCCAACTGATTGTCTCCTGTGCTTCCTGAAGACAGGTTCCCCAGAGCCTCAGCCTTCCCCTTTTTGAAGGTTCACTTCCTGAACTCCCTCACAGGCTACCAATACACTCTACTTTTTGCTTGAGGTAAGATCTGTTCAAACAACATGTCCTTTTGTTTCCAAGATGGGACCCTCTGTGAAGAGTTGATTTTCTTACTTTTACCTGCTGAAGTTAGCTGGAAATTTTACATGAAGTCCGCTTTGCTCTCCAGACCCCAGCAGGTAGTCCTTTTCTCTGTGGTTACCACAGAGAAACCCCTATGGGGTTACCATCCCTTTCAGTTCCTTCAGTCCTTCCCCTAACTCTGCCACATGGATCTGCCATCTCAGTCCAATGGTTGGCTCTATGTATCTGCATCTGTCTCAGTCAGCTGCTGGTAGAAGCTATACCAGTGTACAGCAGGACTCTGGATTACTTTGTTCTCAGAACAGGCATATCTCATTAGCCGTGTCTCTCCTCAGCCTCCTTTTTTTAAAAAATAAAAAAAATTAAATTGTTTTATTTATTTACATTAAATGTTGCTCCCTTCCTGGTTCTCCCTCCAAAAGTTGCACATCCCAGGTCTCTGGGACTTTCTAGAGGTCCACCTGAGCCCCTATCCCCCACAACTGTTATTTCCATTCATTCTGCTGGCCCTCTTGGGTTTCTCTCCTCTCTCCCCCACTACCTACCTGATCCTGCCCCTCTTTCCCCTTCTCTCTCCCACCCAGGTTTCTCCCTCCCTCTCCCTTTTGTGATTATTTTGTTTGTTGTATTGAAGCATCCTCATTTGGGCCTTCCTTCTTGTTAAACTTCTTAGCTTCTGTGGATTTTATCATGGGTATTCTGTACTTTTGGCTAATATCCACTTATCAGTGAGTACATACCATGCATGTCTTTTTGGGTCTGGGTTATCTCACTCAAGATGATATTTTCTAGTTCCATTCACTTACCCGAAAAATTCATGATGTCCTCATTTTAATAGCTGAATAGTATTCCATTGTGTAAATGAACCATATTTTCTGAATCCATTCTTCCATTGAGGAAAATCTGGGTTGTTTCCAGCTTCTGGCTGTTATGAGTAAGGCTGCTATGAACATAATGGAGTACATGTCCTTGTGGTATGGTGGAGCATCTTTTGGGTATATACCCAGGAGTGGTATAGCTGGATCTTCAGGTAAAACAATTTGCAATTTTCTGAGAAACCACCAGATTGATTTCTGGTGTGGTTGTACCAGTTTGGAATTCTACTAGCAATGGAGGAGTGTTCCTCCTTCTCCACATCCTCACCAGCATGTGCTATCTCTTGGGTTTTTGACCTTAGCCATTCTGGTTGGTGTAAGGTGGAAACTCAGGGTCATTTTTATTTGCATTTTCCTGATAACTAAGGCTATTGAACATATCTTTAAGTGCTTCATGGCCATTCAAGATTCCTCTGTTGAGAATTCTCTAGTTAGCTCTGTATCCCATTTTTTAAATTGGGTTATTTGGTTTTTTGGACTCTACCTTCTTGAGTCCTTCATATATTTGAGATATTAACCCTCAGTTGGATGTGGGGCTGGTGAAGCTCTTTTCCCAATCTATAGGTTGCTGTTTTGTCCTATTGACAGGGTCCTTTGTTTTACAGAAGCTTTTCAGTTTCATGAGGTCCCATTTGTCAATTGATGATCTTAGAGCCTGAGCCATTGGTATTCTCTATTCAGGAAAATTTCCTCCATGCCAATGAGTTCGAGGCTATTTCCTACTTTCTCTTATTTTAGATTCAGTGTACCTGGTTTTATGTTGAGGTCCTTGATTCATTAGGGTTTGAACTTTGTACAAGGTGATAAATATGGATCAATTTGAATTCTTCTACAAGTAGGTTGCCAGTTAGACTATCGCCATTTGATGAAGATGCTTCCTTTTTTCCATTGTATGGTTTTGGCTTCTTTGTCAAAGATCAAGTGTACATAGGTGTGTGGGTTTGTTTCTGGGTGTTCAAAACTACTCCATTGTTTGGCCTGTCTGTTTGTGTACCAATACCATTTGGCTTTTATAACTATTGCTTTGTAGTACAACTTGAGGTCATGGATTCCTCCAGAAGTTCCTTTATTGTTGAGAATTGTTTTCGCTATCCTGGGTTTTTTATTTTTCCATATGAAGTTGAGAATTTCTCTTTCCATGTTTGTGAAGAATTCTGTTGGAATTCTGATCCGGATTGGATTGAATCTGTAGGTAAGATGATCATTTTTACTATGTTAACCCTATCAATCCATGAGCATGGGAGATCTTCCCACCTTCTGAGATCTTCTTTGATTTCTTTTTTCAGGGACTTGAAGTTCTTGTCATACAGATTTTCCATTTGCTTGGTTAGAGTTATACCAAGACATTTTATATTATTTGTGAATATTATGAAGGGTGTCATTTCCCTAATTTCATTCTCAGCCTGTTTATCATTTGTATAAAGGAAGGCTACTAATTTGACCTAATTTTATATCCAGCCACTTTGCTGAAGTTTTTTAAAAAATTTTTTTAATAAATATCTTTTAAAAGATTTGTTTATTTATTTTATGAGTACACTGTAGCTGTCTCCATGCACACCAGAAGAAGGCATCAGATTCCATTACAGATGATTGTGAGCCACCATGTGGTTTCTGAGAATTGAACTCATGACCTCTGGAAGAGAGGTTATTGCTCTTAAGTGCTGAGCCATCTCTCCAGCCCTACTTTGCTAAAGTTTTAAATCAGCTGTAGGAGTTCTCTAGTAGAATTTTGGGGCCGAGTACTTTTACTATCATACCATCCACAAAGACTGATACCTTGATTCCTTTCTTTCTGATTTGTACCCCCTTGACCTCCTTTTGTTGTCTAATTACTCTAGCTAGAATTTCTAGAACTATATTGAACAGAAAGGGAAAGAGTGGGCAGCCTTGTCTAGTCTCTGATTTTAGTGGGATTATCTATCTTGTTGACTTTCGCAAAGAACCAGCTCTTGGCTTTGTTGATTCTTTGTATTGTTCTCTTTTGAAACTGGACACAGGATCAGAGTTCTCAACTGGAAGCAGGGATATCTAGAATGCACATAATAAACAGATACAGACAACTTTTTGGGTTCAAACTGACAGGTAATTTTTTAAGGCTTAAAGTTTCTCTCTTCTTCTTCTTCTTCTTCTTCTTCTTCTTCTTCTTCTTCTCCTTCTCCCAGCTTGAGGCTGCACACAGTCTGCATTCTCTTGCACACTCTGCTTTTCTCGTGTGCACTTTTCTTTTCTCGAACTCTCACACTCACATACACATCTCTGTGCATTCCCCTTTTACTCACACACACTCTTCACACATACCTCACACACTACTCTCCTTTCACTCACATACACACACTTCTCCTCACACTGTATCACACTCTCTCCACTCACTGTACACTCACCTCATGCACACTTCATGTGCACCTTACTCGCTCTCTGTTCGCTCTCTCACCTTTCTCTTGCCCCAGTCTTTTATTGATACTCCAAAAGCAGCTAGAAAAACAGACATTCTATAATCATTGCCAAATCAAATTCAAAAGAATAACCACGTCCCACAAAGAATCAAGAATTACAATTGTTCCCCAAAGTTTCAAGCTTCCCCTATTCCCACGCCATTAGCCAACATAATAATAATTGCAAACTTATCATTATTTAAACTTTAACTTTTGACTTATTATACTTCAGAGCTCTGAGCTCTGAGGTCAGCTACTTGTGTTTTCTTGTGAAGCTCTAATGATAAGTGACACTGGCAAAGTTGCCAGGCAGTGGCCAGAAAGAATCAAGTTAACCCTTAACTCATCAGTTCCACTAGCTTCTGCTTCTGTACATTGCACACAATGACTCTCCCAAGAGTCCCAGTGCTTTGACTTAATTTTACTAGTATATTATTTTATGCATTCTATTCTTGCTTATCCAGGAATCACTCTTAAATGTTGTATGAAACTTATTTCATAACTTCAATAGCTGTTTCCTTTCTTGGGGTCCCAATGTTGGCTCTATTTCATTTTCTAATAATTTCTTCAAATTTTCTTTGCAAGTCAAACATTAATCTGGAACTACCATTGTGCAGACATTACATTGTTTTCAAGATGAGAACATACAGCATGCACCTGGGCCATTAGGACTGTGCTGTGCTGTGCCCTATGACTCCATTTTTAATTGTTTAAGAATCATTACATCAAGGAACATCTAGTTTCATAGAATTCACCAGAGCAGAAGGAGAAAGAAATAGGAAAGTCAAATATAATAGAATAATTATGCACACCAAGGCCAACTGAAAAGCAGTCATGCACAAATAAAATCTATACAGCCATTGTCCAGGGCTAAGGTTAGGAGAAATGGGAACAACTGGTTTTTTTTAAACAAAGAGCTGCTGTGGGCTACGGAGATGTCTCCATCTCAGCCTGCTGCAGGCAGTCCCTGTCATGGTATGCTGTCCCCAGCACCCTTTTTTGTTTCTAATTGGTTGGTTTCAGCCCGGAATTTGGCTATTTTACTTCTATTTTTCTTGGGTGTGTTTGCTTCTTTTTGTTCTAGAGTTTTCAGCTGTGCTGTTAAGTTGCTTGTATAGGATCTCTCCAGTTTCTTTGTGAAGGCACTCAGTGCTATGAATTTCCCTTTCGTTGTATCCCGTAAATTTGGGTGTGCTATGCCTTCATTTTCATTGAATTCTAGAAAGTCTTTAACTTCTTTATTTCTTCCCTGATCAAGTATCTTCTTGTATCTGTTGAGGCTTGCTTTTTATTCAATTATATGGTCAATTTTGAAGAAGGTTCCATGAGATGCTAAAAAGAATGTATATTCTTTTGTTTTGGGGTGGAATATTCTGTTAAATCTGTTAAATCCATTTGGTTCCTAACTTCTGTTAGTTTCACTGTGTCTCTGTTTAGTTTCTGGTTCAATGGCCTGCCCATTGGTAAGAGTGGGGAGTTGAAGTCCCCCACTATTAGTGTGTGAGGTTCAATGTGTGTTTTGAGCTTTAGTGAAGTTTCCCTTTTACAAATGCGGGTGCTCTTGTGTTTGGGGCATAGATGTTCAGAACTGAGATTTTATCTTAGTGGATTTTTCCTTTGATGAGTATGATTAATCAGAATCATTTCTTTTGATTATCTTTGGTCGAGAGTCTATTTTATTGAATATTAGGATGGCAACTCCAGCTTGTTTCTTGAGACCATTTGCTTGGAAAACTTTTTTCCAGTCCTTTACGCTGAGATAGTGTCTGTCTTTGTTGCTGAAGTGTGTTTCTTATATGCAGGAAAATGACAGATCCTGTTTACATATGCAGTCTGTTAACCTGTGTCTTTTTATTGGGGAATTTAGTCTGCTGATGTTGAGGGATATTAAAGACCAATGATTGATACTTCCTCTTATTTTTGTTGTTGCAGCTGGTATTATGTGTGTGAATGTGTGATTGTCTTCTTTTGGGTTTATTGTGAGATAATTAATTTCTTGTGTTTTCTTGGGTGTGGTTACCTTCCTGATGTTGGAATTTTCCTTCTAGTATACTCTGGAAGATATACTAGTATATCTGAGTAGAAAGATATTGCTTAAATTTGTTTAGTTTTTTCATGGAATATATTGGTTTTTCCATCTATAGTGAAGGAGAGTTTTGCTGGGTATATAGTAGCCTGTGCTGGCATCTGTTTTCTCTTAGGGTCTGCATGACATCTGTCCAAGATCTCCTGCCTTTTAGCATCTCTCTTGAGAAGTCTGATATAATTTTGATAGGTCTGAGTTTATATGTTACTTAGGCCTTTTTTCCTTACAACTTTTAATATTCTTCTTTGTTGTGTACATTTAGTATTTTGATTGTTATATGGTGAGAGGATTTTCTTTTCTGGTCCAATCTATTTGGTGTTCTATAGGTTTCTTGCATGTTTATGGTCACCTCTTTCTTTAGGTTAGGGAAGTTCTCTTCTATGATTTTGTTGAAGATGTTCTCTGGCCCTTTGGAGTAGGAATCTTTACTCTTTTCTATTACTTTTATTCTTAGGTTTGGTCTTTTCAATGTGTCCCAAATTTCTTGGCTGTTTTGGGCTAGGAACTTTTTACCCTTTGTATTTTCTTTGACTGATGTGTCAATATCTTCTATGGTATCTTCTATGCCTGAGATGATCTCTTCCATCACTTGTATTCTATTGGTGATGCTTGTATCTGTAGCTCCTAATCTCTTTCCTAGGTTTTCCATCTCCAGGGTTTCTCCATTTGTGATTTCTTTTTGTTTATATTTCCATTATTAGGTCTTGGACTGTTTTGTTCAATTCCTTCATCTGTTTGATTGCATTTTCCTGTATTTTTAAAAGGAATTTATTTGCTTCTTTTAAAAGGGCTTCTATGTTGCCTGTGTTTTTCTATATTTCTTTACGAGAGTTATTTGTATCCTTAAAAGCCTCTATGATTTTCATGAGATGGGATTTTAGGTCAGAATCTTGCTATTCAGAAGTGTTAGGGTATCCAGGGCTTGCTGTGGTAGGAGAACTGGGTTCTGATGGTGCCAAATTACTTTGGCTTCTGTTGCTTATGTTCTTGCCCTTGCCTTTTGCCATCTGGTTATCTCTGGTGTTAACTGGCCTGGGTGTCTCAGACTGAAGCAGGCCTCCTGGGAAGGAGGTAGAGCTGTGTGACCTGGTTTGAGCAGGCTTCCTAGGAGGCAGGCCAGTGCTGTCTCTGGTTAGGTCAAACCTCCTGTGTCCATGGTTAGAGTAGTCCTCCTGTGTCCCTGTGTCCCCATGTCCCTGGTTAGGACAGACTTCCTGGGAGACAGGCTGGTTTTGGTGTCTGGGGCAGGCACAATCTGTCATTAGTTCACATGGAGGCGCAGACCAGAAAGACAAGGGGCTCAGGCAGAGCAGGAGAGATTGCTGGGTTCTATAGGGGTCTCATCTGTGTTCTTAGTTATGACAGACCTCTTTTGAGCCAGGTAGGTTGTGGGGCAGGGGCAGACACAACAATCTGCCACAGATTCAGATGGAGGTGCAGACTGGAAGGATGACGGGGCTCAGGCAGAACAGGATAGATGGGTGGGGGAAGGGCAGCTAACCTGTATGGTTCAGGAATCTGGTGGAGGTGGTCTCCTCAGCCTCTTGTTGGAGCAGATAGACTCTCTACTTAGGAAAGCCTTTTTTACTTTGTAGTTGACCAACATGCTACTTTGCTTGACATCAAAACTTACCCTGTCTATAAAATGCCCATGCGTTTTTATGACCGTGGAAGGTAATAGATTCTAAACCTCATAGGCCTCTGCCGCTTTCCATCTTCCTCCCAGGGCTGCTGAGAGGCTGTAAATATATAATTACGTGCTTGAGTAGGGAGACAGGATGCAAACAGAAACTAAATGAAAGGGCATGAAGAATGGAGAGGAACTGGCCGGGTGGTGGCGCACGCCTTTAATCCCAGCACTTGGGAGGCAGAGGCAGGCGGATTTCTGAGTTCAAGGTCAGCCTGGTCTACACAGTGAGTTCCAGGACAGCCAAGACTACACAGAGAAACCCTGTCTCGAAAAAACCAAAAAAAAATTAAAAAATAAAAAAAAATAAATGGAGAGGAGCAAATGAACATTTCAATATGTTCTGCCGTTTAATAACAAAACAACCTTGCCCGTGCTGTCATGTATTAATTTTACAATTGTTTCATGTATTTTCCATTTTACTTTTTATATTTATTTATAATGGACAGTGTATATTTATTGTTAAATGTTTTCCTCTGGACATAGTAGGTTTTTGTTGAGGTAGTGGCATTGGTATATAGTGGGGTTTTGTTGTGGTAGTTGCAGGGCCCCATGTAATCTAGGCTTGTCTCACGTCTAAGTAGCTGAGGAGGTCTTGAATTTCTTATCCTCCTGCCTCCCTAGCCTAAGTACTGGAATTACAGGCATATGTCACCATGACCCATTTTGGTAGTACTAAGGACTGAATGCAGAGCTTCAATCTAGATGGACCCAACAGAACCACAAGTTCCAACGTGGTTCTTTGTAGTCACAGAAATTCCAGCAGTAATTACACTGTGTTTGAACATGAGTAATTAGCAGAAGCCTTACTTCTTGCCAGAATGTTTAGGGTGTAGACTGTCAGAATTCTGCTGTGGCTGTTGGTTTTTGGGTCCCTGAAAGGGATTGGCATTCAGTAATCTTTCCTTCCTCCCCCTTTTTCTTCCCTCCGTTTCTTCTTTGCCTCTCTCTCTCTCTCTCTCTCTCCCTCCCTCCCTCCCTCCCTCCCTCCCTCCCTCCTTCCCTCCCTCTTTTTCTCTCTCTCTCTTTCTTTTTCTCTTTCTTTCTTTCCTTCTCTCTAAAAAAAGATCTCACTGGCGTTCATGCTGACCTTGAATTCATGGTGCTTCTCTTGTTCACTCTCCTGGGTGAGGGGAGTATAGACGTGATCCACTATGCCTGGCTCATGTAGCCATCTTTTCGTGCATGCCTTGTGACTTCTCGAATGCAAAATTCCTTGGTGACTTTTGTAGAATATCACCAGCCCAGAAGGTAGGAGATGCAGGGTACAGTAGAAAAATGTGAGAGTTTTAATGTGCTGCTTAGTATATTTTATGCTGACAATTTTTTCCTGAGTCACCAACCCAGACACACACTATAGCAATCATTACTAGGTTAAGAAGTGTGGTGTGCTGACTAATATTTTGTCAACATGACACAAACTAGAGTCAACTGGGACAAGAGGACCTCAACTGAGTAATCAACCTACATTGGGGTAGCCAGTAAGCATATTGATGGGGACATTTTTTGATTGATGGTTGACTTTTGATTGATGGGGACTCAGTCCACTGTGGGTGATAGCATCATGGATGGATGGTCTTTGGCTATGTAAGAAAGCTAGCTGCATAAGCGTTGGGAAGCAAATCATCAGGCAGTATTCCTCTACAACTGCTTCAGTTCATGCCTGCAGGTCTCTGCTTGAGTTTCCACCCTGACTTTCACAAGGGTGGGCTACGATGTGGACATATAATCGAATAAATCCTTCCCTTCTCAAGCTGCTTTTGGTCAGTGTTTTATTCCAGCAACAGAGACATAAAACAAGATACATGGGCAGAACCAGGGCTCTCTGACTTGAACACACTCAGATTTTTCCTACTCAATGTGGGAAAACTCTGCTAATTAATGTTGAAGTCTGCCATTGATCAGATAGCCTCTGCACTCAGCAAATAATGGACGACTCCCTTCATTAGTGGGGCTTCTTCTTCTCTGACTTTGTCTGGGGAAATCTGGGCCCTCACACATATCTCTACCTGATTAGATTTCAGGATCAATTGCCTTTTTCCTGATAAGAATGTGTTCAGCTAGCACTTGAGATTCCTGAAATGCTTTCCCATGCTAATAAGGCGTTTTTTTTTTTTTTTTGTATTCTAAGCCTTCAGCCAATGACCTTTGCTCATCCTGGATGTTCTTACCCTGAGCCCCCAAAACTTTATAAGCCTTGAATCACCCCATTGTAAAGTTGATCTGTCTCCTTGTATCTGGCCCCAATGTGGTTATTCCACACCTGTACTAACAGGGCTTCTGAGCACCGCCCCACACACACACATCATCTCTGCTCTGTTCCCCCTAGTGGACCTTATTGGCCAATGATCCATGAGGGCAGGGAGACCTACAACTCATACCCTTTCTTTCTTTGCTACAGAAACTTGGAATTTCATAATCCACAAAAGAAGGAGGCGAAAAGGAAGAGGCACCGAAGAGAACAGCGAAGGAATCCAGAGACCACAGTGAGAAATGAGTGTGAAGGACAGACCAACATCTTTAAAATATTTTGAAAGTATTCAGAAGCAAAGGTTTAAATTTAGTCAAAAACAACAACAACAAAAAAGAGACTAAAATGTCACACTTGCCTGCTGTCTTCATCCACCTGCACCCCACCCCTATCTGTCCCCCCTTCCCCAAGCCTTTTTGATACAGAAATTTTCAGTTGTGTATAAGGAAAGCCATCTTACAAAGTCACATGCATTGTCAACATATTCAATGGCTGTTTGACTTGGGACAATAACTTGTTATTTCTTGGGTCCCTCCAATTAAATAGGAAGTTGCTTCCAATGCCTTATTGCTGTGGAGTTATGTTGTCCTTCTTATAGGGGCTGCCTGAAATGATATTTAATGGTGGGATCAGAATTTGAACTCAGCTCCTACTGCTATCCTCAGAATGGAGGTAGCTCGTGACCTGGACTTCCTAGGACCACTTTGTGATCTTGTTCATGTATATAATTTATTTTCTATGGCTTTAAAAAAAAAACTTTGTACCTTACTGCTAATGTTTACTGGTTTTCTTCACTTTCCCTCTTTACTTCGTATATAAATGTAGTTGACAGTCATATAGATGCTGATTTGTCAAGCACGGCAGTGAGGAAAGCTTAGTTCATTCTTTATCACAGATTTGTCTCTTACTCAAGTGTGTCTTGCATGAAAGTACCACGATCCCTGGAAATACTGCTATTCTTCTGTTATTTTTTTTCTGACATACCCTTTCCTACTTCCTTCCTCCCTTCTTCCTTCCTTCTTCCTTTCCTCCCTCCCTCCCTCCCTCCCTTCCTCCCTGCCTCCCTGCCTCCCTCCCTCCCTCCCTCCCTCCCTGCCTTCCTTCCTTTCTGATGTAGAAACCCCCCTCTTCCCTCATCCAATTGACTCACAAGGGAAGCTCCTAAGGTAACTTTGTCCAGTGATGGCCTTTCTTTTAGAGACATGCTTTTATAATTACCTAGGCTTTGATGTTTGTGTTTCCAATTTTGCTCCCATTCCTTGATGCTGTAGCTGATTTTCCTCGGAAGCTGTCACCCTCGTAACTTTATTTCCCAGAGGCAAGTACGTGCTCTGTACCTGGCTGTATTGTGAAACACCTGGGTTTGCCTGACCCACCCCTCCTCGGCTGCACCACCCAGGACATTTAAAAGATGCAGTAGGCCTGGCTGGAGGTTAGTAGTGCTGTGCTGTCTCCAGGAGAACTGTAGCCAACATGGAAGCCCCAAGGCCAGCCTGTAGAGCGTTATCTCCGAACCTTCTTGAGGTAAGTGTTCACTGGGTTATGCTTACCATGTAAGTCTGGGGTGTTTCAGTGTAGTTTCACAAATGAGGGAGAGCAACAGCAGGCTCGCTTTTGTTTGTAAAATCTACTTTATACTGTATGCCTTGATGAAAATACCTCCTAAAAATTACCTTTACTTCTTGGTTGGCCAAAAAATGAACAAGGAGCTTGAAGGCAAATGAAGATGTAACAATATGTTCAATTAGCAACATAATGCACCTTCCCTATGCTTTATGTGCATTACAGCCCATAGTTATAACATAGTTTGAGTCCTGTGAGTTACATCAGCTATTATTTACCACATAGTCAACAGGTATTCAGTTGGCAATTGGAAAAATAGACAGATCTCAAATAGAATGTAGCTCCGTGAGCTCTGGGCGATTATATGTTTGTTTCTCTGCTGTGTTCCTCGCCCTGGGATCTGCTCAGTAGAGACAGAGTTGACCTGTCACTCAATGGATATTTGTTGATGACTGGCTGATTGAACAATGAATGAGAACATGACATTTTGAAGTGACTAGTGTATTGTAGCAGGAGTTAATTTACATACTTACATACTTTGTGAGTCTGATGAAGTCCGTCTTCAGAAAAGAGCTCTGGGAAACCAGCGTCAGAGATGTACATCTTTGTGTGCACAGGCTGGGCAGCTATTTTATGTCTTAGATTTTTTTTTCTTAAAGGAAGCACATGATTTGTTCACATTTGTTTTCCTTTTCTTTCTTGGCTATAAGTTTTAAGAGAACTCCGATGTATAAAGATGATGAGTCCATTTCATCGATTAGCTTTTCCTACGTTAATTACAGCCTTTGTTTTAGGACTCTCTAGGGACCAGGTATGCAGTCATTGAACGCCAGAGTTCAGGCTGGAGGTTGTTAGCACAGTCAGACCCTAGAGTGGCTATGGTATGCTTCTACCCACAGCTTACAGGAAGTGAACTCTACTTTTTAAAATTTCATGTTCGTTATTCTTTTCTTTATTTTTCACCCTTCTGGGCTAGCAGTAAAAATATGGGTGTTAAGGCAAGGAGCTGAGATTCTGGTCACAGACTCAGCCTTCAACTCCCTCTTCTTCCCTGCCTACTTAGCTTGGAACACACATTTCTCCTCTTGTTCTTCCAGCAATAAAAATCAAGTAGACACCAAATGCAGACTTGGCAGAGGGCCGTCCACATGAGGGAGCATAACCTTCCTCGTGTGGTGCCAGGAGCCTCGGCTTCAGAGTGATGTGAGCAGTTGTGCTGTGTCTGCAGGAGGAAGACCAGAAGTTCTATGTGAGGCTTTTAGCCAGTATATACAGGGCTATAAAAAACATGTTACTCAGCCCTGATACTTTTATGTTGTAGCTGAAGTGTTGTGGGATTTCATTTTATAAGAACTTAACTTCAACACATAAATTTTTCTCAGGTCAACTAGACTTGGAGCTTTTTTTTTTTTTTTTTTTTTTTTTTTTGCCCCTCTTGTAACTCAATCAAGTTCATCCCGGATGATCTTTTCTAAACCTCGTCAGTTAAAGAAAGCACCCTGGAACAGTGGGGAAACACACACAATTGCAGCTAAGGATCCAGATCTAACCGGCTTTTTATCTAGAATAAGCTAAAATCCTAGGCCTCATTTTGCTGGTTAAGTGAAGGAATCTCTCAGCATGAACTGTGACACAGTATTCAAGATCTCAGGCTCTGTGTGGGTGGGAGACCATAGACTCACCATTTCCACTTTATGAATAATAGAAAACTAAGTATTTGAGTGAACCCTACCATCTATCCGGTGTTAGTAAATCTGAGTATAATTTAATTTAATCTAAGTTTCTAGAGGAGTGACTTCAGTCAGGCATATTGTTACTGTCAACCATGGTCTTGGTCACCTTTCAGTGATAGTGAGAGGCAGAAGAGGCAGATGTTTCCAAAATGGCCCCGATACATCTTGTGGCAGAATTGGTGGTGTGTTGGTTACATTTGGGGTTCAACACAGACAGCAAGCCCTTAGAGAAAAAGAGGGTACCCATAACTTCTCCTTCAGACTTCCCTTTTCAAGTCATGCCACTTGTTTAATTAGTGAGGGAAGTTGGGCAGGGGAGGTCTATTTAAGCAACTGAAATGTGGGGGACTAGTCTACACTCCACACATGAGTCTGATGAACAAGTGATATGAACAATCTTAGGTTCTGCTCTGCAAACAGTTTTCCTGCTTAGGAGGGGCAACGTCAAAGCAGAAGCTTGGGTTCTTGCCGGTGGCTGGGCTCTCTTTGACTCCACTATTTCTGTGAACTAGGTATGCCTGGCACCAATCCTAGTCCTTCAGCCCTAGTATTGGCCACACTGGTTAGAAGCATGGGTTTAGAGGTGGGCAGAACTGATTTTGAGTCTTCGATCTGTACTGATTACTAATGTATCATTGCTTAGTCTTTCCCATCCTTGGTCACCGTTCTGGTAAGATCCCATAGAATTGTAGGAAGTCAATGACACAAATTATGCAAAGTACTCAGGTGAGTGCTTACCATATCATGCGTGTAGGGCACGCAGTGGCAATTGTCACCTCTTCCTTCTCCCCTTCAACCTGTTTCCTTCCAGTAGGCTCATCCTACTAGAGTCTGGCTCCATTGCTCAGCTCCAAAGGGAATCATCCAAGTGTGGTAAAATGTCGTTTTCTTCAGTGGGATGCTTGGGATACTGTTTGCTATCCGTGTGCCTCTGGGGAGTTGATTAACTGCCCTCTGCTCCAGTTTTCCTGTTTGTAAGACAGGAATGAATAGTCGTACTACCTTAGGTTATGGGGTTCATATTACTTAACACCAGTGGCTCGTCTTAATCAAAAACCTTAGTCAATATGAGTATTTGGTAAATTCGTGGAAATGCACATGTGTTTTCCTGGTTTATGGATGAATGCTCCTGGAATTTATTTCCTGTCTTTATTGTTCTTCTGGCAGTTTCTGCTCTTTATGTTGAAGGACAGTGTGGTGGGCGGAGTACTTCTTGCTTGGGTTAGGAGAAGGTGGACCTAGGTAGAAACTCTGTGGAGACTAGTGTTGTCAGAGGAGAAGACTGTCTGGTTGTACCTTCTGAGAGTCCTGATACACAAGTGGAGATTCATTCTTGTATGTCACCCCAATTACGAAGCATCCCCAATGTTTCACAATATTGTAGTTTTCAAGGTTAAGATACATTTGCATTCTACTCAAGGCTAAAGAATTTTCCATGGCGCTCCATAACATAAACCCTGCCCACCGTTCCTCTCATTGCTTTATATTCTGTAGCTTGCATTCCTTGGAAAAGTCTCTGAAGCAGATTCTATTGCTATCCTCATCTCCTTTTTACAGATGAGGAGGAAAAGCAGCGGGAGGTTAGATAATTTTCATAGACACAATAAATGGTAGATCCATTAAAAAGGGATTTGAAGCCTAGCCCCGAAGTCCACCCCTTTGGCCTCTGTTCTAAACATGAGCATAAGTAATACAGGCCGTTGGGTTACCTCTTAAATAAATTTTATCACTCTTTAATATAAAGGAATGAAATCTGAGTAAATTTGATTTAGTACTTGCAGGGAATTAATTTTACAAGGACCCACATCCCTGCTCAGATATGTACCCCTTCCTGATAGTTTGGCAGTAAAATTGGGAACCTCTCAAACACTGGATTCAGCTCACTTACTGCCAAGTTCAGGGTTGGACAGGGCTATGTAAGGGATTCTACCCTTGCTGGAGGATGAGACAGAATCTCTCACTCTACACTCCTCCTTCAACACACATGGTCTTGTTTTTATTAACTTACCTGCCAGGATTCTAAATAGGATTTATTTCTAAGAAGTCTCTGCCTTTACAAAATTTTTCAAACTCTCTTTCCTGGATCTTTCAGAATCTCTGACCTAGAGAAGGAATGGATAAGAGCTTTGGGGGTAACTCTAACTAAATATTATTTCTGCTCAGCTCCTGGTGTGAATTTGGCAGCATACTGTAAAAAAAAACAAAATTAGTCTTCCAGTGAGTACCCAGCATGTGAGTCATGCTGAGAGTCACAGAGAGCAACAATATGAAACAATGCCTGGAAGACTCATCATGGATTGAAGTAAGTCACCAGGGTGCTCAGTGGCATGGTCCCTGAAGTTCAGAAGTTTATATGCTAAAATAAAAGGCATTGTGCGCATTCGTAAGCCCTTGCTTTTATATTCTCGTTTTTGTCAAGAGCACACAGTTCAGATTTCTTGTCCACATGTGATGTATAGTTCTCTACATCTGATTCCAGTGGAATTTTGGAGTGTCTTGAGTTTTCTACAGAAGAGCAACAGTCTTGCTTTGGACAGCAATGCCTGTTGAGGTGATGCTGGTATGTGCAAATCTCCTCCAGTCTGTCTACCTCACCTCAAATGCAAATACACGCCAACACTGATTTCACAGAGTGACAGAGATTCTGCTAGGCCAAACTTTAGTCAAGCTCCAGCATCTGCTAGGCTCATCTGAGTGTTTCCTTGTATCTTCTGGATTGACAGACTTAAGGACCATTTTGCAAGCTCCATCGTCTGTATCATTTAACCAGCATTGACATTTCGTCAGGTTCCTCATCCTCTAAACCCCAAGTGGTGTCTGGTCACCTTGGCCTTCCAGCAGCCTGGTGAGCTTAGTCAGAATTTATCCGAATCCCTGTCTTTCCTTTCAGTAATTTTCCATCCGCTGACCCTCGCTCTATTCCCTCCCCCTCATCTGTGCTGTGAGTGGAGTTGAACCCAATCAATCTCTGTCCTCCGGTGTCATGTATCTATGGTAACGGCTTTGAAAATGTTTCCCTTTCATATTTAACGAATTATTCTTTGGGGCTGGAGAGAGAGCACAGAAGTTAGCATCACTGGCTGCTTTCCCAGAGGACTTGGGTTGGACACCCCACACCCACCCACATGGCAGCTCACAACTGTTTCAAATGTCATTCCTAAGAGATCTGACATCCTCTTCTGACCTCTGTAGATACTGTACACAGGTGGCACACAGACATATATGCAAGCGAAACACATAAAATTAAAATTAAATGAAAAATTATTCTTTACATTTATTTAGCTGTATGTGTATTGAGCATGCACAGACCACTATGCATGTGTGAAGGTCAGAGGTCAACTCTCAGGGGTCACTCCTTTCACTAGGGATGTTCTGGGGATTGAATAGTTTGTCAGGCTTGACAAGCAGGAGTTTCTTTCAGCTCAGCTATCTTGCCAGGTCTGAAATTACATTTAAATATGTATCTAGTATCAATGAGATTATTTTTATAACAAGGGGATAATTGCAAAGCAGGTTACATGCAGTCTGGTGCTGCCTGGATTTACTTCTAAGAGTGCTTCCCCCTGTCTTGGACCCAGCCTGTGAAAATCTAGGCTCGGGATCACCCAGCTCTTGGATTAGACCTTAGGAAGGAGTGGCTCGAGAGATAAAGATGGGTGGATTTAAGTTATACTTTTTTCAACTTCTTCTCCTTCTTGTTTCATCAAACTGGTGCTAATTGGCTTCATTTAATTCACTCAACAAATCTCTCTGGTATTCTGTTAGGTACCAAGCATTGTTTGTTTGTTTTGTTTTGTTTTGTTTTAAGACTCAGTCTCACTATGTAGCTAATCCAGGCTGGCCTTGAACTCACTGTGCGATCTGAATGTTTATCACCATACTGAGTTTATGGTTTTTGAGACAAGATCTTGTTAGACGTGATGGCTTCCATTTCTTTATCCCCCTGCCTCTGTCTCTAGAGTGCTGACATTACAGGCATGCCCTGTTGTGCTTCACAACCAGGGATTCTGTTTGGTTTCGAGACAAGTTTTCACTCTGTAGTCTAGGTAGGACCATTCTGGTCTGACTGCCAGGCACTCTTTTAGGGCTGAAAATCAGATAATTTAGAGCACAAAAAAGAAGCATTCATGTCCTTGTGGAGCTTATGTTCTTGTGTGGTGGGACATACAGGATGGACAGTGAAGGAAAATACAGGTTATATCAGATGGTAGAAAATGGTAAGGATGGGGGAAGGAGAGAGAAGGGAGAGGGGGAAGGAGGGAGGGAGGGAAGGAGGGAGGGAGGGAGGGAAAACGGGAGAGAGAGGAGAGGGGAGAGAGGAAAGAGGAGAGGGGAGAGAAGAGAAGGAAGAAAAGAGAAAGGAGAGAGAAGAAAGAGAGAGGAGAGAGAGGAGAAGGGAGAGGAGAGGAGAGAAGGAGAGAAGAAAGGGCTTGGGTGTCTTCAGAGTGGGAGCTAATCATGCAGTGCTGGCCAGCCTGGCAGGGAAGGCCTCCCTGAGGAGGTCAAGCCTTTCGTGATGATGAGCAAGAAATAGGTGCCCAGATTACTGGAGCGACAAGAAAGCCAGTTTTTCTGGAGCAGAGTCACAGGACTAAGACCAGGCAATGTCTTAGAGACTAAGTATTTGCAAGAGTTCTGCTTTCATTTTATTTTATGGCATGTTTGTGTATATTCATGTGGAAGTCAGAGGTAGATGTCAGATGTTGTCCTTGATGTCCTTTTTACTGAGGCGTAACCTGTCACTTGAACCCAGAACATGCCAATCTGCAGATTCAGCTAGACCAACTGCCAGCTAGTTCACCGTAAACTCTACATCCTGAGTGCCGCGGTTACAGGTAGGCCCTCTGGTGTCCATGTGGGCTAGGGACCAGAACTTAGTCCTCCCACTTGGGTGGCAAGTACTTTATTCATGAAGCCATTTCCCCAGCTCAAAGACTTGTTATTTTAAATATTGTATAGATTTGAACAAAAGTCTGAGACATTCTAGACTATTTTTTTAATCAGCTCCTGTGTTAAGAATAGAATTAAAGGAAGAAAAAAAAATAAAATTGTTAGCTAGAAGGCTAGATTTTTATCTTATAACAACCTTATTATCTATTTTGGAATATATATGCCATTATGAGCTACCAATATATAGAGAGATTTGTCATGATCAGTTTTTCCTGTTAATAATGATTTATTGTTGTAATAAAGATGGTGGTGCCTACAGGAAATAATTTTTCAAAATTTAAACAGATGTATCACTTTTCTACCAATAGAAAATATTAATTAGACTCCTGTTTTCTTTTCTACTCCCAAATCTGATCTTATTTTCTAAATAAAAACCTCCTTGATATTTAATTACTCCAGAAGAAAATGATATTCCACAAAGATGTAAATTCTATGTAAAGACAGATTATCAACACGTAGGTTGTTTTGGGTCTTTGTTTGCTGAGAGAATTAGCCTCTCTGTAAGTATCAACCTAGGTTTATAAGAGTTCAACCCAGAAGAGCTTTGGATGAGAAACAAACAAACAAGCAAAGAAATAACAGCAACACCTCCATAGTTTCTTTTTTTTTCATAAATATGAAACCCAGTTTCCACACAGGCCCTACTCCCCAGGACAGTCTTAAATGTCACAGCACTTCAGGTATTTTCCTAGGAGGACTCTGAAGACAACACGCTGTGATCACACAGAGTGCATCTTATTTTTGTAACCAATGACTGGGAAAGTTGAAGGGTATTTCTCCTGAAGCTGGAGAGCACACTGTTGCTACGCATACCGTTGGTAAGAGGCTTGGTGTATTTTTAGGTTTGCAGAGAGCCTTACAGAATCCTTCCACAAATACATCCTAACTCAAGATTGAGAGCCTGTGACAATGCTGAAGATGTCCTACTGATGGGAGCTTGAACCTGCCCTTCACCTCCCAGAGGTCCTGTCACTGCCCGTGCTAAGGAAAGCCTTCAGTGACCCCATGGCTTAGTTTGTTCATAGCATACTGCAGTGAGAAGGAAAACAGCCAAAAAACGGTCTAGTGAATTATCAAAGCATGCTATCCCTGGCCTCAGGGAAACTGAATCCTGGTGCCATCTTCTAGTTCTCTCCATGGATTTGGGTATGACTTTATTCTCGTTGCATATACAGGAGGATGCCGGGTCTATTTTCATTTACCCTCCTCTTCCGTCCCCAGACTTCTTTAACAGTTATTTTTACCCTACAGTTATCCAAGCTTGTTTGTTTAGCACAAATGCGAAGCTTAAAGTTTGGAGGAACGTCTCTGTAAGCTCAAGGAAAGATTCTCCTCCGGTCTTCTTAATTATGTTTCTGAGATACCAAAAATACCTCAAACTTTTGCCCAAGCTGGCTTTACACCCAGTGTTGCTGGCATAGACTTTTCCTGAGTGCTCCATAGCTTTGTATGTGGCCCCTTACCCTGTGAGCTCCTCAGACTTCTATCTGTCCTTGAGCTCTCTGTCCTTCTGGGGGAACACTGGACATCTGTCTCCTAGATCCCTTCCTTCCTCCTCCTGTAGTCTTTTTTTTTTTAAGATTTATTTATTTTATGCATATGAGCACACCACCATTGCTCTTTTCAGACACACCAGAAGAGGGCACCAGACCCCATTATAGATGGTTGTGAGCCACCATGTGGTTTCTGGGAATTGAACTCAGGACCTCTGGAAGAGCAGTCAGTGCTCTTAACTGCTGAGCCATCTCTCCAGCCCGCCTCCTGTAGTCTTATACAGCAGATTTTTAAATAAACGGATGCTCTAGAGTCTCGTTGAGCCAGGAAATACTGTAGCATTCCACCTTTAGCATAGTTGCTGGATAAAACACAACTACAGTGACCTTTGAAAGAATGGCTTAGAATCACAGGGCTTAGCTGTCTGCCTTTGCTAATCAGCATGGTCTGTACTCGGAAGCCCCATTTATAGAACAGGTGATGGTAGAGTGTGCAAGTTGGAGAGCCCCAAGATCCCCACAGTCCTCCATCCTCACCCGTCTATTTTCCTGGAAGGCCACAGAAGCATGTCAGATCCCAGAATTGCCGGGTTTGCAAGACCAAGGTTGCCAGCTGTTCCATTTTGTGTCTTTTCCTGGCCCTTGAGAGGCAGGATCCGGGTGTGGAGTGTGGGGTGAAGAGGGTGGGGAAAAGGTGTGTGGGAATGTGGGGGTGGGGGTGTCTAATCTCTGTTTTCATAACCTTGAGAATTTATTTACCTTCCTCCAGCCTATGCAGAGGAGGGTGAAGCACAAGATCCTGGAAGTTATAGGTTTAGCCACAGGGTCTTGAGACTAGGTTTGATCATTAGGTCCTGGAAAGTATTGGAAAGGCCTACGGACAAGTGCCGGTTCCTTCTTCAACAGTATTAAACACTTCAGAACATTTAGCCCCAAATGGAGACTTTCAAGCATGTTCTCCTTCTCAGTGCCTGGAGAGAAAGTGTTCCCTGGGTCTCCAGACACAGGAGTTACTCCTCTTTCTCTCTCATGGTCCACATGAGAGGCCTGGCTAGAGTTACTTGCCTGTCTGTTTCTGTTCTGAGAACAAGCTGAACTGTTTGCCCACCTTGGGGGTGTGGGTGGGGGATAGGGGGTGGGAGATGGTGACAGCTGTGATAGTTCCCAGAAATAGGCAGGCGAGAGAAGGGAAGATTGTTTTCCTCACCTGGCCCATGAGACAAAGTAGGGCAGGCAGAATAACCAAGGGGGCTTGCTGGGGGACTCTTAACTTAGTGTGGCTCAGATTTAAAAGCAAAACCAATACATTAAACAGTTGAGGAAGAGGAAAGGGGTGGTTGAAGGGATCCTTCATGTTTTGAAGAGACCAGATTTTTGGCCATCAAACTAGACTTTACCCACTAAGGAGGCAGCAGTCACACCTATTGAGTATAGTGGAAAGTATGAATTTTCCAGACCTTCCTGCCTTTTTTTTTCCTTTATCTTTCTGTTTACCTTTCTTACTTTCTTTTTTGAAGCCTGAGCTGGAGCTCACAGCCAGAGGAGCATTCACATAGTTTGTGTGTGTGTGTGTGTGTGTGTGTGTGTGTGTGTGTGTGTGCTGTTATGAACGGAGGAAACTTAGGTAATTAGGCTTCAGTTTCATATTCTGTGGGTAACACTAACTTCTCCAGGGACGACAACAAAGAATTAAATGAGAATTAAATGAGGAACCATGTACCGATTGCTTCCACAGAGAGCTACTGGAGGGGGTGAAAACCTTGCGTCTGCTGGTTTCCCATCTCATAGTCATCTAACTTAACCTTAGAAACGAGCCGTCTTTCTCCATTCTGTGAAGGCTTGGACAGCAGGCTCTAGGTCCGCGCTGTGTCCAGAGAGCATCATTTCCACCAAAATCTACACGTGGAAAGACTCTGTTCCCAAGATCATGGATTCTCAAAGCCCTTCTATACCCTGGCTTCCAACCTTGATCTCCTTCTCCTAGGTAACTCTCCCACTGATTTGTGCGTCGGGGTGATATTTTTGTACACCGTGTGAAGATGTGCCTCTGTCCTTCCTTCCTGCCTAAGGCATCTTCTGATTGACTAATAAAAAGCCTGTGGCTTGTGGCAAAAGGCAGGATAGTAAAGTGGGACTTCTGGGCAGAGAAACAACTCTGGGAAAGAGTCAGGTGGGGGAGATTCCCCACCCAGACTATGAGAAAGTTGGACATATGAAACTGAGGAGAGGTAACTAACCAGCCACGTGGCAGATATAGAATAGTATAAACGGGTCAGTATGAGTTCAGAGCTAGTAGGGGAGCAAGCCTAGCTTAAGGCCTAGGCATTTATTAGTAAGTATAAAGTCCATGTCATTACTCAATAACAAGGACAAGCATAGAAAAGTTGGACGGGTTACACTTGTGCTTTTCACCATGTCACTTCTTTGATCTCTTCCACACGTCAGCCCTCCCCAACCCTCTACCAGTCCCTTCTCCACGACAGCTCCACTACCTGCCTCATCCACTGCTCAGTTCTTAACAGAACAGTTTCCTTCCCCTTCCTTCGGCTATTCCCAGCTATATATGAACCCAACATTTCTTGTTTCTGACTTTCGCCCCTTTTGCTGATCTGTTGCTGTGGAAGAAAACCACTCAACCATGTCAGTTTTTCAAATATTTTATTTGTTGAAATTACAATCACATTGCCCCCTTCCCTTTCCTCTCTCCAGCCTTTCTCATGTACCTTCTTCTCTCTCTGAAGTTCATAGCCTCTTTGTCTTTAGTTGTTACATGTGATTACATACATGAATTCCTAAGTATGTAGATACAACCTGCTTGGTGTACTGTTGCTTGTATGTATATGATCTCAGGGCTCACCTCAGTTCTCTGTTTCCAGTCTCACAACCTATCTGTTGCGTGCAGCTTTGTTTAGGCGCCAGGAATGGGCCACGCTACCAGCCCCCACCCAGCTTCCCTTGAATCCATGGATAAAAGACACAGACACACAGTTGTTCAATTTCAACTTGCCTTTAGACACTGTTTCTGGGTGCTACTATCTCCTGCCTGGAAAAAGCATGCTCTTACCTCTGCACCTCTCACCTGCCCTAAACTTTAGTTGCTAAGTTACATCCAGTCCCTGCTAAATGCCCCGACCACCTGCTTACAGGAGGGTCTGTGTGGCCACTGCCTTTTGAAATCTCACATGGCTAGTCAACTTTTCTCCAACAGAAGCATGGTGAACTCTCCTCTCTTCCCTTGTATTTGTTTCTTGCTTTCAGGGACTTAGAAGTCCCTTGCCTCCAGAGACTGGGAAGTCCCACTTATCCCTTCCGCACAGCAATTGGCCCATAGCTTCTTTACTGACAGATCAAGATCAACAATGTCTAGGCAAGCTCCTTCCCTCCCTCCCTCCCTCCCTTCATCCCTCCCTCCTTCCCTCCCTCCCTCTGTCCCTCTCTCTCCCTCCCTTCCCCGTCTCCCTCCCCTCTCTTTCCCCCTTCCTCTCTCCTCCTCCTCCTCTTCCTCCTCCTCCTCCTCCTCCTCCTCCTCCTCCGCTTCTCTCCCTCCACTCCCCCCATGCTATCTTTCCAATGCAGGGCCTTCCTCACATCAGTGCATACCTCTACCACTGAACTAAAACCCTTCTTGGAGGCTTTTATAATTGTTTTGACAGTTTTCCTTTCCTTGTCTTCCGAAGCGCTGCTCCGGCCTGGAGATGTAGCCAGGCTCCATCCTCTCATCCCAGCACCATCGTCCCTAACTCATCAGCTCCGTTCAAAGTCTCTGGTGTTTCTTTCCTAGCTTCCAGGGGTCCCAGAAGACAATGCAGGCTTCCTCTTTCCCAAGACTTGGACTGCATGCTTGATCATTGATGTTGCTTTCTCTCCACTTTCTCTTGAACTCGGACAGACCCTCCAGGTGCTCCCTCATCTCGCTCCCTGGTTATTGGCTCATTTCTTCCATGCACAACTGCAACCAACCTCTTTCCGTGGCTTCCCCTCTTGATTGATTTTACAGAGGGCTACACATTCCCTTGGTTTCTTGTTATCAACCTTGAGGATTTGGTGCTCGGCACAAAGTGCCTCCACCAGCTTGACATACATGGGCTCCTTACAGTTGGATGCAAACACACAGAGATGGGTGTGGGGCTTGTCTAATGCTTTGGCAGCTTCGCATTTGCCACGTGCCGGGCCATCGTGGATGAGGGCGGTCTTCAGCCCCTCTAGTAGAGCAGTGTTGACGTCCATTACACCTCCAGCAGCCTTGCCTTCCTCAGCCTTGTCGGTGAATTATGGGTGATGCTGAATTTTGAATTCACCCAAGCCTCTGCCTCCGCTCAACAGGAGCAGGGGGAAGCGACTCTTCCTTATTAACCTTCAGTCCCCAGTCTGTTAATCTTAGGAAACAGCTCCTGTGCCTTCTCCCTGTGTGCTATCTGGTTGTTTTCTTCACATCACTGTAATATTTTTACAACATTATTGTTGTTGTTATTATTATTATTATTTTACTTATTGCCTTTACTTTCTTGCTTGTCATTTGAGCTTACACTAAAGTTGGATTTCTGCTGAGACTCTCTCGAGGTCATTGGGGCTCATCTTTCTTGACCTTCCTTTTGCCTTTGACACTGCCCACTGTTCTTGCGACATTTTCTTGTCTCCCGGTAATCTCTCCTAGCTGTTCTCATGAGTCTTTGGGTGCTCTGACTCAGTTCCCATTAACACACTGTTAAACAGCATTGGTGGGGTACCCCAAATGTCTGTCCAGCTCAGCCCGCACTCCTCTCCCACACCCTCTCTTTAGCTGGTAAAATCCATGCCATGATTTTATCTTGGATGCACAGGTTAATATATTGATAGTTCTTCAGCCTGGCTATGGGCTCAGGTTCCATTAGATACTAGCTTCGTGGGCAGAGTGTAGGCAGGTGTGCTTACTCGTACATCTGTATGGTGATGGGCCCACTTCTTCCTCTCCTTGGTTTTAATGTCAGAAATCAATTATTCCCAAGGAGAAAGAAGCCAACATTTCTATGGAATTCTCTCTCTTTTATTGTATTAAGTGATTATCAAGTTACCTGTTAGCAATACAAGTACTTTCTTGTCTTCAGTTTTCCCACAAGTTCCGATGGCCAAGAGCCACCTTAAGCACCAGGCTCACCACAAGTTTAAAAAAAAAAACAGAGGTAAACAAAGAAGCAGCAGAAGACCTGGGCCCTGACAGATTTCTTTCATGTCTCATCACGTGGAAGAGAGGGGGGGAAAAAACCTCTCCAGATTTTTTATGTGCGGTTTCTGAAATCCTTGGAATATAGTTTTGCAGGTGAAATTCGAAGCTGTCTGATCAAAGTGTCTAACCGCCTCATCTGTTTTGTTTTAAACGTGGGGGTGGAGGAAGCAAAACAAAACCAAGACAAACAACAATGGAAGCACCCCGGAAATCAAATCCAAAAGCCTGTGTTTCTGGTCAGCAGGGGGCGCACTGTTCCTTTACTCTGAGAAGATTTTTCACCTAGGCAACAAGTCTCCTTTAATAATGACTACATCCTAGCAACAGGAGGAAAAAAATAATGAAAAAAAAATCGATACATTTTCTCCCTCGCGGTTGCTATTTTTAAAAATAGCTATTTTTGCCAGTAAAATTGAGGCGTGTTTCCATAGGATGGGGTCCTTGGCTGTCTTTTTGTTGTTTCTCTGTTCTGTCCAGTCACAGTGACGTGGGTGGTAGAGTGGAGGTAGGGGTGTGTGGGCGTTTTAATCAAGGCTGTGAGGGCGTTAAAAGCGGTAATGGGGACTAGGATTGTAGCACAGAGCAGCATCCCTCGGACATAGAAACAAAGACTACGATTTGCTCATTTTCTGTAAAATGGTCAAATCGGCCAGACTGGGTTGCTGTCTGTGATGACCTTTTGTTTGAGTGAATTGATTCAAGGAGACAGAGATGGGAACATGATGTCCTCAGAGGCAGCTGGAAGGATCCTGTCTAGAGGGCCGTGGGTAGCTGAGAATGGGAGAAAAGGGGCCCTCTCTTACCTGGATTCTATTTTGATTTTGAAGAAAACATTATGTTCTGTCTAATTCTTTCTGCATTCCGTATTTTTATAAAGAGGAAGAGACACAATGGATTTGAGAATCAAGCCAGTATATTTCTACATAGCGATTCATACAAGAGACCTAGCTTGGCTCACTAATATCTGGGCATGTAGGCTGTGCTTGGCAGTGCATATGTGCACCTCGCATACATGCATAGCTATACAAATATGTTTAGATCTACTTAGCAAACATATGTGCATATATCTAGACACCAACCGATAATACAGAGGTACAGAAATGAAGATAATTCTGTTTCAAAGGATTATACTTTCAGAATAATTGCTCTATTCTCTCACTGAGAATAATAATAGCTCACGGGCAGAAATATTAAAGATTAAAAAAAAACCCTTTACTTCTTCAAATTGTTATTTGATTCAGAGGAATTTACGTCGTTTACTTCACAAACGCATTTTCATCAAGAACGAATTAAAGATGATGCATCTAGTAAATCTTTTAACATACGTTCATTCTTATTCAATAATATGTCTGATTGGACGCCCTGTCAGAAATCTTCCTCTCACCCCGTTGTTAAAATACTGTATGAACATTTTAAGAGAAAAGGAAATCTAGTTTAACACGAAGAAACCATGCATCTTCTTCACCAAAGCTCTGCAATGGCTGACTTTTCCCCATAGTAAATTGTTCTGTGTTTCTAAATGACAGTAGGGGGTTTAATCTGAAATTGATGACATCATCAACGACAACGACAATGGATTTAAGGGGCACAAACGGGGCAGGTTTGGCTGCTGGGGGGGGCCCCCCCCCCGCAGAGTGGGATTAGATCTTGCCAGTCAACTCAGAGGTTAATTCAGCCAAGGTGCTAATGAAGTCAAGCAGTAATTTTAATTCCCATGTGGCTCAGCATTACGTATTCCTGTTGCCACAGATACATCGCTAATCCTACATAACCTTTCACCTCACAAACTGTTGCTGTTCAGATCAGAGACCAGGCAATAAGACTGTCATCTGAGTACACTAAAACAGTCTCCCTCAAGCTCCCTGCCCTTCTTCTGAGCATTTCCATGTCATCCTTGGAAAATCCCTGCAGAATGCTTCTGCTTAGGAAAAGAGACCTGTTTCAGGAGAACCGTTCTCGGACTAGACCAGAGCTGACACGCACTGAAGAGGAGCTTGGAGAACTGGGACTCAGCAATGGAACCCTGGCTCCTCACTCACCAGTCGGGAGCATTTAGGTCATCCCTCACCCTTCTCAGTCTTTATCCCCTCACGGCAGAGGAGAGACTGGTCCCCGTCTTCCAGCTCTTCATAGTCATGACATGATTTCATACGTACAAAGTGCACAGTGGAGGGCGGGACTCAGCACTGTAAATATGTCAGGACCCGGAGCTGACTTTACCTCCCTGGTCATTGAAACTTCACATGTGAAGTAGCATAGAGGAGGCAGAATTGAGGGGTAGAGTTGATTGTGAAGATGGAGGAAAGAAGAAAATGAAAATGTCTTCATGTCCCCAAAGTTACATTATTAGGTGTGTTGGGTTCCTCCCTAGATAGGATGCTATACACATTCCAGTGTGTCCTTGTACACAGTCTTGTACAAAGTCTCACATGAGTGAGAACTACATCAGTAGTATAAATATGGTGGCCATCAGAGCAATCGATGGTGGATTAGATTGCTCGGGGACAATATTTCTAATGAGATGAGATCCTGGGCAGAACACTGAGCAAAACAACTTGAGTTCAGATGGAAGAAAGGAAACCTTGGAAGATAGTGTTAGGAGAGACGAGGGAGACACACACATAATACACACCACACTTACACACAGACACTACACATATACACATACGTACATGCCACACACACATCCCACACATACATACATCATATAACATACATTTTTGTGGACTCATCAGTTATTAGTACTTGATATTTTTGTAGAGGCCCTGGGTTCAGTTCACAGCACCCACGCAACTCACAACCAACTGTAACTTCAGTTCCAGAGGGTCCAACTCATGCATGTGGTACACAGACGTATGTACAGGCACACACACACACATACATGCATGTACACACACACACACACGGAAGCATCTTTAAAACAACACACAAATACATATGTATATGTGCATAACTTATGTGTGACTCATGCTTATACATCAGAAAGAACATAAAGAGAAAAAAACCCAGTTATCTTTGGATGAGATTTTTAATATTGTAGCCTGAAATAAATCTCATGTTTTAAGTAGAGATGATATTAAAAGCCAGAAACACAACCTAAACTTCCCAATCTGAAATTTTTATTTTGGAAAGTAATTTCTCTAAGATGCTTCATGTAGTAGTACTTTGCCCTTCTTAAACAGAATGTTCTGAACACAGTTTGACCTTTTCTTCATAACTCACTTTAGACATCCATCATCCTGCAGTGCGATAATCTATCTGTGCCCTCAGGAGTGTCTGGGGTGCACACACAGGGCTGCAGGCCAAAGCTAAATGGCTCCAGACAGCCGCGCTTGAGAGCTTTGTGTTCCCACCCTGTCATTTGTTACTCCTCTGCCGCTGTCAGTGTGCCCCGACTTCTTCGTTTTGTGTACACCTACGGAATGAGGGATTCTAACCACTCCCAAGGTACAAAGACACAGGAACAGTAGTCCGGTTGGGTGGGTTCCCCACCCCCAGCTATGACCCAAAAGAACTCAGGCACTTCCTGCCCACCTGGACCAGGAAGGGGCTGAAATTTAGCTACAAGCCTGACTTCCTGGACATGGGGAAAACCCAGCGAGTCATACAGCACGGACCAGCCTGTCCCTGGTTCCCAGACCTCCTCCTCCTCAAAGACGTGTAAAACCGAGTCACCAGGAAGCTCTGATTAAGCCTTTATCTACAGATGGTTCTGAGCTCCTGGGAATCGGTCTACATGACTCACCAAGTTCAGTGCTTTGCTCCTGTTGCTTTTTTGTCATTTGAGTGGAATTAAATTTGTCCCTACCAAAATTGGCTGTTTCCCGAGCTGCTTTTCCTGGTCTCCAGGAACCAGCTATCCCAGAAACAGATTATGCCATAGTTAGAATTTGTTGTTTACTTCCCACACATGAAAAGACTACCTCCATGAGCTGCAGAGTTACCTGCTCACATGGTCCTGGGCACTCCCAAGGGCAGAGGCAGGACCAGGTGTGACACGTGTCCAACAGCCAGGGCTCCAGGCTGGGAGCCATGGAAACAGCAGGGCTGGTTTGACTTTGTACTGAGTCCTTCCTTATGCTTGGAGGTCTTATGCAAATAGACTTAGTTCTCAGGGGTTCAGAATTCTAAATACTGGAAAATGATAGCTTTGTCTTTGGAAGACACAGTGAGAATGTACTCTTGTCTGAGACCCTCCACCCCCCCCCCCACCTCTTAATGTATCTGTCAAAAGTCCAGATGCAGAGAGTTACATGCCAGGCACCAAAATACAGATTGAATCACCTTTTCAGAAACAAGTGGGCTGCATTCACAGACATCAGCAGGAGCCTCCAGTGGGTTCCTCGGCAATCGGTTGCCATTAAATTATCAACAGCAGACGATGCAGTACAGTCTTTATATAGCAAGGCCTTACTCACTAAGTGTGTAATGGCAGTTAAGTCATCAATAATGAGTTCCCAGAGGCTGTGAGGACCGAAGCAGCTTCCTGTCTCTCCCTCCCTGGACCAGTGTTCCCTCTTGGGTTTTACCAAGTAAGCTTTGTGGGGGCTGCAGGCTTGGATGGTGAAGTACACATTCAGGTAAGGGGGTAAGAAATAAAGTAAGTAAACAACATGTCACAGCTAATTTAAAAGGTGATGCTATCGTTTGTGTAAATACACTGAAATGTACAGGAAAATGCCTAATGGGATGTATAGAGCTGTATCAATACCAATCTTTTGGATGAAGGAAACAGTAGGTTTTAAAGTAACTAAGTGTTTAGAGGTATAATTCATATACAGCCAAGTCTTATCATTTTAGGATATAGTTTAATAAATTTTCTAAATGTATATGCATTTCTAACCACTAACACATAAAGAACCAAACCTTTACATATCTTCCAATACTTGCTCCGTGCCTCTCTTAACCTGTCCTTAACACTCCACCGACTACTGCCCTGCTTTCTCACGTTATATTACATTTTCCTTTTGCCTAGATGGAATTATGATCTTTTATAGTGAGCATTTTTTAAAGAAATAAATGACTATAAATTTTTTTAAAACTGTAAAGCTATGTTAGAAACAGAGTTGAGGGGACTGGCGAGAAGGCCCAGAAGTTCAAAGCACATGCTCTTCTTCAGGAGGCTGTTGGGTCAGTTCTCAGCACCCACATTAGACAACTCACAGCTAGCTGAAACTCTAGCTCCAGGGGTTCTGATGCCCTCCTCTGGCCTCTGAGGGAACCTTCACATATATGTACACACACACACACACCCCAAAATACAAATTAAATAAATCTTTAAAAACACAGATGGGCTTTTTATTTTCTTGATTTGCTCTCACTCTCAACCCTGTTCTAAAGACATACTCCAGCCATTTGGCTGACCTGAGACCAGCCTTGTCTCCAAAGGCCGAAGGTCCCACCTTCCTGAGTCAATGGCCTCTAATGATTATTCCAAACTTCTTGCTCCAAACTGAAAAAGGAAACATGGATCAAATCTTATATTATATATAAACACATTATTAGGATATTGGTGCCAATTTAGGATAATTATTGAGTTACACCTATTCCTTCAAGTCTGTCTCAAATACCGTATCATCCTACAGCTAAGGGTCTAGCAGAATGAAAGCTTTAGTAGAAATCCAAATGCATCAAAGTGTTTGCTCTCTGCAGAGAGTTCTGTACCACAGGAAATGAAGATAACATTGCCAAAGGAGATAGACCTTCCAATGAGATGAGGATGCTGGAGACTCAGCAGATCAGGAGCTTTCCTACCTGCAAAGGTCGTGAAGATGATCCTAGGCTTGGGAGTGGGTACACAAAGTACTTCTATCAGAGCCAAAGCAAACTATCAGATATTTGTTGAACATCATCTGCCTGCCTAACCTCCAGATACAAAGTCCGTCTTTGTACTCAGACACTGTATGTACCTGAGATGGTGTAGCTTAGCAACCCCAGTCAGAACACACATTCTGATTCAGCTAACGTTTCCCACCGAAGAGAAGGATTTCATATGCTCTGAGTACCTGCTTACAGACTTTACGTGTGGTTTTTTTTTTCCTTAATTGTCTTCATTTAAGGAACAAGAAGTCAAGTCCTTGAGGATTTAAGTAAAGCTCACGTAGCTAGGCACTGGCAGACCTGGGACTGAAGGCTCCTGCGCTGTCATGGCCTCATGCCTGTTTGCTCTGCAAATAATTGCAGCCTTGTCCTTCAGTCAATGTTTGGAACGTGGGGCTGAAGGCATTTGAAAAGAGTTTTTGTGAATGTTTGTAAGTTTAACACATGTGGCCCAAAATCTTCTATATGTGATTTTCCCAGTGTGAGATAAAGTAGAACTGACAGAGTTTTCTTTACTTGTTATTGAGAAAATACCACCGTATGGAAAGGGAGAGAGGGGTCAAGTAGTATTTCCAGTGCCTCTCTTCTATTTAGGGCAATCTGCTAGATGGATGTCTTCACGCAGCAGAATAGTTAAAATGCAGCTCAGACAGAGAATTGGCTCCCTGAACCTCTGCATTAATATGATTAATTAGTGTAGATCATAGAGATGGTTTTCCTGGCAGTTGAAAACGGAAGACAGAGGAAAGATATTAAATGCTAAGCCCTGAACTATTTTACTTAATTACCTCATCCCTTTTAGGAACATGCTTGCTTTTCCTTTTGGAAACTGGTATAGAAAGGTTAAGTAATTTGTTCAAGGTCACACGGCTAGTAATTGCTCAGGGTCACTGGAGTGGCACTTGTCAAGCTTGGGCGATTCCAAAACTGTTAACCAGTGCTATGATGTCTCCTGAATCCATCTGGGCTCTCGAGGGTTGCACTTTTAATTGATTCGAGTAACATGAATATATTTAGCATTTTGTTCGTAGAGCCTGGAAAAAATATAGACAATCCTGAATAGCAACAAAATCAAGTAGTATTAGAAATGAACGGGCCATATGGAAAGGCCTGCGTAGAAAGAGATGAAAGCGGGAGCCAGCTAACAAGGAAGGGGGAAGTGGGATGAGAGAGAGTTGTTCTCTACCCGTGGCTGCCTATGGAAGGGAGGCATGCAGCTGCTCTGAAGGGCGTTTGGCAGAGTCACAGGACACGGGTCAGTGCTACAGAAAGATGAGGTGAGTTCATCATTTGGCTGGTGTACTGCTTCTAAAAACATTTCTAAGGAGAAGTGGCAAGAAGAGGGGAAGGGATAGGAACTTAAAATTGTGTGTGTGTGTGTGTGTGTGTTTTGCAGTACTGGGGATTGAACTCGGGGCCTTTTTACATGCTAATCAAGCACCCTACCACTGAGCTATGTACCCAGCCTCTTCTTATTTTTTATTTTGAGACAAAGTCTCAGTAAACTGCCAAGGCTGGCCTAGAACCCACTCTGTATTCCAGTCAGGTCTTCAACTCACCATCTTCCTGCTTTTGCCTGCAGAGTAGCTGACATTCTAAGCCTACACTAAAAGGCCTGACTACCTCTACATTGAGAGTGATTAATTAGGAAGCAGTGTATTTACATAAGAGCTGGCAGGTTAGATAAGAAATCATTTTCACAGAGGCCCAGTCTGGCTACATCAAGGGATTCCTGACGGCCTGTGTAGAACATGACTCTAATAAGGCCTCATCATGTGGGTCAAGGGGCTGCATGTGCACCCCACAGGATATCATTTCTGCCTCAGTGTGCTCGGTCAGCACTTTTGGGGCACTCCTAACAAAGATATCTGAATGAGCAAGCATGCTACTCCTAGACAAGGACTTAGAGGTGCTTAGCCAATGTTCAGTGAATGTTATGGCATATAAGCAAATATTTCTTAGATACTTGCTATAGCTTGGGCTGTTAGTGTGGGAATGTGGATCTTTTTAATTTGGAAGTAAAATATGGACGCTTTTTATTTAAATGCCTTGCATGTTGAGCCTGTCTTGCTCCATTTGTTTTGGTTTGGGGCCAGGATGTTATTTATGTCAGGATTGCCATGTAGAGTCCTTTAAAATGGAATAAAGTAGAAAAGAATGTACCAATGTAGACCTGGAGGGACTCGGCCATCCAGAGTCACTTCCTTAAGTCATAGCTTTGTCACGGTGTTCGTTTGTCATCTCATTCCATGGTTGAAGACACGGAGGCAAAAGTACAGGCATTATATGTTCTGTTATATTAAAATGGGAACTAGATGGGCAGCAGCCGATCTTCTGAGACAGATGTCAAACCTGTAGAGAGAGACAGAAAAGGTCGCCGTAGAATGATTAAGGGATAAACTCACCAAGAAGTTACAATAATTGCAAATGTACCTAATAGGGCGGTTCTCAGCTTTATGAAGCTAACATTATAACCTGGAGAGAGGCTGCAGTGCATGGATACCCCATTTCAATAATTAGGTCATTGGCAAACATTCACCTTAATATTGGAGACTTAGTGATGAGAATGCCCAGTATGCACATCTGGAAGGAAATATTTAGACAACTGGAAAAGCAAGTGCATGACTTCCAGGGGCAGGGTGTTAAATGGTTAAATGTGCTGCCTTTGGAATATAGGAAGAAGAGCTGTAGATGACACACCATGTCTCCGCGGGAGAGGTGGGAGAACTGGCGGACAAGCCAGAGATAGACGTAGAGTTCATAGCTATCACTAGAGGGTTGCGCTTTGATGGAGTAGACTTATTTCGGCTTTCCACGTCTTTCCCTCAGCCTCTAGGCAACATATTGAACAAGCACGTGCTCCATCCCCGTTAGCCTTTTACACAGCCAATCGTGTCCATAGGAGACTGTTTGGAAACAAACATTTTCAACTCTTCCTATTGTCCCATCTTTCATCCTAGGAGCTGGCTCTTCTTAGTAATCCCCATACTTTATCTATGGTTTCTATAGTTCTTGTAAAACTGCATTTCAACCACCAGCACAGGAGAGAGCGGGGCACATCCTTGGGATGCCTTCTTCCTTCTCCATTTCCTTACTCCAGCCTCTCGTCTTGGTTAGTCCTGCTGAGGCCGCTGCTGGAGCCTCTAGATAATTTTCTACACTGTTGCTGCTACATCACATGTCTCTCCGCTCTGTGTCTCTCTGGTGACCACTGTGCTCTATTTGGATTTAGAGAAAAATATAGCGTCTACCCTTAACATATCTAGTTTCATTCGATTTAATCCGTTACGACCTGGGATCCCGTAGGAATCCAATCTCATTATCTTTTCTGGATCTGCTGTTCCTCTTACCCGTTGGCCAGGGCAACTGTAGTATTTTTAAATGCTCAGATCGAATCATTGTGTCAACTCTCCACTATTGTAACAAATACCTGAAAAAAAAAACAAAAACAAAACCCAGGGCTTATCCTGGCTTGCAGTTTTGGGAATTCAGGTAAGTGGCTGGTTAGTCTCATTGAGTTTGATACTGTGCCCATGCATATCTTAGTAGGGGCATATTAGGAGCAAAATTATTTACCTTGTGGTCAGGAGGCAAGACAGAGAGGTAGGGAGGGAGGAAAGGAGGGATGAGAGAGAGAAAGAAAGAGAGAGGGGGAGGGGGAGGGGGGAGGGAGGGGGAGAGAGAGAGAGAGAGAGAGAGAGAGAGAGAGAGAGAGAGAGGAATAAGATGCTTACTCATGTTCACTTTCAGAACATAGATATAATGATATAAAGACTTCTAGACCCCACTTAGAAGTTCTTCCCAGGACTCCTGCTCGGAGGACCACACCTTTAACACATGAACACTTGAGGGACATTGACATTCAGAGCATAGCAGTTAGTTAAAAATATTTTTGATAACACAAAGGGCGGAGTGAACTGTGAGAACAGAGCATTTATCTTTTCTCTGCATGTTAGAGTTCCTGAGACAGAAAACACAAGTGGATTAAACTGGAAAAGCATTTGGAGTCTCTCCCAGTTGACAGAGGCCCACTTTTGCTACCTCTGACAAGTGCATGGGTTTACTGGGCTGTGCTCTTGGTCACCCAACGTTACCATGTTGACCATATTAATACCAAGAAAGGCTTTTAATTGTTGCCATGACAATTTTGTAACGCACCAGTTTTAAAACTCTTCGTGAATGGAAATGCGGTATCCAGAGATGTCTGGTCCAGGATTTGGACTCAGAGGTAAAGTGCTTACCTAGCTCGCATGAATCTCTGGGTTCCATCTTCATCACTTCTGAGATGTCTGACTCATAGACAAGCTGGTTCACGCTGTAGGCTACCTAGAGGATAGTTTTCTCCATACTTATGATCTTATTCTTGAGATCACTGAAGATTCAGGCTGAGAAATATACTTAAGACATAACTTCTAGCCAGCTTTAAAAATTAGGATGCTATTTGTCTACCTTCTGTGTCGCCTCAAAGGTCATTGCACTTTAAAAAGTCCTTACTTTTTTTTTTTTTTTTTTTGGTTTTTCGAGACAGGGTTTCTCTGAGTAGCTCTGGCTGTCCTGGAACTCACTCTGTAGACCAGGCTAGCCTCGAACTCTCGAGGCTCAGAAATCCGCCTGCCTCTGCCTCCCAAGTGCTGGGATTAAAGGCGTGCGCCACCACCGCCCGGCAAGTCCTTACTTTCATTTACTGACCTGGGAATGTAACTTAATTGTAGGGAACTTGTTGTCTTGAAATTGCTTTATAGAAATCTCGACTCAATTATTTCTGAAAATTTTTCTATATTTTAACCCAAATATTAGCTACTTACTACACTGGAAAGAAAGAAGACAAAGGTTTGTTTTTTTTTTTTAATTGAGATTTCATAAATTACTGTTTATATTCTGATAAGAATGTAAAGTATCTTTAGATATTAATTCTTATTATTTTTATGCATTCATGTGTTATATATATATGTGTGTGTGTGTGTGTGTGTGTGTGTGCATGTGCTTGTGCATGTGTGTGTGTGTGAGGGTGCATTCTTGCTACGGCACCCATGTGGGGGTCAGAGGACAACTTCCAGCATCATTCTACTTTGAGGCAGTTTCCCTTGTTGATAACTGTGCTGTATACTCCTGGCTAGCTAGCCTGCGAGCTTCTGTTAGATTCTACTGGCTCTGCCTCCTGCCTCATCCTCTCATCATGGGAGGGCTGGAATTACAGATACGCACCACTCTGTCTGGCTCTTACATGAGCAACTGGGATCCAAACTTAGGTTGTCAAACCCATGCAACGAGTGCGTTTACCTGCTACGCCACCTCCCCAGCCCCACAAAACATTTTTAACGATAGCACTTTTTATAAACAGCTGCTATTAGGTCACTTACGGCCTTAAGGACCTTGTGAAAGGGAAGCTGTGTAGCTGCGCCGC
>NW_021620536.1:1383294-1438294 GCF_004785775.1 Grammomys surdaster | reverse complement strand
AAGCCTTTAACATGTGGAGACTAGATCCAAGGAGAGGTGTTCCAGCGCCAGCGTTTTCAAGGACAGTGGGTGTGACCTTTCTCCAAGCTTACTTACAGAACTTATAATGGAGAACTAACTTATGAAATGACTGGTAAATGTACCTATTCTTTGTACAGATGAATCCTCCGCCTCTCCAGGTTTGGTGTGGGCTTCGATTTAGGTCTCCAATACAGGTCCAACGATTTGTAGAGCCCTTTACGGAAACGCCCCATTTGGAATGGTCGTGGTGAGAACTGAAATAAGTCTTGGGAGTTAGCCGAATGGCCTCGATGTTGTAGACATGGTAAGGCAGTGAACAGTTTGAAGGAAGCTCATAGTTCTTTCGCTGCCAGGTTTCTGCTAGCAAATGTGTCTTCAGCCTTTGAGCTATCCAGGCTGCAAAGATGTCTAGGGATCAGGAGATGAGAAAAAGTAAAAGAGGTCAACCAGATTAATCAATGAAAAGTCTCTCCGGAGTGGAAAGCCCCAGTCACCCTGGTTCTATGTACTTGGCAATAGTAACAACATGACCACATTAGAACATAGTGGATGGGAAAACATTTCCTAAAGCCATGCTCAAACAAAAGTTATTATTGTCATATTGTAAAGATGTTATATGTCTTCTCTCCCACACAAAGAAAAGCAGTATATGTTTTAGCCATGAAAAGACTTCTGAAAATAATAGGGATAGAGAATTAGAGGCAATTTCAAGGATATTTGTGAGCCATACAATGATGATTGGGTTTTCTTGAAGCCAGTGGAGGGAATTTTTAGGACAATGTTAGTTGAGAATGAAGAGAAACTAGTTTATGGTCATAAATATCAGTTGAGAGTCACTGTCTAGGATGAACTTGGAAGGGTGGGTTTCAGAGGAGGTAGGAAAGACCAGGTGTTCACAACTGTGGTAAAAACACCGGTGTGGCCTACGGTGGGAGTGGAGAGTTGGGGAGGATGTGGTAAATGTGAAAACTATGAAAGTCATGAAACTGGATGGATCTGGTGCTTTCTGGAAGAATGGAGAATGGAGTCTGGAATGTCTTAAGACTGTGTGGAATGTGAAGGAAAGAGTAGATACCTGGGAGATAATGGGGACACCAATTTGGCACATTGAATCTGGTGTAACTCTACCATCTCCATGAGAAAACAACCCATTCATTGCTGAGTACATCTGTTGGTGTAGCGGTCTGGGGTGGAGATCCGGCCTTGAGAATCATCAAAGGGCACATAAAACTCAGAGCAGTACAAAAAGGGCAGAGAAGCACACAGCAATCTAATCTCCTAAGGAATGAGTTCTGAGACAAGGGACTTCAATAAATCAGAGAGACCAAGAGGCTATACTCCCAAAATCAGTGGAGGAAAATGTTCCAGGAAGGGAAGGTTTTCATCAGCACAATGGCCTACAGTGCCCTTTTCTGTCCCGTTAGCTCCTGTATCTCTAGTGTGTAATGTCGGCTATAGGTAGTCAGTAGACTCCCTGTACTGTATACAAGAAATAAGAAAGCAAAAAGCATGACCGACCACAAGGTTATGTAAGACAAGCATTCATGCGTGCCTGGAGAGATTGTTTATAGGCAGAGGCAAGACTCAGGGTGAAAAGAGTCAAGTCACTGAAAGCTCTCAGATTGTTTCAAAAGAAACTTGGGTAGAAAAAGGAAAACCAGAGACATGGCAGTTTAGAGTTAAGGGTTGGTTTTTAAATAAGCTTACAAGCCCCAAGGAAAGAGCCTGTGATAGTAGGAGGCTTGAAAGGGAAAACAGATCCAGTAGAAAAATTCTAAACGTATTTTGATGCCAGAATGGGTTATAGAGCTGGTGTATGGTAGCCGTTGGCATGTGTACAAACCCAGGTACAAGCATAAGGAAAACTAAGAGTGAGGGGTGCAAACACTGAAGGGATTGCTCCTTTGTGATCTTTGTTCTTACTATGAAGGAGAGGGGGTGGAGGAAGGGAGGGAAGGAGGGAGAGAAAGAGAGAAAGAGAGAGAGAGAGAGAGAGAGAGAGAGAGAGAGAGAGAGAGAGAGAGGAGGGAGGGAGGGAAGGAAGGAGACATGTGTTATGTAAGGGGCTTGAGAATGAGGAAGGCTCATGAAAACTGTCTAGCGGATGTCAGAAATAGCTGTGGCTTCATGGCCAGCAAAATCTGAAACTGAGCTTCCAGTGTGATGTGTGTGTACAAAATGCGCTGTGGTTGAGTCTGCAACTGCTGCCGCTCCCATGAACAAGTTGGTGCCGGAACTGTCTCTTCCTTTCTCTCCCTCTACACCCCCCCACCCCATACTGTATTCTCTAAGCAATCCACGACGATTCCTACTGACACACTCTTTGGTCATAGTCATTCATACCATCAATATAAGAATTCGATTTCGCAAAATGGACGAAGTTTAGACCCTGGGCTGACTGAAGCACAGAGAGGCGCCGCTTGGGGATCTTTGAGGAACTGGAGTTGGTACACATCTGGGGCATGTGGATGAGCTCCCAGCGAAAGGTTATTGGGATGAAACAGCTGTAGATGTGTGGTTGAAGGACCAAGAGCTGAGTATCTACATCAAGACAACAAGGAAGAGTTAAGAACTTAAGCACAAATGGAAATGCTTCCTGATATTATGAATTTTTGTGTGGATTAAAATGTCTTTTTTTTAATGCAACAGCCTTCAAATGCCTTGTGGTCAAAGTACTAGAAGCCTATTAATATATATATATATTATATATATATTATAAGATTATATATATATATATGTATATATATATATATATCTTCCCATATATATAGTTTATGGTATATGTAGTTTTTAATCTTTTCAGGGGTGAGAGTGTATGATGCTTGTGTGTGTATGTATGTATGTATGTATGTATGACGTGTGTATATACATGTGTGGGCATGTGCCTGCCATGTGTAGAGGTCAGAGGACAACCTCAGGTGGCAATTCTTGCCTTCTGTTTTATTTAAAACATGGTCTCTCTGCTGTTTGGCACTGCATATGTGAGGTTAGCTGGCCCATGAGCTTCTGCCGCCACCTCTTCTTTTACAGTGGGAGTGTTGGGATTACTGATGCAGTCAGTACTCCTGTGTTTGACTTTATGTGGAGTCTGAACTTAGGTCCTGGCAAACAATTTATCCAAACCCTCTCCCCAGGTTGAGTTTTATGTTTTTCTCATATAATCCTCACAGTAACATTATTAGGTAAATTCTGTTGCTACCTACAGCCTCGTTTTTTGACATAAATTAGCTGAGACTCTGGGCCATATACTATATTATAAAGCTTGTAGATGCTGGAGTTAACATTGACTCTTAGATAGCCCTGCCTTGGAAGCCTTGTTTTCTTTCCTATATGTACACGTATAAGAGGAGAGAACTCCTTTGCCAATTATTCATCTTGACGAACAATAAACTCATTGTAAATCTCACCACTGTGGTGCTCAACACTCTAGAGAATAAAGCTACAGTTAGATGAGGGATATGACAGCTCTTCTTGGTTGTCAACCTGACTACATCCGGAGTTAAACACTGTGAGGGATTTTTATTAAGTCATTTGGGGTGGAAACACCTACCTTTAATTGAAATCTTTTGAGGTGGGAAGATCTACCTTTAATCTGAGCCACACCTCCTGCAGGCAGCATACGTAAAGGTCGTGAAAGAAGGAAGCTTTTCTTCCTTGCCTGCACGCCTTCTGCATTCCTGATGTCAAGGTCAACCCTCCACTGAAATTAGAGTTTACTTCTTTTGATTTCGGTGTATACGGTAGACCAGCAGTGACATCCAGCCTCATGGTCTGAATAACTGTTGTGTTCTTGAACTTTCAATTGGTAGACAGCCATTGTTAGATTAGCTGTAAGCCACTCTAATAAATTACATATATATATATGTATATATATATATATGTATATATGTATATATATGTGTGTGTGTATATATATACATATATATGTGTGTTTAAAACATGTTTTATATATCACATATATGTTTATGTATTTTTATATATGTATTTTAGAAATCATATATATAAATGTGTATATATGTATATTTTAATCGATTTTATTTCTCTATAGAATTGACAAATACAAGGATGAAAATTGGGTGTGGGTTGGAGAGATGGCTCAGCGGTTAAGAGCACTGACTGCTCTTCCAGAGGTCCTGAGTTCAAATCCCAGCAACCACATGGTGGCTCACAACCATCCGTAATGAGAGATTTGATGCCCTCTTCTGGTGTGTCTGAAGACAGCTATAGTGTACTCATAAATAAAGTAAATAAATCTTTAAAAAAAAAAAAGAAAAAAGAAAATTGGGTGTGAAACATTTTCTAAGCTTCATATATATATTTTTAATCAGTTTTATTTCTCTATAGAACTGACAAATACAAAAATGAAAATTGGGTGTGAAACATTTTCTAAGCTTCTTATACCTGGAGGTCAAAACACTGCATCTTGTCTTACTTATATCATAGTTTGCCAAATGTAAGTATTTTTGTCTGAGTGTGAGATTTTAGAAGTTTATATAGTGCTGAGGTGTGATGTTGGTGGTATGAAGGCAGCATTTCGTTTGAAGAAATTTAAAAAACAACATTGAACTTACATTTTTAAATAATGGTTTGTCTCTTATCCCCTCACCTCCCGCCCCAAACAAGATTTTTAGTTTTCATGAGATGTACACAGATCTCTAGTCAGTAGTCTTGTGTTTCTGAAGGGATCCGAGGGAAAGCCAACACCCAAGTTTGTCACTGTCCCCAGGACATAAGCAATATCTGTCTACCTCTTTCATCTGTTGTTACTCACCTGGCCCTGAATTCATTTGAAAGTATTACCCTGATCAAGTTCAACAAAGTCCTTTACAGACTGGGAACTGGAGCTGGGTAAGGGCTCCTGTGCACGGTTTTACCACAGCACACACAGTACAAGAGCGCCTACAAATAGACTTTCAGATGAAGGGGCACACTTATTTACATGACTCCTGCCCCCCTCCCACTCCGCTACGCACATGCGTGTGCATGCTGCCTCTGCCCGTACCTATTTCCCCCACCCTCCGCTACGCAGTGCGCGTGCGTGCTGCCTCTGCCCGTACCTATTGTCTCAAATTGGCTGTATTTGAAAGTGACGCAGATGCCGCTTTGTGCATATCGCCTCCCGGAGTTTGGGTAGACATAGCCAAATTCTGGAACTGGAGGAAACCTGGGAACAGAATGTATCAGCCAGAACCCCTGCGTTCTGTTCCATACCAGCAGACCTACCAGAGAAAGACATTTGATTTGGATAAACAAACAAACAAACAAACAAACAAAAACAGATCTCCTCTCAAAATACAGTTCAAAGCTGTAATACCAAAAGCCTCCTTACACGTTAGGCTAATGTTTTCTTAGGACCTTGAAAATTATTATGCTTATTTTATCAAGTATTTCTATAACAACTTAGTTACAAATCATGGTGTGTCCCCCCTACCCCCCCCCCGGCTGAAAAGGGGAGCCAGGGCAGACACTTTGTGAAGGGCTAAGAGTACTTCTGCGTTGAAACTAGTTTGGCAAATTTGCCAAATTGAAATTTGATCTTGTTAAACATACGGTCACCTGGCAAGCTTCCGCTAGAGTCTTCAGTGCTAAGTTACTGTCAAAGGGCAGCAAAAAAGAGGCAAGATCAAACAGAGGAGGGTGCTGGCGGCACTTTGTTTTAAGGGGCAGCTGCTCGCTTCATTGGAGGAGAGTAACCCAATTTCTACAGATTTGACTTAAAAGAGACAAAGGGGGGAAAATACCGGGTAGGCATGCAAAAGCATCCTTGTTGAACATGTTTGATTTTTTTTTTTGGTTTTGTTTTAGTTTTTTTAAAATATCTGGAGCCTACCAAAATGAAAGCCATGAAGGAAACAAGTAGATTTTCATCACCTTTGTCCATCATGTTCTGTGTTTATCAATGTATGGCAGGTTAAGGAGACTTTCTTGTTGACATACGAACATGCCAGTGAATCCATCCAAATGCTGGTTGACTGTTGCCTTTCAGAGTCACCATGAGCAATACGTGTGTTGGAAACTGGGGAGGGTCTGTCTCCTAACGGGTCTCATGACCTTGGTGACACCACCTTTTGGGTATCAGGTACCTGTGAACCAAATCCTTGCTGCAGCTAACAGGTTGGAGGAGGAAGGATGAGAGGCACTTGGCTCGAGGGTAGAAAATATGGCCTCGGTAAATGCTCCTGGGTTCCACGTTAGCAAGGCTACCATAGGGACAGCAATGAGATCAAAAGCCTTCAATGCTTATGTTTGACAGGCATTACACATGATTTACGTTTGGGGAGGGGTAGGGAGTAGCCCAGGCTGACCTCATACTCATGCCAATGCCCCTGCCTCAGCCTCTGCAGTACTGGAATTATTGGTGTTTGTGACCATGCCTGGTGATACACTGTATTTTTAATCAGATATTGCAAGTTGGCTGCCCTAGGGCCAAATGTATTTTGATGATATATTAGGTTTGCTGTGTATTGTTGAACATTAGTTTATTCACTGACAAATGTTAAATTCCAAAATATTTTTTTCTTTTTTCTTTTCTTTTGTTTTTTTTCTTTTTTGTTTTTTTGTTTGTTTGTTTGTTTGTTTTTTGTTTTTTTTTTTGAGACAGGGTTTTTCTGTGTAGCCTTGGATGTCCTGGAACTCACTCTGTAGACCAGGCTGGCCTTGAACTCAGAAATCCACCTGCCTCTGCTTCCCAAGTGCTGGGATTAAAGGCGTGTACCACCACTGCTTGGCCCAAAATATTTTCTAAAAATACTAATTTTCAGTATCTCCTGAAACATTGCATTCATACAATTCATGGTGATGGATGTCCTTGTTAGATATTTGATGTACTCTCTAGTCACCTGTTAGTTCAGTTTGTGTCACATGCTGACCTTACATGGCTTCCATTGAAGGTATTTGAGTTTGGAACTTTCTGGAGAACACTTATTGTCATAGAAGTTATTTGTGATGTATTAAGTTGAAAACATTGGAAAATAATAACTATAATGGTTTTATAATCTACTGAGTATTAGCATTACAGATTTTTGTTTAGCTATAACACCTTCTATAACACTTATATATAGTTTGTAAATGAAAAAATAACAAATATTGCTATGTTAAGAATTACTGTATGAAGCAATAGTTTGGAAAGAGAAACCGAGAGCCGTTGATGTACCTTTGGTATGTGCATACTCTCTGCTGTAATTCACAGATGGAGGGACACCGTCGTTGTATATTAGGTAGGCTGTGTCATTCTGCAAGAGCACATAAGGGTTATAGTGGCACAGAACTTCCATTTTCCGTGACTTTCACCATTTCTATCAGCTGTAGCCCGATAGTGCAGAGCTTTCATCAATACACAGGAACATGAGTGCTGTGATGTGTAAGATGGGGAACGGGGAAGAAGTCTGTTGTCAGCTATGAAGATTTTATGTGTATGTGTGCATATTTGTGGTGTGTGCACGTGCGTGTGCAATCTAGAGAACAACCTGGGGTATTTTGCCTGCAGAGAACTAGCCAAATGGAGTAGGCTGACTTGCCAGGCAATGTCAGGGACCCACCTGACTCCTCCCCAGCCCTAGAGTTATAGGTCTGGGCCACATCTTCCGGAGCTTTATTTATTTTTTTATCCTGAGTACTGGGGCTCAAACTCAGATCCTCCTGCCTGACTGGCAAGTGCTTTCCTGAGCAAGCTGTCTCCTCGGCTCCTGAGCACACTTTAGCCCACGTGACAGGAGCCCTGCAGGATCTGTGCGAGGATGAGCTTTCTGTTTTTCTTGGTTGTTTTGGAAGCAGGTTTCTGATTGAGTAACCAGCGTGTGATAAAGGGTGCTCAATTATTTGCTCAGGAAATGAAGTTGGAATAACCAGCCAAAGGTTAACACCTGGTTTTTTTCCACTGCTGTTGTAGGCTCAGTGTGCAAGCTGTCTGGATCTGGTTCTCTCTGCCTGTGCCGCACCTCTCTGCTTTCCCACAGCATTGATTTAGTCAGGATTCCTTATTGCCTGCTCCCATCCTCTCTCCTGTGAGAGCTATCTTTTCCTCTAAACCATCAGCACCACATCACCTTCTGACAGTGATATTTTCCTGCTTAGAAACAGTGGTGAAATTTAATGTGTGATGTTGGCTTTCTGTTGCTAAGATTCTCCAAACCCATTGTTTAATCTGTAAGTCAGAGAAAAGCTATTATTTTTGATAGTGTCTGTCTGTCATTTGGGGGGAGCTGACATTTGTTTGGGGGGGGGTTCCATTCCATCCATGATGTAGTGACTTTTATTGAAACTGATGATGTTGGTATTGGAAAAAAAAAAACTCAGTCACGAAATAAAAGCAGCAAGGGCAACTCATTTCTATACAAAAGCAAAATAAAATAACCCTATCCTTGAAGGTAATTATTTGAGGTAATCTAAAAGCACTTAAAAATACATAGTAAGGTTTGGCCTGTCTGGCATTCCCAAGAAAATAAGCAGTTTTATTAGCCCCTCCCCCTTTTAAATCAGCTACAAATAATGTATCCTTCTGAGAATTCTGACAGTTACCCTGTGCTGGCACTTACGGTGGTAACAAGGCCGTGTGTATGCCTTTTGGGTGCCACATGGAAGGATGATCTGGTGAGGAGATTTACTCTTATAATAGATGATATCTATTATTACAACCAGAAGTGTACAGCTATAGAGAAGATGGTACTGGTAAATGAAGTTGGCATGATAGACTGATGGCATATGATAGACTGATAGCATATAGTAGGTTAAGGTTGGCAGATCATGAGTTCAAGACTAGCTGACTAGCCTAGGCTACACAGGGAGGCTTTTTCTCATAGAACGTCTGTATCTCTAGGTACATTTGACTGACTTTGAGCATGTGAAGGCCGGAAGTCCATGTTGGGGGCGTGATCTTCCACTACTTCTCCATCTTATTTTGAGATAGGTTCTTCCACTGAACCTGGAGCTCACAAGTACACCTGGTACAGCCAAGCTTGCAACCATTAAATCTTAGAGATCTATTTGTCTCAACCCCACAGTGCAGTTGTTGCAGGCACCTCACATTTGGCCTTGGGGTCCTTATACTGGCATAGCAAGCACTCAACACACTGAGCTACCTCCCGGGGCCCAGAGATATCCCTCGAACCCATATGTCAAGCACAGTCTCGACTATTGGATGTTGGGCAGAGGGGATTATTCTTTGATGTTAGTCTAATAGGAGATATAGTTAGGCAAGGGTAAGCCACTGCAAATTAATTTGATTATTAAGAATAGAGGGTCCTTATTTTGCAAAGGTAAGAGGGTAAAAACAATTCAAGTGTAACCGGGCTGTTGGACTCAGTCACCTTGACATTTGTGATTCAAAATCAATTAGTTGGTCTGATCTTACATCCCACTATCATTAGATGATCAATATCAGGTCAAAGGCTAGATACCTTTGTCACTGGGGGGGCAGATGGTTCTTCCAATCACATCACAGAGTGTGTTCTCATGTAGTCACACCTACCTGCAGTGTGCTCTGTTGCTTTCTTTTTTTTGAGCCAATTGGACATGGAAAACAGCCCCTTTCCCGACCTTCTCCTTCTGAGAACCAAGTGCCCAGAGCACTGTGCGTGCCTGGGTTTTACCCAGACAGTCGATGCTTTTACACTTTGTGCTGCCTCCAAAGTTCCCTTTTATTTCTCTCACACTCTTAAATTCCTTGCTTCTTTTAGTTTTAGGGTGAGGGTGGGCAAGATTTTAGTCTGTAACCCAGATGAGCCTGGAAGTCACATAGACCCCAGGCAGGCTTTGAACTCACGGTGATCACACCTGATCTTTGCACTTGTTTCTGTTTTGCTAGACAGTATCTTTTCTCTCCTAGGTCCTGGGCTGCCTTTGCATGCCCCGGGTCATCACTGAGATCTGCCAATCTGAGAATCAAATGCTCATCTCTTTCAACTAAGGTAGATGACAGTGGCCTCACAATGTTATGTTTTTTTTTCTCTTCTCTGCTCCAAGAGTCCCTGGGACAGAGATGAGAACAATGCAAGGGTTTATTTTCTTGGTAATGGCTTCTGTTCCAGGTTGCCATCACCGACCTTGGAAAGAGAAGTGGCTCAGTCAGTTTTCATTTTACATAATAGCCTGGTTATTCAAAACAGGGTTGTTGCTGAGATTAAATCACTTTGAAAAAAAACACCTGAAACAGTGCTTGGTACATCACATGTATTCAAACAGCCTACAGAGTCATTTTAACTGTGGAATTTTGCTTCGAGCTTGCTTTTAATGGTAGGTGGGTAAAATGAATGTATCTGCACACTGACAGCTCCGAGTGACTGTTCAGACAGACTTGTGCAGTAGCAATGGAAGCTGAAACAGTCCTGTGCTGAGCATTACAATATCTAACAGGAAAAACCTCCAGCAACAAACCTAGCATCTTATAGAAACAGCCAACAAACCTAGCATAGTATAGGAACAGTCATTTTAAACATGTCCATCACGGTCAGGGAATGCATTCGTGGGGTGAAACTGTGTGCCACATATGGCTTGGTTTTACTTGTCACCCGTCTTTGGGAAACAGTCACTGTGAAACAGGTAAATCCTGGAATACTGCAAGGCTGGCCACCCCGAGACAACATGCTTTCTTATATGTCTTTGTCAGTTTGTCACCTAACATCTAGGTAACAGGCTTCGTTGTCCCTTGGGTGAGCCAGGACGGAGCCCCTGAAGCTAAGGCCTTAGCTGTCTGTCTATACTTCTGAAAACAGCTAATTAAAAGGAAAACCCAGAGGAATTTTTACTTGAACCATCAGCACTCAACACCATGATTTAAACAATCTATAACTCAAGACACAATGCTCACAGATCTGTATTGCCCAGCAGGATGAGAGGGCTCTTAACCCCATTTCTGTTAGATGGGTAAATGCTGAGTGAGTTGGCAGAGGTCTGACAGCCTGAAGACTTCCAAGATCAGTTCACATCTTCTCTAGTGATGCTGTTGCATTTGGGGCCAAATCGTGAGAAACTGTTTTGATTTGTATTAACCAAAGGTAGTTAGTACATCAAGGACTTATATTCCCTGAACCTTCCTGGTTTCCTCTGTGTCATTATCTAGTCAGGGATAAAAGATGGAAACCATCTTGGCCAAGTGTTTTAGCTAGCCCTGTTCGGGTCTCTGCACACCCGTTTTGTAGAAAGAGTTGCCTTGCTGGGCTGCTTTTGCTTGGTTCATGTGTTCCTTTGTACAGCACAGGGATTACTCTTTGTTTTAATAAAGTGAGCCAACAATTTGACATTGGTGTGGATTATGATGGTGTGTGTCTTAAAGCCTTGGTCAGGTCAATTCAGTTGTCCTAGGCTAGTTCTGAGTGAGTTTGTCTCAAGTTTCTGGAGTTAGGTATACAGACATATACACATACATACACATATTACATTTTAAAAATGTAAGTGTGCAAAAATATATTTTCCAAACATGCTTTTTTGAGGAAGGTTTGATTCTGTTTCCATACTTTCTATGATTCCCCACAAATGGTTGACTGTAACCTACCTTGAAATTGTATGCTTCATACAGCTGCTTTAAGGTCCTTCCCAGAGAGCTCCTGTTGCTGTCAATCAGGTGAGTGCTCTGGCTCCAGGTTTCCATTGTGGAGTCCAGGTACAGATACTCTAGCCCTGTGGTCTTCTTACTTGTGTTGCCAGTCATTTGGGGTAACTTATAAAAGATAAACCTAACAGAGCAAAGAGTTACGATTTGCTATCATTCATTGACTGATTTTCTGACGACACTTTCTTTTAAACACTTGTATAGTATAGCCATTGGTGTTTCCTGGGAGGCCAGCAAGGAAGGGGAATGCCCGAGGCTTTTGCCTCTTTCTCCATTTCTTCCTTTTGACTTTCTCCGGGGAGGGCAAGCTTGGTATGGGTGGTATGTTCTATGATATTAGGTGGCCTAGGGGCTGGAGCCCCTGAAAGGAAAGCCTGTGTGTCCTGAGAGTGATTCTCTCTGCTGTCACCATCACCCCAGTGGTCACAGGGAAGAGAAGGTCAGGCGTAGGTCTTTACTGGGGAACTGTTGGATTCCTTCTCACCACAGTGCTTAGTCTGGTCTCTTTGGGGCTACTCAGGTGGGTATGAGATCTGGGTGTGAGCATAGGTGGAGGTGGAGGCTTTCTTGAGGCTTGGTCCTCAGCAACATTCTTCAGTTGTTTCCCAGAATGCTCTGGATTAAGGATTTACTTGGTAAGTATTTGAAGCAAGTCTTTCCTATTTGTATTTATGGTTTTCTGCTTGTTATCTCCTTTGACTATTTCCCAGGGAGGTCAAGTGGTTGGATCTATGTAGAGTTCTGCCAGCCTTGGAATAACCAGCCCATGCTTTCTTATGTGCTATAGTCCCATTATGGTCTAACTACTTTTTACTGAGTTGGTCTGTGTCCTGTAGGAGGATATCTAACCCTTCACTTTTAGATGACAATAGTATCCCAATGTTGTGACCCTCAAACCTGTCTCTAGATCTTGTCAAAAGTTCCCCAAGGGAAAAGTCTCCCTAATTTAAAAACTGCTGGTCTAGCCAAATATATTATAATAGCATGAAACCCTGTAACCAAACCCAAGAGCCTCTGTAAGCCAAGTGTAATACATACATCATTACAATGCAATGGTCTTCCCAAGAACATCACCCCACTCCTTGCTTGGATCTCTACACACTTACACGTCTGTCCCAGTGTTCTGCCTTCTTGTCCCAAGGCCAGGTTCTCTCATGTGGTAGGAACTATGCTAACTTTGTGACAGTTCAGGAATGTCTCTGCTAACCAGCTATGCTTGTCTTTTGACATGTATTGCTAAGTAATACACCCATTCAGTTGTGACTAAAAAAAAAGGCTATCAATCACAATTTGGCACCCCTCCCAAGCAGAGCATCTGAAGACTGTTATTATGCCACAGTCACTAGGTGAGAGAGGCACTCAGTCATTTTTCCTGGGTGACCATCTCTGTACTCATAGACCTCTGGGTTGAGTTAGACATCCAGACAAAAGGGTGCCCAGAAGCTTCCAGCTCCACATTTTTGAAACCAAATTTATAGTATTTTGCACCAAGCCAATTCATTCTATGCTATTTTTGAACATATGCTCTCAAGAGCCACCCACCCCAGCTGCCCGTCCACCTTCCTTCTTTCCAGACTTTTCCTTTCTCTCTGTTTGCACTATCACCTCTTAACTTGGGTCTTCCACTGTGATACTTTACTCCAACACCATTGGCATGCACATCGGATTGTATTGCCACCTTGTTCCAAGTCCTTAAGCAGTTCCCTTCCAAACACCAGGTTCAAATCCTAAGGCACAGCCCACAAAGCCCTTCATGACCTATGCCCCCCATTTGCGATTTGTTTGCAGACACCTCTGCATACGACTCCACCCCAAATGCCAAACGTGACACACTGCCCCTTCATTCTGCACTAATTCTTTGATCCTCTATTGGCTGGAGCTCCCATGGCATCTCCTTACTATTTTTAAAACAACTTCATAATTATTCTTAAAACTTAGCTCAAAAACAAACAAACAAACAAACAAAACAAAAACAAACAAAACAAAACAAAAACTTAGCTCAAAGTTACTTCTTCAAGGAAGCCTTCTGGACTGTGTGCTCCCCATGTCCTACACCCACAAATCTGAGCTCCTCAACAGAAGCATCTATGTGTTGTTCATATCTCTGTCTTTAAAACTCAGGGCAGGGACTAGTCAGACCTCACAAAGGCTGAAAGACTGAACTAGACATCAGCTTGAACCTCACACTATGACGTCAACCCCCATGGAAGACCTGAACTCCAGCGTTGAAGAGCAGAAATGTGGCCAAAGATCCTAGGAGGATCTCACCCTTGTGACTTACTGTGGTTCATCTCTTTGACACTGTGATAGAGACCAATAACCTCCTGCCTACTGTCTGGGCTGCCTCATGAACGAAGGTTAACCAAACAAGGTTGGGCACCGTCAATTACTTCTTGTCCCCATCAGAAGAAAGGTATAGCTCAGCTTTAGAAAAGGTCTCATGCTCTCTCAGCTTTGTGTCTCAGGAAGGGTACATGCAATGAAAGGAAACTGTCAGGTTACAGTTATCAGCTCGGTCCCTTTCTGCCTCCCAGCTGTGTCCTCCCAAGACTTGGGTACTGACTTGAGAGCTGCTTGGCACTTTCTCAGGGCTATCTCAGGCACTCAGCAGCCAGCTCTGCCTGGGGACTGAGCCCGTTCACACACTTTAATCGCCTTCATTTTAGCTAATTAATGTATCTATCTATTTATTTAACACAGGATCTCATACAAGCCAGGCTAGCCTAAAACTCACAGCATTGCTGAGGATGTCCTTGAACACCAGGCCCTCCTGCTGAGATTGTACATATGTGCCATCCTGCCCAGTTTATGTGGCACTGGGGACTGAGCCTAGCACTTCATGCATGCTAAGCAAGCACCCTGTCAACCCAGCCATATCCCCAGCCCCAGTTTTTTTTCTTTTTGAAGGGAAGAAGCCAGATGGAGGTTTCCCTTAGGGTCACCACAGACATACCTCAACTTTCTATTTGCACACACCAATCACCTCATTTCTTTTACCTACCAGTCCACAGCTTCACCGTCTTCATTTCTGCAGGAGATCTCTGGTCTCCCTAGGACCCCGGAGACGGCAAAGAAGAGCAAAGAAAGAGCTGTTTGTAGAGGCTTGGCTGTCATTTTCTGTCCGTGGCCTTCATTCCATGCTACGGACTGTGGAGTCAGCGTCCTTGAGCTGTACTGGCTCTACTCCGGGTCCTAGTCACTTTTGTTGTTCACTGTTGAGGCACAAACAGAAAAGGCTGAGTCCCATGTCATCTGATGGTTCTGTCACAACATTCCAGTGTGACTCTGGATGCCTTTGTGCTCAGTAGTTTGCAAAGTCATAGAAAAATCTGGAGGATAAAGGGTATTTATCCAGCTACCTATGTAGTTAGCTCTTCGGAGTGAATTCAATAGTGTGAAGTGTGTGAGAAAAGGAATTCCTGAAAAACTGGTGTTGAGTGAGGTGTATTCCATGTTTCTTTTCTCTTCTGATTGACTGCCTGTAAGCATAAATACATGTAATTCAAACATGAGCTAGAAATGACAAAAGCTTTGCCTTCATAATAATTAGGATCTGTCACCTATAATGACCCCTGTCCTTTAGGGAATAACTTCTAAACACTATTCTGAAGGTTGCTTCAAACTAAGAGCAAATTCGATTGAGTTTCAGCAAAAATGTTGACCTATCTTCCACACCCCCCTGGTTCTGACCACTCAGTGAGGCACTTGGCTTTGAGAGGCCTTTGTGTCTCCCTGTCTACTATGCAATCAGGTCAGTATTGATTGCTTACTCTCCAGGGCTAAATAAAAACCGTTACCAACCTCTCTTCATTTCGAACTATTCTCTCTCATTCTTGAAACTGAATCTGAAGTTGAAGGCTGAGGGAAAAATGGCACATTACCATGGCGACTATGGAAAGGTGAGCCACCCTACTCCTGAGAAGAGGGAAAGGGAAAATGGATACACACACACACATCTGCAAGTATTTCTTTACATATTCTTAAATCCTCACTCAGCGTCATGCTAAGTAGCAGTCACTTTGTCCCTGGGAATCACGGTGGCTCTTTCATGTTCCTCTCCATGATTTTGATTCAGATTGGAGTCATCTGGAGACCACCAGATCAGAGCCCTGAAGATCAGGTCACTTCTATGGACTAGCCTCATTGGTAGTCTTCAGGATTCTCGTTTGTAGGAAAAGAAGGGCTTGTGGATCTATTTCTCCTAACACAGAGAATCGAGGAGCACTACAGGCCCACTGACAAAACTCATATTATCTGTATTACCTGCAAAAGGGCAGAATTCTGGGCTTCATCTCAAACCATCAGAATCGGGCTCCCTCTAGCTGGGGTCAGGAATCCATAGTGTGTGTACAGTAGTGTGATCACAGTAGCGTGTGTATGTGTGCGAGTGAGATCAGAAGTCCATATTGGGTGTTTTCCTCAATCACTGTAATTGTTTGAGGTAAGGATTTTCACTGGACTGGAGTTCACTATCTTGGTTGGGCTGGCTAGCTTGTAAGCCCTAGTAATCCTTTTACAGGTGCTTGCCACCATGGCCAGCCTTTTAAATGTGGCCTCTGGAGGACTGAACTTAGATCCTTATGCGTGGGTGGCAAAGTACTTTATGAACTGAGCCATTTCCCCAGGCTCCCAGAACTTATACTTTAAATAAATTTATTGGCAGCACAGGTTCATCCTAAAATTGAAACCCACTGCCCTGAGGCTGAACTGATGTGCTGATCCAGCAGACCAACAGCTTTCTACGGGAGAGCTGTCAGAATCAACTAAATGGAGAAACGTTTTTCTTACCTTTTCTGCATTTCGATTTGTAGGTTATAATAGTGTTCCGAAACAACAATTTAAATCACTGTGAAATAATCAAATATTCACGGCATGAAGTTTAATTTATTTTAAAATGAAAAAAAAAAAGATTGGGCACATCAAGTACAGGGTTTGTCGAATCGTTTTGAGGACACAAGCAGCTTGCTTTTACTGCTTTGTGATCAGGGTAGAAAATACTTTCTGCTCTTTTCCTTGTTGCCACACACATATTACAGTGCTGAGAATGCTGACATCTTAGTAAAGGACCCTTTCGTGTTAGCCGAGGCTATTCTTACCTTCCTTCCAGTGAGGCCGAAGGACATCTGTATTTAGGTTTCATTTGCTAAATCCGATTTCATTTCAAGGCCCGGAAAGACACTTTTAATAAACTTTCTTTTTTGGTGTAGCTGATTCTGTCATGTGGGCTGTCTGTCTGTCAACAACCCTCCTTATGTAAGTGCTTCTTTGTCAAACACTATAATCAGCTATTGAGAGTTTTCAGGGGCTCCAGAATGGCCCAACTCCTAGATGCCAATATGTCCTTTTGTTTTTTTTTTCTTTTTACTAAAACCAATGAAGTGACACTATAGAAAGAAACCTGAGGCTTGCTGAGCAAGGTAGCTGCAAACAGGACAGAAAGCTTTTCATGATGTCCCTTGCTTCTGAAGCCACACTGTATACACCATGCTTGTTCACAGCCTAAAGATTTGTAAAAACAGTAAATTGCTTTCTTCTTGATGCGACCAAGTAAACAAGGGAGAGCGCATTGCTTGGAAACGGACTGACCTTGTGTTTGTTCACCCAGAGATTCTGGAAGATTTGAGTCCTGCTTGTTTGGAGGGCGCCTCTTCTTTCTGTCTCTCTCATGGCCCTTGTATGGTTTCATCATTCACACATTCCAGCTCCTGGTGTCTGCATTAGTGCTGGACTCCTCTTACATATATTATACTTTATTTTTAATTCTGTGTGTCTATGTGCACACACGGGTGCAGTGCACTCAGAAGGCAGAGGCTTGGATCCCCTGGTAGCTAGAGGTGACAGGTACTGCCAACTAGATATGGGTGCTGGAAACAAACTCAGCTCCTCTGCCAAAGCAACAGGAGCTCCAGTCTGCAGAGCCAGGCCCAGCTCTTGATCCTTTATTTGGCTTTTTGCATTCTCTAGAGAATTAATCTGTTACTTAGTCTACCTCTCGAAAATAACTAATTCTTTTTTTTTAAATTGTGTCCAACAGATTCTGATTATTAATTCATTGCTAGAATCTTTATTTTTTTCATATGTCTACATGAAGTATGCATGCACACATGTAGGTGTGTGTGTGTGTGTGTGTGTGTGTGCAAGTGGAGGGGATCAGACTTCTTCACCATCTTCTCAACCTCCTAATTTTATTTCCCCTACATTAATTTTTAAATATTTGCTTGTTATTTGCTTCATGCCCAAGCATCTATTTCTCTCAAGATATTAATTGTATTATTTTGTACATTGCATCTGGTTCTACTAGCTCCTGTACTTACAGGTTAGATGGGACTGGTTTTCTGCCACTCATCGTCGATATCTTTCTACCATTTTGTACTTTTCGATTTTGGCTGTAGTTTATGTTCGTTGCAAGTTTATCTGTGAGATTGCTTAAAAGACAAAGATAAAGTTGGGGTTTTTCAGCTTCTGCGGCTGCTGAGGTGATCTGTGAGGGCTTCTGTGAGTCAGGCTGCTGGCTTTAGTTATGTTTCTGAAGTATGATTTACATCCCATAAGATGTGTCTGGGTAAGCACAGCTTTCTTTCTGAGCAGACTTTACAAGACCGAGAGGGATCTAGAATGTGACAGACTGAAGGAAAAGTTGATGTGTGTTTGTTGTGTGAGCAAAGGCAGGGGCTTTGAATTGTTGAAAAAAAAAGAGAAGACAAGCAAATGTAGAACAAAGATACACTCACAAGGGTTGTGGCTAAGGAGAGTGTCACCAGGGGAAGAGGGTAGTCACTTGTATCTGGTTGGTTCCAATCATCCTCCATGCTGCTTTAAAACACTAGTTCCTTCTGGGAGCCTTCCTTAATCTGGCGTTGCTGTCCCTATCACATGTCCCAGAACTTACTCCACTGTTTCAGTAGAGTGATCAATCCAGCCGAGTGATTAATGTTTAGCATAATTAGGAAACACAATGTGTCACTACTGACATGTTTCTTTTTTGAGTCTTTTCCTAGAAAGTGGTGGGGAAACTCTTGTGGGCTAAAACTGGCCCACTGTCTGTTTTTATAAATAAAGTTTTATTTGTACACAGTTGTACCCATTGGTGTGTGTATTGTATTTAGTTTCTCTTATGCAATAATGGCAGAACTGAGCTGTTGGAACACAGTTGGACAAGCCCAGGGAATCAGCTATTTGATTTTTCACAGGAGAAGAATGTTTTACTGTAACATTTCTCCAAAAGCAGAGCATTGTCTGCCTTGTCTGCCCTTCCATCTCTGAGCATGTCACCCTGCTTTGTCAACTCCATGGCGCTAAGTCAGTGTAGCTCTAGGAATGTGTGGAGTAGAGGAAATGAATCTACAAACTTCTATTTGGAGTTGTAAGGAACTTAGAATTATGAGCCTGGAAAGGTGTCTCACGGTTAAGAGGACTTGTTGCTCTTAGAGAGGACCTGGGTTCAGTTTCCCGGCCCCATGTAGGAGCTCACCATGCTCTGTTACTCCAGTTGTAAAGGATCCAATGGTTTCTTCTGACCTCTATGTCAAGCATGCATGTGGTGAACATGTGTGTGTTTATATATATATATATATGTATATATATACATATATATATGTGTGTGTGTGTGTATACATACATGCAGGCACAACATTCGTATGCACAAAATAAGAACACAGAATGAATTAAGCGTAAGGAGAGACATCAGCGTAAGAGGGTGTGCAGGAGTAGGGAGACTCCATCACAAGTCATTTTATCCCCAGGTTTATAAGTCTGCAAGGCAGCAGCAGTAAGGAGAAGCAGGCAGCCTGCATCCCCTGCTGGGTTCTGTGTGGTTCTCACATCACTCCTGGCTTCACTGGTCTTATCGGGTGGAAGTCATTGTTCACCTCGAATGATTACTGCCTGCAGCTGAAGGCACACTGCTTGTCTACTCCAGAGAGGTCTGCCTTTCGCTTCTCCTCATACTGACAGCAGAAATACACCCATGTCAACACAGGCCATCTGAGTTTAGAATTCCCTCTGTTAAAAGGGATGGTGTGGGAAGAGACACAGCTTGGGGTTGTTAAATTTCTGCCTAAGACAGTCCAGTCTCAGTCCCCAGTCTGTCCCATGTGTGACTTTGGGCAGGTTCTTTCACATTGATGAGCCTGTTCATATTAAACTACTGATTTTTTTTTTTTTTTTGGCCAGCTCACAGAGGAGTAGGGAAGATGACATCAGTCTCAGTGGGTTGAAAATTAGATGACAGAACACTATGTAACTGTGAGTGTCTGGTAGTGGCTAATCACTTCCCTCTGTCAGGGTCAGTGTGTTCTTTTCTCACTCATGAGAAGACCCAGAGGAGACTGTCAGGTAGACTGACAGGATTGTGACAAAGGGTTAAACGCTTGGCAGGCTCTCATTTTTGACCCTCTATCCCCTAGCAGTGTGTCCTGAAAAGGTAACCTGACTGGCTCTGGTGTCTTCCTTATTCAATAACGACTACAAAATGCACTTCGTAAGGCTCTCGTGAAGATTTAGAGGAAATCATACATGCAAATTTCCTGACACGCATCAGGCCCTCAATGCATGGTCATTGTTCTTATGTTTATTTTCAAGCCTAGCCACTGGGAAGCAGACCCTTTCAGTGTGTACAGCTCAGTAGCATTTCCTTCCAGTCCTTCAGATACCTGTATCAATTCTGTATGTGAGCTTTCCATCCTTACTCTAGAAGTCCCTGGGTACCTTCTTCCCGGTTTCCTATCCTGAGGCTTCTGGTGAAGAGGCTGGCAGGGAAATTAGTTTCTCCCTTGGCTCTTTTCGTGATGAGTAAAAGATAAAAATAGCTGAGCGCCCACAGTCGGAGTCTCAGTGAGCTAACAGGTCACCCTTCCTTTTCACCATGGATATATAATGAGAATTTATTCTTCTCTTGAAATATTGCTTGAAACACCCTTTAGAGTCATTTTAAACAGAATGCACATCTCCATCCTGTGTGTTAAAACCATTCCACAGGATCACACAACAATAGCATAGTCTCATTGCATATTTCATACATCCCGTGCAACAAAACATAATGCAATCTCTCTCTCTCTCTCTCTCTCTCTCTCTCCCTCACACACACACACACACACACACACACTCAGACACACTCAGACACACATTCATAAGTACACATGCACACACACTACACACACATACTCACACTGTCACACACATGCTCATACACACACACTCAGACACACTACACACACATACTCAAAACTCACACTCATACACACACACACACACACACACACACCACATCACCGGCTACTTCTAACACTGTCTTTTCTTGTTCCAACATTATCGCTTCTCTTCTTCTTCTCCTCCTCCTCCTCCTCCTCCTCCTCTTCCTCCTCCTCCTCCTTGTCCTTCTCATTACTATGTATTAAGTCTACGGAGGCGACTGTAACATTCATCATATGAGTGCTTGTCTTCCTCATATTACACCATTGTTCCTTCCCCTCTGTGAAGACTTTATAGTCACAGACGCCCAAGAAAACGTTTAAGGAGGGAGAAACCTGGGCAGAGAATATGGAGACTCTCCTTGGCACATTTCAAGGAAAGAAAGAAACAGAGAGGGAAGGAGGGAGAGACGAAGGACAGAGGGGGAAGAGAAGGAGAGACAGAGACGGTGCCCTCATCCACAGTTCTTACTTGCCACACTGTAACTGAATTATGGTATTTAGATGCAAAGTAGCTACGCTTTTTTTTTTAAATCTCTCTTGTCAAAGGTAGAGACTGTCGTTATATTAGTTCTAAGATCTGAGAGAAAGCTCTAGTTGCTTTAAATTGATAAAAATCTCTTCTCGTTTTGCCTAAGATTATCCCCGTAGCTTTCCTGCCATTAAATCTGTCCCTACAAGGATGCAAACAGACATGCATGTTACAGCAACCTTTACTTTTAAACGTTGGACAGAGCTGAAGTTAATTAACAGCAGCAACACCAGTCAAAGCATCTTCCTTTGCCAACAGGGTAAGGAGGTTCAGGGACTGAAGTCCAGCATAGTGGAAAGACCACGGAAGACAAAGCACTGGAAGAAGCTACTAAATAGGGCCCTGTGGAAAGAAAACCAGTGTGTGTGTTAGAGGGGTCTGCTATCATGAATCTCGTCAGACTATTGCAATTTCAGATAACATCTAATACAAGAGGGTTCCTGTTGGCTTCACAAGGATTTTTCTTTCTTTTCTTTTTCTTTTTATTGTCTGAAAATGATTTGAACTCCTAAGGTCCGTGAGCCAACCTCAATTCTCCCCTCCCCCTTTAAAAAATTCTTATTCTAAAAGGATTTACTTCTCTTTTGTGTATATGAGTGTTTTGTTTGCTTGCATTTTTGTGCATCCCCTGTGTGCCCGGTGCTTACAGAGGGCAGAAGAGGGCGCCAGATCCTCTGGAACTAGCGTTACAGACAGTTGTGAGCTGCCATGTGGGTGCTGGGAACTAAACCTGGGTTTTCTGAAAGAGCAGCAAGTGCTCATAACTGCTCAGTCACCTCTCCTACCCTGATTAAAAATTGCTGTAAGGAAAACCTAGACTCACGTGGGGAGCACTTCCTGCACACTTCCATCTTCCCTAGACTCATGTGGGGAGCACTTCCTGCACACTTCCATCTTCCCTAGACTCATGTGGGGAGCACTTCCTGTGCACTTCCATCTTCCCTAGGGGAAGCACTTCCTGCATGCTTCCATCTTCTTGACACTTGAGAAGAACTTGAAGCTTGTTAGGGTGTCTTAGAACTCAAAACAATTTCCCCTATTGAACTAAAAATGACCTAACTTTTCTGAAATAGTCCACGAATGAAAAGTCTTGTGTCTTGGGCGAATCATTCACGGCAGTGTCCAGGGCACCACTGAATGCTGGGCCCGATGTGGAGAGGATCTGCTCTAACTCTCACGATGCAGTGCTGAGAAGAGTGCAAAGGAGAGTAAGGGAAGGAGTGTGTGAGCCGAGTGTTGGTACTTGGTGACTACAGAGCCTAGTGAGTTCAGAGCGAAGAGCCATGTTTTAGGGAAAGGACTGGTGTGTACTAATAAAGACAGGGCAGTCCAGGAAGAGGGGATGCGTGCTGACTGGCAGATAAAATCACAGAAACTTGATGTTAATTCCTAGCTGTGTAGCTAGAGAAATGAACCTGTTTCCTCCTTATGACAAATCTAGAAAGTAAAAAGAATCCGCTGGGTGTCTGGTCTGTGTGGTTACTAATATGTAAATGTTAATATTAAAAAAAAACATGGAGGAATGTGCAGAGAGGAGAGTACACAGGGCTTGAATGAAGGAGAATATTCACTTCACGTAAATATTTTCCATCAATTTGCCTATTCAATTAGGATTCACTCAAACTTCAGTTTACACTGGTGAAGATTATCTGTAGCTATGAACGGGTCAAACTTCACCATTGTGTTATCAGAGGGAGAAGCTGAGCTGCGCAGTAATGGAGTCGGTATCAAAGCATTGCAGCTATCCCATCTGGTCAAACTGGTGGTGCTGGCTGACCTACCGATTACCGCATGGTGGCCGCTGTTCTGAGCAGTTCCTTGCAACCTCACAAGTGCACATAAAAGGTGCTGTCATTATATCCCATTTTATGGATAGAAAAGGGAAGGAAAGAAAAAACAAAACCCACAAAACCCATGTACTTGCCCAGGAGCCTGTAGCTAACTAGCTCTTGGATCAGGCCATCAGGCTCCATGGCACTGTTCTTATTCCCACATTACTGTCTCCCTGATTCCAGAAGGCCACATACTCAGAATGACAAATCATTTCTTTCATGCTGTCTAATGGCTGATGCTTAGACCCTAGAAAACCAGACTGAGCAAAGCCACCCTAACTGTTTGGACCCCAGTTGCACAGAGAAATGGTTCTTAGCATTTCATGGGCCATCAATTCTTTTATAATGGAATAAAATCGTGTCTGTGCCCTAGAAAACCCCATACCTGCTCTCATAAACACACAAAGATTTAATTTCCACTTCATGAAACACATAGTCGTGATTAAAAAAAACATCTACTAGATACTCAGGAGTTTAACAGACTTGAGACGTAGAACCCCTAAAGCTGTTATGAAAAACCAAACCCCTTTTAGTGCAACTAGAAGTAATACTATTGACAAACTCATTGTAGACACAGACGTTCAGAAGAGTCCTTTGACATCTCAGAGGTCTTGCTAACATTATTTGTAGATAGTTCACAAGTCTGAATCCCTGTACATTTCAAAATCCATCCAGGAGAGGAGATTTGTCTTGTACAGAGCCTGGTCAGGATTTGGTCAGAGTGTTACTGTAGGACACGGTCTCTCTGTACTCATGGTGTTGCTTCTTAAGTCATACAAGCCTGAGGAAGGGCCATTCAAGGTATGGTTCTCCCTGAGTTGGAAATTCAAATCAGGCCATTGTTACCTGAGGGGAGATAGCTGGAAGCAGGCCCTCTCTGAACAGATTTGGAGTGTATCCTAATTATTTATCTCTATCCATAAGGATCCTTTCATGCAAAATCGGGCAAGTGATTGCTATTGATCAGTGATGATTATAAATAACATTTATCGGGCACATCTTTTCCAGGCACCCTCCTGGCTGCTTTATGCTGTGTCCTTTGTACTTCTAAGAGGGGACATTATTATTATTATTCTAGTTATATAGATGGATAAATTTACATCCATTTGGAATTAGTGGTAGCTGAACGAAGACTCCCCCCCACCAGAGCTGCCTCAGTCAAAGGCCATCCTCTCCAAATGATGCCATCTTTACACACTAAATAGTTGCCATGGCTGTAGATCTCAACCTGCATTGTACACGTTTGGGTTCCAACACTGACTTCCTATTCTTTGGCTACCGAACTGGAGGAAGATGGCCTTAGTTCTTAAGCAGGCTATTATTTACCAGTTCTTTCCAGTATTCTATGCTACACTTGGTGCCCCTACTTCAGGTTCAATGGCTGTGGTTTGTTTGAATGAGATGCCCCCATAAACTTGGGCATTGACTATTGGTTCCCAGTGGCTGGTGCTGGCGGGGGAGTCTATGGAGGTGTGGCCTTGCTGGAGGAAGTAGGTCAGTGAAGGCAGGCTTTGAGCGTTTAAACACTCATGCCTTGTTGAATTCACTTTCTCCATTTCATGCAGGCTGTTCAAGATGTGTGCCCTCAGCCTTCTCCTCCTTGCCTCTACGCCTTTGCTTGTCATTGTGGACTCTTGCCTCTGGAACCAAATAAACTATTTCTTCTATAAGTTTCCTTAATCGTGGGGTCTTATCACAGCAACAGAGAAGGAACTAAGGAGGGCCGTTAGGTCCTTTGAATCTGATTCATTTCTCAGTAAACTCAGCCAGCTCAAGCGTGAACAGGGGTCCAGTTTACTGAGACAAGGTCTTGCCGTGTAACCCCAGCTGGACTTGAATTAATGATAATCCTTTCTTAGCTGAGATTATACACAAGACCTCGGACACCTGGCTTAGGATGTTACTCAGCAGCCCTGACCTCTCTTTCTAGTGTGCCTTGAACAATTGTTGGCTTAGGATGGCTACATTCTACGTGGATGCTGGACTCTCTCTTTACCCTCTACACTCCATTTTGTCTTTCTGGGATCCCCAACCCCCTTCTTGTTGATTGATTAATTGACTGTGTGTGTGTGCATGCACACAATGCATGAGCTATCATGTATGACAGTCAGAAGACAAGTCGTGGGAGTTGGTTCTCTCCTTTCACCACATGAGTCCTTGGAGGCCATCATAATTGGTGGCTGGTACCTATATTTGCTGAGCCATCTCACCAGCCATGGGCCTCTCTTCTCTGGACAGCCTATGCCTGTGATCTTAGGTTTTGGTCCTCAGAAGGCCCACCTTCCTGTTCCTGTTTCCTCAGGAAGGGGACTTTTTTTTGATGGCATCAGAACTGAACCCACTCTTCCTGTCTTGGACTCTTTAGTGTGTTTTCATTAGCTGTTCTGTGTCATCAGGCAAGCAGAGGAGGTGGTTAGTAGCACTATCCGTTCATTCACGACACATTTATCAAGGTCTTATTTAAGATTCAGGCACTGTGCTGAGAGCTGGGGTTGCCATGGTGACCAACATAGAACTTTCTCCTGCTTTCCTGGTTTATTGCTTCAGAATGAATCACACAAGAATGAGGCACTTGCAATACAATTTGATAAAGATTCTGAGGCAATAGCAAACATCCTGACAATACATCAGGGGAGCCACCTACTCCCATGTTTGAAAGGCTAAGACAGATTACCTGCAGGAGGTAACACTGGAGACATGATGGATGCCTGGGAGAAATAAGGGTGGTGAAGAGGTTGGTCGTCAGGGAGGGAGAAGGAAAGGGAAGTTTGAAAGGAAAGATGCAAGGCCTAAGGTAGAGGAAGTACCTGACCCACAATGAGTTCAGAATGGTAGCAGCAGAGTTGAGGAGAGAACACACAAGCCACTGGAGATGCTGTGTAGACTACAGGCTCAGGGGTCACGCTGCATGTCTGCTGGATACCCCGTGTTCTCGCAGGCTAAGCTACTACAGCTCAGATGTGCAAGGGCAGAAGATGGACTGAGGAGTAGAGTGCTTCCACAAGACAGAGATGATTTATATGCTCAGAGACGTTTGATCTTGGCCCATCACCCCCATGCTATCACAGGGGCTTAAGCATCCAAGTCCCTTCCTCCCCTCGCTAGACTCCCCTAAGCTCAGGACATTCTGGTGTTAACAGTGTCTGATGTTAACAAGTCAATATCCTTAACCAACGTCATCTCTGCTGCAGATACATCCAACTACCTGGCAAGGCCACTATTGCTACTAGGAAGAAAGCTGGAGCTTGCAGAGTCCCCAGCCACCCCACTCAGTGCTGGTGGTTATCCTTATAGGTGCCAATGTCACTGAAGTTCAGGGACATTCAACCACTTGTCACAAGCCACCAGGCTAGAAGTGGCAAGTGGAGTTGGGTCTGGACTGATCCCAAAGCTATGGCAACAACATAACAGCTTCTCCTTCTCTGCCACCATTACAATTCTTTAAAAAGCCATGATATTTCTTATTCCATATTTCACAGTAAGTCATATTTCTTACTGGCATTCTATTTTCCACATGAATGTTTCTTTAAGGAGGTCTTGTGTATCTTAGGCTTGACCTGCCTAAGTGGCCTAGAATGACCTTGAAGTTCTGATTCTACTGCTTCCACTTCCCAAGTGCTACAACTGCAGGCATGCACCACCATGCCCAGTCTATGTGCTACTATGGATGAATGGAACCTAGCCCAGTCTACCAACTGAGCTGTGTCCCCAGGGCCTTATTGATCCTTGTTTTGAAGATGTCCCCAAAGGTTTTTAGGCAATCCCTGGTATCCTAAAATGAGAGCAGCAGGAGAGGTTTCCTGACGTTCTACCCAGACGTGCAGTGTATTCACTGTATGTGCACTGTGTGTGCACTGTGTGTGTACTGTGTGTGCACTGTATGTTCACTGTATATTCACTGTATGTGCACTGTATGTGCACTGTATGTGCACTGTGTTTGCACTGTGTGTGCACTGTGTGTACTGTATGTGCACTGTGTGTGCACTGTATGTGCACTGTGTGTACTGTATGTGCACTGTGTATGCACTGTATGTGCTCTGTATGCACACTGTGTGTGCACTGTGTCTGCACTGTATGTGCACTGTGAATGCACTCTATGTGCACCATGTGTGCACTGTATGTGCACTGTGAATGCACTCTATGTGCACCATGTGTGCACTGTATGTGCACTGTGAATGCACTCTATGTGCACCATGTGTGCACTGTATGTGCACTGTGTGTGCGCTGTGTCTATATTGTACGTTGTTTGCTGCTTGCTTTCACTTTTACTACTTTCATTACCACTTTAATATTCAATATCCAGGCTAAACAGCTATCCAGTTTTTCGACTCTTTGTGCCTCTCAAACACCTAGCAACAAGTCTGGTGGATGCCAGCTGTGGAAATGGATGAGTTCACTAGCTAAGGCTTCAGCTTCAGATGCAGGTCTTAATGAATAAATCAACAGCCCTTCATTAAGTGTCTCTCCATTAGAGGCTCAGCTCTCCCTGCAGTCCGATGGCCCTGGCTCTACATTCCTGATGATATTCTGGATCCTATCAGCAATTACCCATCTCCTTCCTGGCAGCAAATAGAGAAGGCAATTTTCAAATTGTTTCCATTATCATAGAGCATTTTCTCAGAAACATCACATTTTAAAAAATGGGTGCGGGAGCATGGAAGTATTTCCAGTTAATACAGTCATTGAATTTTCTAGATGAAAGCTGGTTTCCATGGTGGCCACTGTATAGTTTGGCATTAACAGACCTGAGTATGTATATAACCTTGCCTTTACTAACCATGTGAAGGAAGGCAAGCCACTTCATCTTTGCCCATGCTCTGTAAGACATCACAGCTGCTACAGGGACAGGCCACGTTTACAGATGGGATGTAGCTTTGACACAGGAGGTTCAAAAATCATTATCAAGAGAGGTTGGAGAGAGGCTCAGGGGATAAGAGCACATACTGCTCTTGCAGATGACCTGAGTTTAATTCCGCAAACCCACATTAGGTGACTCAGAACTGCCTGTAACTCCAGCTCAAGGGACCTGACAGCTCTGGATTCTATGGACACCTGCACTCATATTCACAAACTCTCATACACATCCATAATTAAAATTAAGTAAATGTTTAAAATTGTTATCAAGAAAGCCGTCTGCCTATCTGTCCTCGGGATATTCTGATATATATATTCAAAGATTGGGCAAAATATTGCTTTCCTAAGTGTTCTGGATCTCACCTGTTATAGTTGTCTGATGAAATGAAAAGCTAGGAAGACTGCAGCTGGCATGTTTAGCATCGCGTAGCCTTCCTCTATCAGACAGTTATGTTTTCATTACAGAATGATGAAGTGGAATTTGTCCGAACCGGCTATGGGAAGGACATGGTCAAAGTTCTCCATATTCAGAGGGATGGAAAATACCACAGCATCAAAGAGGTGGCGACTTCGGTGCAGTTGACTCTGAGATCCAAAAAGGATTACCTATATGGTGATAATTCCGATATCATCCCTACAGACACCATCAAGAACACAGTGCACGCCCTGGCGAAGTTCAAAGGGGTATAAATCATTCTTAGATGCTTGCTCCTTCTTGGTCCACATTCAGCGCGAGCTCCAGTGGGGGCGGAACTTGCTTTTTTTTTTAGCTCTCATTTCCTTTTAACCTATTTTTGCATATATGCCATTTTTAAAATTTTCTTTTTTACCCTAAACTCTTCAGGCTTACAGAAAAGCTTGCTCCATTTTATTCATTTAATTTACTTCGTTAGCTAAGAAAAGAAGCTCCTGGGCAAATTAACTCGTTACCTCCCGTCAGAATGATGGGCAGGTCAAGGTCACAGGAGGATTTCAGACTAGATTTAGCACATTTCTCATGCGTTTCTTCTATCACTTTTAGAACGTGCATTTGTAGCAGAAAGTGCCATTGTTGTACAACCGAAGAGAGCATCAATTATAAGATACTCTACTTTATTGGCAAAATCTATTGTCAAATTTTGTCTCCTGGTTGAGTTGTCTGCTTGCTGTAACAAAATACCCCGTATTCCAGGACGTGGGGGTGCGACTTAGGGTGGGAAGAGGGTTTATTTTGGCTCGTGGTTTGAGGGTAGATCACAACCGTAATTTTGCTACTGTTACGGATCGTAAAGTAAACATCTGATAGGTGAAAGCTAAAGGGTTTGAGGCCCACGGGTGAAGAATTATTGCTACACAATTTGGGAAGTGGTTGGTCACGGCACTCAGAGTAGGCAGTTAGCTGCGTTGTAGCTGTAGTTAGGAAGAGGAGAGACGAACACTGAGGCTCTGCTTGCTTTCTCCTTTTTATGTGTTCTCTGATCCCCGGAGATGGGATGGGCACACCCACACTCAGGGTGGGTCTTCCCACTGTGGAGATGCTCGAGCAGACTCGCCTAAGGGTTGACTTTTTCTTTGGAAACACTGCAGCCTATTTGCAAGGCTCATGAAAAGACCCAGTATCACAAGCTCCCTGAGAAAAGACTCAGGAATACAGCTACTGTTTTTTTTATCTGCTGATACCTCCTTTCATGCAAAGCAGGCTTCCCTTAAATACATGAAGAGGCTGGTGAGATGGCTCATCAGTGAAGAGACTGGCTGCTCTTCCAGCACCAGTGGGTCCCACTTCTAACACCAACATGGTGGCTCACAAGCACCTGTAACACGAGTTCCAGGGTATCCAATACCCTCCACTGGTTACTATGGCACCAGACATGAACATGGTGCACAGACATGCATGCAGTCAAGATAACCATATATGTAAAATGAAAAAAATAATAAAAGTAATAAAAGTAGTATCAAGATAGAGTTTCCTCGGTGATAGAAATCTATGACCCACCCCAGGAACAGTTGAGAAAAACCAGGATCGGCCTATATTATCTCCTTAGATCCTAATTCTGTGTTTCTCTCTTTGGGAGAAACAGCTCATCCGGAAAGAGCTCCATATGTGTTTAGCAATTACTCTTGGCTGGGTCTAGTGGAGCCCTTGGGGGCTGATGGAGAAGAACAGCCTTGAGCTTGCTGTTTGCCTGGGGCTAAACTTTGAGGCTTATCTTAAACAAACACAACAAAACAAAACATACTTTAAGCCAGATACAGAGGCTTATAATCCTAGATGTAGTTCAAGGTCAGATGAAGTTGTACAGTCAAGAAGCCCTAATCTCAAAATAAACAAAACAAGCAAATCTTTTAAATGAGATGTTTTTGATGAAGAGTATTTCTCTCTTTCTTTACAGATCAAAAGCATTGAGACTTTTGCTATGAGCATCTGTGAACACTTCCTCTCTTCCTTTAACCACGTCACCCGAGCCCACGTCTACATGGAAGAGGTCCCCTGGAAGCGTTTTGAAAAGGTTTCATCATTTATGTTCCTAGTTTAATGAAAGAACTTGTTAGTGTGGTTTGTGCTGGCATGTGATTGGTAACAGCTTGGTCCTCCCTTTCAGTACGGAGTCAAGCACGTCCACGCGTTCATCCACACCCCCACGGGAACACACTTCTGTGAGGTGGAGCAGATGAGGAACGGTAAGAAACCAGGTTCTAAGGTTTATTCAAGAGACAGCAGGTGTCTTTTGTTGATGTCTCCTTGGCTTTTTGTTTTGTTGTCATTTTTAAACAGTTCTTTTTCTTAACATGGAGGAAAACCTTAAAGAATTTGTAAATCTTTTACATCTGAGATGGGACTCCACCCTATGACTTTGGATTTTATATTAAAAGGTTATCTACTTTTGGCTGAAAGATAACAGGTGTGGCAATTCTTTCTATTACAAAATCTGGAGTTTGGTGGAAATTGTCTACTACCCAGTTTTGAAGTGAAACACTGGAAATGACAAGAATACATATTTCCTCATAGAAGCAGGAGGAGGCGGGATGGGATGGGGGTTTCTGGGTGGGGGGGATGAGGAAAGGGGATAACATCTGAAATGTAAATAAAATACACAAAAAAATTACAAAAAAATTTCCACATTTTCTAACCAATGTTTTTACTACAGTATCATGATACTATACCAATGATCCAGAAACCAATATATGAAATGACTGTTTCCCTGACGTTTTATTTGCATAATAAAATAATAGTATTATAATCTCTTTAAAATGAGACTCACTTAAAATAGTGATGACTATTGCATAATTCTATTTAGCAAGAAATTTACAATTTAAAACGAACTATGAAACTTTATTATAACATAGACCTTATTATTTGATCAGATAGTTAATCTGATCAAATAAGGGTCCTAAAGCTGATGCTCCATTGATTGAGGTCATGAGAAGCAGAATTAAATAATCCATTCAGATTTGGAGCAAAGATGGCGGCAACACTTCTGTCTCCATAAGAGATGCTTTAGTGACCATTACAGAGTCACTGTCAACTCTGAATTCTATTTTTGTTTCCTTCCTTCCTTCTTTATCCATTAATGTTTCATATCTAGATATAGTTAAGGCTGTCTTAGTGTTTGAATAAAATGGAATATTATAAAATATAAAACTATTATTATAGAAGAAATCAAAAAGTTATATTGAACCAAAAGGACAGTTTTGATCACCAAATGCTTAGTCACAGGAGTGAAACTCCCCACACTGAGCTGTTCTCTAAAACAGCACAGACATATTCTCCATCTCGTCTTCCCTCCCTGCCTTCTTCTTTTTCCTCAGTCTCAGCATCTTTTTTTTACTCCCCTTCTTTTCGAATGTGTGATTTTAGAGACAAAAAAGGGAAACACTTATTTAACTCACAGGCAATGTTCTCCTTCTTAATCTACACTGACTACTGTCATGAAATTAGAGTCTAAGCCAGTTCTGCTTAACTCTGCATGTGATTTTAATGTATTTTAATTGTCACTTTAGGGAACCAAAGAGAAATGAGGAAAATTACTTTTAATAATAGATTTAGCTTAATCCAAAATGTTATTTATGGAATAAATGCTAGCTAAGTCATTTTCATTCTTTGAAATATCAAGTCTAATGTGTGGCTATGCTGTGTCTGCAGTACAGCTTCAGTCACGTTAGCAGTGTTTCAATGTCGGCTGACAGCAAGCGGCTGGAGGCCACTGTATCAGTTAGCATAGCTCCTAATCCATGTTCACACATGTTTGGGAACTTAGCATATTTTCGATCCCATTCTTCAACTCGCTTTCAAAGACTAGAAATGACTGGGTATCCACCCAAGGAGAGCTGTTGAAAATCAAATCCATCTATGGAAAGTGCTAGTGTCATTCACTCACGCTCTATCCACTGAGCAAGCAGACTGCTGCCATGCAAGATGGTAGGTGAGAGATGCACAGATCTCTCCCTGATCTCAGAGAATCTACAGTAGATTTCGTTATTGGAGACAGACAAGCAAACTCATTGCAACTTGACTGGCTAGAGACCACAGTGAAGGGATTTAGAGGCATTCTAACAGAACAGAGACGGTCCAAAACTCAACTCTTCCCCAGGGTAGCCATAATTATTGCTTAGTTTAACAACAGAAAAGCAGAGGTCTGTAATGGTCAAGTGAGTGAGTGAGTGAGTGAGTGTATGGGTATGTGTGTGTATGTGTGTGTATGGGTGTATTTGTGTGTGTGTGTGTGTGTGTATTTACTGTGGAGAGAGAGAGGAAGAGAGAGAGAGAGAGAGAGAGAGAGAGAGAGAGAGAGAGAGAGAGAGGAAGTGTATGTATAAATCTGTAAGGTCTTCATCAGACACTCATTTTGAATGTTTGCTTCTCAGCTGCTCCCTATGTTGGGAGCCTCTGGCGTATTTAAGGGTTGGGACCTAGCTGGCAGAAGCGGGTGACTAGCTCTTGGTTCTGATCCTGCTCTCCAGTTTCTAGTCTGCTTCCATATCCACGAATCTGTCTCATGTTCCCTCCACCACTGGCTTCTCTGCTCTGCTATGCTCTCCCTACAATCACGGGTGGAAACCCCGCAAAACACTGAGCCTAAATAAAGCTTAAGCTGTGGATATGCTCTGATCAGTAGGTGTGACCAAAGTGTGGGGAACAGGCTGGGAAGGCAGAGTGAGTGAGACACCCGGGGATTTGCTGTGTAGATGAAGGGCAGGGATGAACAAGGCGGGGAGAGGTGGAGATGCACAGACTGGCAGCTTGCTGGAGGTCGCTTTGTGCGGCCTTTGAGATGTATAACCAGCGTACTAGCGGTTGAGTAGAGCTGGAATGTTGGAGACAAAGGTCTTGAAGGGGGAAGGACTGGGGGTTAGAGAGAATATACACATGAATAAAGTTTGGAGGCTAAAGACGGTGAATTTTGGAATGTGGGATAGAGATAGATTTGGGGACCATCAACAGATAGATAAGTGAATAAAGCCCTAGGGACAGAAAAGGGAGGGAAATAGTTCTAGAAAACAGAAATAGCATATGAAGTATATTGACCAGGCTCTGCAAAGAAACAAAGCTGATGGAATAAATATGTATACATCAGAAGGTAATTTAGTAGATTGGCTTACATGATATAGTCCAGGTGGTCCAGCAATTGCAGCCTGTAGTTAGTTGCCTAGTCTGTAAGGTTGGATGTCTCTGCAGTCCTGGAGCATTCCTGCAGAGCTGCTGGTCTTCAAACTATGTTGGAAGCCCCAAGAATATGCTTCTGATGCTAGCGAAGGAATGCCTCAGTCACAGGATAGATGCACTCGCCAGCGAGAGTAAAGGCAAGCAAGCAAAAAGCTGAAGCTTCCATCTTCCATGCCCTTTTATCTGGGCTGCCTCCAGTATGCACTGCCCACAATTACGGTGTGTCTTCCTGCTTCAAATAATCTGATCAAGAAAGTCTCTCACAGGAATGCCTAGTGGCTTGGGTTGTAGTCGTGTCCAGATCTAGTCTAGTTGACAACCAAGACAGTCATCATGTGGCATGAGCAAAGGGGAGATAAGGCAATCAGGCCTTGGGGAACATTCTCTTTTTCAAGACTTTGGCAGAAGACTGGTCAGAGGGGCAGAAGGAGACTTCTAGAGAAAGTGGTGTCTTAGAAATAGAAGAAAAATATGCTTTTAATGGGGCAGCAAGAAGCAAAGACTCCCATATGTGATGGCTCAGCACAACTTCTTCCTATAAGCCCAGTTTGGGGAAGGCGGGGTAAGAGATGATGCATATCAGTTGTGGGGAAGTTAGACAGAATCCTAGACCACCTTACCCTGCTACTCCTTCTTTTGAAGTTCACCTTTATCATAAATTGCCATGTTGGCTAAGTAGATGTAAAGACATTGAAGAAAAAAGAGAGAGAGCCAGACCCCCTCAGATACAAGTACCAGGTCATAATTGGCCCATAGCACTTCCCCTGGGGAGATTCCCACAGTCACACTGCAGGAGGCCACAAAATGCTGTTTCACTGAGTGTTCAAGCAGAAGTCAAAATTGATTTGATATCTGCCACAAAAGGGTAAGAAATCTTGCTTAAATGAGGGCTGGAGAGGAACTCTAGAGTTAGTACACATCCTTGGTGATTTCCACAAAGATACTTTCAGGCAGGGGAGTGGATGTGGATGTTACAGTAGTTAAGTCCAGGACACTGATGATGATGATCAAAGAGACCAGACTTCTCTTCTTGCCTGCATGCCAGGAGGTAGCATTTGCCTGAGTTCTAATCACTAGGCCGGCACTGCTGAGCAGAAAGATGAGCCTCAGAACGGTTCAAGTCTTTTGTCTCTGCAGATGGCTCCAAAGGTTCTGGGTACACATAGACCTACGGCAGTTTCCCAGAAGTTCCAGTCAACTGATCTGAAGCTCAGGACGTTCTGATATCCTGCAGGGCTGGCAGGGATGGGGTAAGAGGATGGATGTGTAGTAAATGAATTCAGTGTCCCCTGTGCACTGGATGCAAACGTGTGTGTACACAGAGCTCTGCATGTGAGACCGTTTCTACTCGGTCCCTCTTGGAGAGTACAAGTGTACATTGTCCTTTCAGCAAAGTCCAACTCCTAATTTGCTTATTATCTAAGTACGAAACTGGAAGGAACTGATAAAATCCATGACATCATCTCTGTAAGCAATGGAGCATTGGAGAGACGGCTCGGTGGGTCAGAACTCGTGCTGTGAAGGCATGAGGACCTGAATTTGGAACCATAACACCCATTGCATGGATGTTTGTACATGAAACCTCAATACCTTGAGGAATACCATTTGAAGCCAAGAGCTTTCTGGTCAGCTAGTCTAGGAAAAACAGTGAGCTTCCAGAAAGACTTTGTCTTGAGGCAATTAGGAGAATATTAGAAGAAGACACTTGACATTCTATGCTAGCCACTGTATATATGCTCGGAGGTGCATACACTCACACACTCACATGTATATACGCCAACACACATAAAAAAGGAAAAAGAAGAAATGCCCTTGTATCAATCCATACATTCCAACATTTATAGTGAAGCCTGGCACTACAAGTCCCTGTGGCTTGTTGGGGGCCAGAGAGAATTGTGAGAATCCTGCCCTTTACCCAAAATAGTAACATCACCCATGTGAGTCCCCAGGGGGCCTTCACAAGAGAATGACTGAGTTACACCTGATGGACTCAACTTCTTCCTGTTTCCCTGAACCAAAAGTCTGGGAAAGCTGCTGCATCTTGGATGACATAGGTCCTGATATAGCTCTAAAACTCATTGTACTGTAAAGGTAGATCCTTTATAGAGACCTCATTATGTTGAAATTTTGAGTATTTAATTGTTGCTATTTCCTTGAGAGAATCAGGAGAGAAAAATTTGTTCAACCCTAGGGTCAAAGGCTGGTCTGCTGTTAGTAACCTCCGTGCCCTGATAGGAGAACTAGGCTCTCTGCATACAAGATACAGCATAGGCTGCTAGCGTGCATGCCATTGGATCTTCAGGACCAATGCTTTCTCTCCTGAGGCTCTCCTAGACCGGAAGCTTGGCTGAGCCTGGGTACCACTGTGATGTCTGAATCACTCATTTGAACTAAATTAGTCCCCAAGCCTATGAGATATTCGAATTAAAATTCACAATTATTTAAGCATTCAACGACTCCCATTCTGACTCTAACTACAAAACACAACAAAGCAACAACAGTAACAAAAGGGTACCAGATAACACAAAGCTAGATAGAGAAACAGAAGCAGACAGAGCAGTTGCAGATAAGAGATACTGTATTAGATATTGGAAAAAGAAAGCCCTCCCATTTGCTGATATGAAGGCTACTGGGAGGCAGAGATAAGAAAGGACAGGATGCAAACAAAACCCAGGGACAGGACAGGTAGATTTAAGGGGTGACAAGCTAGACAAAATGAAGAATGAGGGGACATCAAGAGAGATCTGAGGGGTGATAACCATGTCTAAGACAGCTGCTTTCGTCCTCTGACACCAGGACTGCAGCTCTTTGGTTCTTAAGAGAAGTTCTTGGCAGACACAAGATCCTAAAAACACCTTGCTTGGCACCTAGTTGAAGTGAAGCCATGTTAGCCCTCTGCCTAGTGACATCATGTCTTTCACTCCCAGAATCGCACAGCCTGGACTTTGAGGATCCCTGGGGGTACAGAAAGAATCCACAGAGGCAAACATTATAATTCAGTGGTTCTCGACCTTCCTAACGATGCGACCCTTTCATACGGTTCCTTGTGTTGTGATGACCTGAACCACAATTATTTTTGTTGCTACTTCATAACTGTAATTTTGCTACTGTGATAACTCATAATGTAAATATCTGTGTTGTTTGATGGTCTTAAGTGACCGCTGTAAAAGGCTAAAAGGTTTGTTTGAACCCCCAAGGGGTCGAGACTCACTGGTTGAGGACCACAGATTTAGTCGCTCTTTGCCTCTCTTTAGCCCTTTCCAAGTTTGCGGTTTGATAGTAGAATGATTTAATATAGTTTTAAAATATCCTCCTTTTAGCTATTTTTGTCCATTTCTTGGAGGCGTTAACTGTGGAAGCAATTACCCTCTTCATGACAGTTCCCCACCCCCTCAGCTCAATAAAGCTTTTTTTGTGTGCTTTTTTGACACCTGATGCGTAGGTAAGGTTCTAGGCTTGTTTCCTATTCATTTGAAGCGAGTTTCTTTCCCTTTGAGAGCTAAACAGTGGGCGCATGCTTCTCTGAGAGATAAACCACAATCTGTTGAGCGTGTAGGAGGGCACTAGGGGCTGAAGAGCTTATACTCTAGTGATGAAAAAATGTGAAAAGTCTTCCTGTTGCATTAACCCTCAACCGTAGCGGCGCTTCGGGAAGGTGGGGTACGGGCTTCCGGGGCAAGATCTCAGGCTGATTGGGTGCTTTCATGGCACGGTATCCAGATGACACTGCTTCTGGTTGAATTACTTCTTTTGGATCTAAACTGGAATCTTTTCAGTGTGTGTGTGTGTGTGTGTGTGTGTGTGTGTGTGAGCATATTTTTAGTTGATGGCCCCATGCATTTGAAAGTCTCAGGTTTTTACCAGTGCTCTGCAGGCTGGGGCACTGCCAACAGAGAAGATAAAATAAGCACTCTGATTTCATCCAGTCTGTTTAATGTGTGCCAAGGAGAAAAAAAATGGTTTCAACATTCAAAGAGGATAGTTTTTGTTGGTTTTGTTCACAGTGACGGAGGGCATTAGAGTAGTTGGCTTCCCCTCGGACAAAACTAGTAGTAGTTAATTGTCCAAGGGAACAGAAGGCATTTACTCTGTGGGAATTGGATGCCAAAGCACATTTGAAAATGCACAGCCTTTCTCTGTTCCCAGAGTGCAGTGAGAGAGTGAATAATCTCAAGATGGCCAGCCAGGGTCGATATGCGTTGCTCCAGGGCTGGTGGAACACAGGATGAAGGCCTTTGGTTTCAGAGTCCATTGAGCCTGTGGGGCACAGGAAGCATTGACAGGTGGTTAGCGTGGGTGCAGAAAAGCCAGTCGCAGCAAGGTCATCATGGAGACTTTCACAGTGCATTTGGGATACAGCAACTATTCTATGAAACCCTCATGTATGTTACCCTAGAAACCCGTCAACTCCAAAAAACCAGCATGGCTATCTCCATTCCAAGGATGAGAAAATCAAGATAGGAAGAGGGGAAGTGACTCCTCCAGAGGCATCATTTCCATCAAGAGGGAGAATGCTGTGGTAGAAAGAGCACTGGGACTTGATCTGAAGGAGCTCTGAATGCCAAAGCTGGGGATTCCAGATAGGCAACACTACACCTCAGCGTCTGTATGAGTAAGATTGCAGGAGAAGCTGAAGCTTGGTGAGCAAAGTAGATGCTGGGGATCAGAGGTAGATGCATTGGAGAAGACGGAGACAGAGCCTTAGTCTCTTTCCCCTTCTCCTTCTCCTTCTCCTTCTCCTTCTCCTTCTCCTTCTCCTTCTCCTTCTCCTTTTCCTTCTCCTTTGCCTTTGATGGATTCTACTATTTTGTTTTAGTGCTGTCTTCTGTTTCTTTGCGGGGGGGGGGAGGGGGATGGTGGTACTGTTTTCCAGAAAGAGATATCGGGGAAAGCATTTTAGCTTACATGACTTTGTACGTAATGTATGATTGAAGTTACTTTTTACTGGCAACTCATAGGAAATTTGTTCTTCTAAAGATTTAGTTTTATCTTTTAAAAATTATGTCTCTGTGTTGAGTATGTGCACACCAAGTATCCACAGAGGCCAGAGGCATCAAACCCCACAGGGGCTGCAGTTACAGGTGTTTGTGGGCCACCCACATGGGTGTTGGGAACTGAACTTGTGTCCTCTGCAAGGGCAAGGACTGTTCTTAGTTGCTGAGCCATCTCTGTAGTCCCTGTACATTTTTAAGGAATACCATACTTTCAAGATGCACAGGAACCATTTTAGAAAGTGATGCTTTACTATTCAGATGCTTCACTATTCAGTGGACGATGGAGATGCTTTTCAAAGGCTGAGCCGCCCAGAGCTCACTGTGGATGGGAGTGGGAACCCTCTACTCTCTCGGGAAGCCCTTTTGAAGTACTGAAAAGAGACAAAGGGAGCATCAGGAAGGAGACACATTGCACAGATGGAGGATGATCTAAAAGGGGGGCTGAAAATCACGGAATCTCATGGCGTGTGGCTGAATTTAAACGTCACCTCCACCCATTTCTAACTGTGTGAGGATGGGTGCAGAAATGAAAGTCTCCTGCACAAAGATATTTACTTTGGAGACTTCTGAGGATTAAGTAAGAAAATGTCTTAGAAAGGTATCAGCCAAAAGCATGCTTACAAACTGGATGGTTTCAGCCAGAGTTGACGCCCATTTCTTCCCTTTGCTACCTAAAGTGTGAGAAATGGAGGGTGGGGGAAGGCACAGAGTAATACTGGTGGATGTCAGCTCTCTAGATGAGAAAGAGACTCCATTGTGATGGTGTTGCCCCTTGACATAAGTTACCCTTATACTTCTCCACTCAACAGACACCTCTTGTGGGCTCCGCTGTTCTCTTGGGTTTGAAACAGACAGTACGGTTACATACTGATGCTGTGGCACCAGAGTCTTTCTAGATTTAGAATTTAGGCTGAGAACGCACTTGTGGTGGCAGAGCACCTGCCTAGCATGCAGAAGAACCTGGGTCGTACTGTACCTGGAACAGAGAGGAAAAAATAAAGTTAGGCAAACCAAGCCAGATGAAGGCACTCAAGGGCTGCTGGCATCTTCCTCCTGGGCTTTCTTCAAGTACAGCATCCAATGAGAACTTCTGGAAGTTGATTTTTTTTCTGTCATGCCAGTTTATCTGAGGACATTCTATACAGAACCCTTTATTTAATCAGGACATACCAAATCAGCAGATCTACTGCTAACCTCTGGCCACGGCATTCTCTGATGGTAGGGCTTGTGTAGCTTTGAAAATATCAAAATATAGGCATTGCTTATCTGGCTCTGGAGTGAGTCACAGCAACTGAAGCCACACAGGTGGTAAGGAAAACTGCGAGATTTAAAGAGTTTTGATGGTGTCTTCTGACCCTTCTTGCTATAAAATCCCATATGTAGCCCAGGCTGGCTTCTTGTAGGAGGAACTAAGGTGGGAGGAGTAAGGAGAGGAAGAGTAAGGAGGAGAGGAGGAGAAAGAAGAGGAGGAACTAGGAGAGAGGAACGAGAGAGAGAGAGAGAGGGGACCATGGAGGTGGATGTTCATGTGTCTGTAGCAGTCAAAGGTAGTTGGTATATCTAGGTTGGGTATTGGGTTACACTTCTGATTGTATGGGCATCTTGTTACTGATTATTATCAAATATATAAACTTTTGGCTAATTTAAGCATTAGAATCTCATTTTCCTACTGGGCCCACATGGATGGCAGGATGGTCGGATGGTCTGGGCAATGCCCAGCCTTGCAGAGACAGCAAGAAAGATTGGCAGAGCCATCTCCCACACTGACATCTTGTGGGTGGCAGAGCTGGTGTTTCTGGTTGGCCATTTCGAGTTGCGGTGCACACGTGGCCTCGGGCCAAGAAACATGGTGGCTGAGCTAGGCAGAGCCGCTGCAGCTTAGATAGTCGGTTTGATCAGCATCCGTTTTAAATAATTACCACAACAGCTTCTAACTTTCAGTGTTTGTCCTGTCTCTACATCTCCAGCATTGCTATCATAAAGGTGGGCGTCCACACCTGGCCCTTGGGTTTTAACTGTCGACTGTAAATTATATTCTCCTTTTACTAACACCGTATAGTGATGCTCAGGAACTCTGACTTTGGATTTTTCAACTAGACAGGCCATGAAGGGTAAGTATTTGTCAGGACCAACTTACAGGCTGGAGAGAAGTAACCGTAGGAACCCTGCTTTTTGACTTTGTGGTTTTTCAATCACTCCCTAAATGTCCTTTGTCTGCACGAGCCTGTGCATACAAATAAGGTCGTAGAGATTTGAGTTACTCAATTTTTGTGGTTCCTCAGCTTTCTTGGTACTAAACTTCTAGGAGTCCAGCCAAATTCCCCTACCTTGGGACAGCTTGTTCAGGCTGCCTTACCCACGCTCAGGAAGAAGTTTGCATCCACTGGGGACAGCTGTTGCCCCAGGACTCTGCCACATCTCTTAGGAAGAAAGCTCCTTCTTGCTGAGTCTACCCTGGGTTTTCCCAGTGTGTTAGTGTGATGTCCTACCCAGGTCCCACTACGCTGCAAAAGCTACAGTTTGTTCAAAATTAAAAATAAAGAACTCCTCTTCCCTAATTGTGCAAACCCTCTATCATCTGGGTCCTTGTGTTAGTTAAATGCATTAGTAATGACCCCAGAGAACCCAGGGTAAGTCAGTGTTGCATGAAGGGAAACGAATCAAAGGCTTTCATCCCAGAGACAAGAACAATCCAAAGTCTGAATCCTCTCCCTCCCTCCTGATGTTTTCTGTTATCTCCAGTCTGTTGTATGACTGAGTCTGTGTCTGCCTGTCTTGTCAAGGGGCTTTTACTCCGTTTTATTAAACAGAGTACAATATGTGGCATGGGGAAGGAATGAGGGGTGCTTTTAAGAAATCTTTGATGGAGGTTTATAGAGAATGATACTCTACCCAGCCAGCTGATCCATACACAATGTTACCAAGCAGTATGGGCATGTTGCCTTCAGTATGTACAGCTGATGGTTATTTCATAAGAATATTTTTGCTCTGTTTGATGTTTACAGCAAGTGATTGTCATAGAACACACGTAAACATACACACACACACACACATATACACACACACACTGCTCTCTGGGTTAGTGTAGGACTGTGAAGGACAGCATGGTTTCTGGTCGAGCACTGGCTAGAGATAGCCGGAGACCCAGCAGATTAGAGACCTCACAGGTTTCCCTGCAAGGGACGGCATGCATTTTGCCATGCTCTTAGACTCCAGGCTCCTGACATGCGACGGAAGACCTCCATCTATCTGCACCTTTCAGGCACATAGGACAGCCCTCTACAGCCCCTTCCAAAGAGAGGTTTGTGGCCATCGGTCATGTAGCACAGGTAGAAGGCAAGACTACGGGCTGCAGAGCCTCAAGAGATCTCCATATTCATGAGATACCTAAAGGCCAGAGGGTATAGTCAATTAAGCATTCCTTCCCAGACCCTCCTCTTACTAGCAAAAGATATTTAACCTCAGGCCTGCCCTGAGAACATGAGGTACAGCTTCATCCATTTTTTGCCATGACAATAAACATTGTAAAGCCATGAACTACCTCTCATCTTTGGGGCCCACTGTGGGGAACCATGGAGAAGGCTTTCAACTACCAAGCCACCGCCTAATCTCCTGCCAAAGACCTCTCTGTGGTCCAGCCATGAAAACTCAGCCATGACTGAGCCGCCACCTAACCTCCCGCTGAAGACCCCTCTATGTTCCAGCCATGGAGGCTGCCCACTCAAGGGAGCTAGCCGAGCCAGCCATGATCCAGCCAAGCAAGCCACGACCAAGGGTCTCATTCCCTGTAGGGCGCCACCGGAGCTCATCTTCTCCCCCTTCCCGCTTCGGCTTTGGGTCAATCCAGCCCATACACCCCTGTCTAGGTCCTTTCCGCAGCCACTCAGCTCACTCTCTTACCTGAGAGCCAAAGGGCTGAGACGAGTTGGTCCCTGGCCACCTCCTGGCCCGGGGATCCCTAACCCAAGAGTTCCCACCCCCACGGGACCTCAGACTGTGTTCTCCCCACGCCTGGAGTGGAGCCCTGTGGCTTCTCACAGCCCAATGTCTGCTTGGCGCCATGTGGAGTGGACACAGTCAATATCCTGCACTTCTGCCTCTTTGAGCCATGGTCCTAGCCCCTTGGGGTGGTAGACATGTGGGACCTACAATTCAGCCCAACAGGACCCATGCCCACACATGCTACAGACTGACAGGTTAGGGGCATGGACCTAATTTCAGATTAAAGCTATACATTAGGTTAGGTTGTAAAACTGGATTACATGGGAAATCCAGGAAGTAAGGTTGGTTGTTACACTTTCTTTTAAAGGCAAGCTAAACAAACAGGCTGTGTACACAGTCGGATAGTTGACTTAAGTCTTAAGTGCATTCTTAGCTCTGGCTATGAGGTCCAGCAAAAGTTGTAGTTTCTTAGAGTGTAAGAGATTTGTAATAATATGATATTGCCACAGGCATTGAGCTAGCCCTACTGGGCACTCCAGTAAAGAACATCCTCTAATGTATCTGTCACCTTCCACCACCCATCCCCTTATGAGGGGAGAGTGAAAATGATAAATTTTTCTCTTCCTCGTTTTTTACCCTTTCTACAACCCTTGATACCCACAAAGTAGCTTCAGCCCCAAGCCAGAAGTCTCTGGATATCAGCTACACAGACCAATGCCTGGATCTCCAGCCTCCTCACCCTACTCTGTTTACTTTCAGACAGGTCCACACCACTACTCACTAATGAGGCTGTCTGGTCACGGCTGAGCTTATAATACCCATCGGGACATCAAGACATTCTCAGGGTGTAGTGGTGACTGATGTCACCAGCCAGCTACTATAGATCAACCAGAGGACATACTGCAGGAAAAGGACCCCAGTGCCAGAGAGAGGACACTCTCTGGGAGGTGTGCTGTCGCGTCCACCCTCGACCAACAAGGAAGACGCAACACGCGAGCTCTTCTCCAAGTAGTTTATTCAGGACCCTTGAACAATCTTCTGACTGACGACCCCGGGGGAAGCGGCTCCCAGGCTTAAGTACTCTAGGACTAGCCAACCCCCGTCTGCCACGTGGTAACAGCAGACAGGTCCACACACACGGAGACAAGCGAGATCACCAGCCACAGCCAAATAAGGAGTTGTTTACTCCTAAGAGTCCTAGCCAACAGGTGGCGGAAGGCAGAGACCGGCGCCATCTTAAGGGCGCGGCACTATGCGGCTCTCCACAGTGTGTGTGTGTGTGTGTGTGTGTGTGTGTGTGTGTGTGTGTGTATCCCATCAACCCATATCAGACTGCTAGCTGAATGACTGGCATCTTGCATTTCACAAGATGGCTTCCTGAGACACATTTGCAGGTACTGGGAGGAAGTTACCTCAGCATAGATCAACATATTCTTGACCCTATTTTCCTCAGGCAGGAGAGGTCAGATCGTCTGGCAATTCATAAAGAAGGAATCCCCAGAGACCAGTGATCAGTATAGACTCTTCTGCTTACACTCACTCTCTCCTACCCTTCTGTCTGACACAGGACCTCCCGTCATTCACTCTGGAATCAAAGACCTCAAGGTCCTGAAAACAACCCAGTCTGGATTTGAAGGGTTCATCAAGGACCAGTTCACTACTCTCCCTGAAGTGAAGGACAGATGCTTTGCCACTCAAGTTTACTGCAAGTGGCGCTACCAGAAACTGGACGTGGACTTCGAGGCCGTCTGGTATGGCAAGCAACTGCTAGGACCTAAAACTGGGGCTGGTTAAAGGGATCCTGGAGCAAAGAGGAAACCTAGAGGCCTGACAACTCAAATTCCCCCTGGTGAGGGTCTGGGGGGGGAGCGGTGTGTGTGTGTGTCGGTGTGTGTGTCGGTGTATGGGTGTGTGTACACATGCACTTGTACGCACATGATTCCCCTGGTGTATGTGTGTGTGTGTGTGTGTGTGTGTGTGTGTGTGGCAGGGTATGGGTGTGTGTACACATGTACTTGTATGCACATGCATGTGGAGACCAGAGAACGACTCCAGGTGGTGTTTCTTACAAGTTATCCCCCTTGTTTTGTGACCAGCTTCTTACTGGGACCTGGGACTTGCTTATTCATCCAGGTTGGCTGGCTAGGCCAGGATCTGCTTGTGTCCTCAGGGTTGGGATTAAACAGGTAATATAATGTCCAGCTTGTAATGCAGGTGCTGGAGATGGAACTTAGGTCCCCGTGTTCACATGGCAAGCTGTCTTCCCAGTCCCTCTTTTCAAATTCTATGAGTGGCTCACAGACATAAGTGCACAATGGAATTACTCAAGATATTGTTAAAATAAAATCACTGCATTCCCTCCTGGGCCCCTCTGAGAATCTGTATCTCTAGAAACACCCCAAGTGACATTTCTGCTGCTGGGCTCCTTCAAATGAAGGTAATACCTAGCTGTACAACAATGCAAAGGGGCCTGAACTAAGGTTCCCAACCCCTCCCAGTTGGTGAAGACTGTCTTAGTTTCAATACTGAAATTTCCATGTCTCAGAAAACCCTCTGGTTTTGGACAAATGGTGAGAGTTGGTCATCCAAGGCTGAGCGTCCTCTGGTATTCACAGAAGTATTCTGTAAATGGGCTGAGGAGACAGCTCACTTATCAAGCGTTTGTACTGCAAACTTGAGGACCTGCATTGGGGCCCCAGAACTCACACGTAAAAGCCGGGCACAATGGCATGTACTTAGCCAGCAGTGGGAAGATGAAGCCAGGCAGGTCCCTGCAGCTTATGGGACAGCCATCCTGGACGAAGCAGTAGCAAAGTCCAGGTACATATCACAGACCTGCTCTTAAAAAAAAAAAAAAAAAAAAAAAAAAACAGAGAGCAACTGACAAAGGTACCTGAGGTTGACCTCTGTGACACACACACATATGCTGGCACACACAAATATACACACATGTGCCACACACACACACACGAGAGAGAGAGAGAGAGAGAGAGAGAGAGAGAGAGAGAGAGAGAGAGAATGACACATGCTTAAGCCATGTAAAGTGTGAGTTTTATCACAACTCTGACAAGGAACAGTTGGCTTCTGAACTCCGAGCTATGGAGATTGAATTCCTTTGCTGACATCTCCACCCTGGGATGAGCTGGAATCTGTTCCTCCCTTACAAAGGATCTCCCACTGGTCTTTTATCTGCTCTCTCTTGCTCTGTCTCTGTCTTTGTCTCTGTCTCTGTTTCTGTCTCTCTCTCTCCCCCCCCTCCCTCTCCCTCTCTCTCTCTCTCTCTCTCTCTCTCTCTCTCTCTCTTTTAATGGAGAGGTTTTTGAATGCTTGGAAGGGAACCTCACCCTGGTCCTCTTTCCCTTCCTTATTTCACGTGCTCTCCCTGGGCGCTGGAGCCTGACGGATTGATGGTGAGAGAATCTTCACAGTCAGGGTGCCAGGTAGGGGAGGGCTGCAGGCCTCCCACTAAAGACAAAGGCTCAGAGGAACTGCTTAACTTGTGAGCTCAGGTCTATCATCTCCAATGAGGGGTGGGTGGGAGGGGGGGTGATCACAGCACTGCCTCCACTGTATTCAAGGTTCTGTGTGTTTGACTTACAGAGACACACTAAGTCCTGAGTAGGAAGAGTTCAAGGACACAGGCGTGAGCAGGGAGATAGCGTCTGTGTTTGGGAGTCCCCCTTCTGTGTCTGCATACATGGTAGAAGATTGGTGCTGAAATCCTATTGGGCCTAGGTATCACTCTATGAGAAGAGGTAGCTTCTTAGTGTTTGCTTGTTTAATGTAGTGGGGTGTGTGTGTGTGTGCGTGCGTGCATGTGTGTGTGTGTGTGTGTGTGTGTGTGAAAAGTAGGAAGGGATATGAAGTGGATTCTGCTTGTTTTCATTTTAGCATTGCAGAATAAGAATCCTTCCTAAAACGGTCCATACAATGGGTTTCTGGGCACTCCTTTTTAGCTTTATAATGTATCCCTAACAAATCCTATGAGCTCCTCCACTCCACCTTTGTGTTCTAGGGGCGCTGTCCGGGACATTGTCCTGCAGAAATTTGCTGGGCCCTATGACAAAGGCGAATACTCACCTTCCGTGCAGAAGACCCTCTATGACATACAAGTGCTATCCCTGAGCCAGCTTCCTGAGGTATGCTTTGTCACTTGTATTTGGAGGACGGAGAGGAACTGTGTCTCCTGTCAGCTCTGAGGAAGAGTTGAGTGTTAAAATAGGAGAGTGGAAGACACTTGAGAAGTGACATCTGTTGTTGTTCAAAAGCTTGTTATAGCAAGTGAGAAGACAGCAGAACATGGGAAAATCTGTTCAACCTAAAAACACAGGCGGCTGCCACAGTGCTGCAGTTTTGTTGGAAACTCCTTTGAGTTCCTTCAACCTACTGCAGATTTAAACTTCAAGTTCAGGCCACTTCCATGACTTTCTATGGAGAGATAACTAGACAAAGCTTGTATGTTTCAAGGTATAAATGATAAATATAGAGAAATTCAATCCAATTTCCCTTCTTTCCTTCCTTCCTTTCATCCATCCAGCTACCCATCCATCTACCCATTCATCCACCTATCCATCCATCTACTTATCTACTTGATATTCCTGGACATTGTATCTCTGGCAGGACCCAAAGGATATAAAGATAACCTAGACATGGTCCCTACCCTCAAATATTTCACCATTATGTAAACATAGAAAACAAGTAAAAGTTTTAAAAGAACAATAATAGGTTATTATGGGAATATGGGGGAAGTCTCACTTAGGTATACGAGGTGTCACTAGGTTGATTTTCTAGGAGAGGAGTGTGCTGAGCCTTTAAGAATAATAGGGGTGATCTGGGTTTATACTCAAGGGCTGGGGGACAGGATAAATGTGGAGACAGGGGATAGGCATGACATAGACATTTACTGTTAAGGACCAACCACATGTGACATGCTAGGAGGGAAGTATTTTCCTGTGTGCAGGCATAAGGTGGAAATGGGTCAAGAGGACATTTGTAGGCTTATTTATAGTCTATGCTTTATTCCTAGCCACTGGTGGCCACTTAGTATAGCAAAGTATAGCATGATAAGATTTGCATTCTAGAGTGCTCACAGGTCGTAGTATGATAAAAGGTTACAACGGGCCACAGGCTTGGAGACTCGTGAGATGAAGTTACAGAGGTGTGGCCAAGAAAGCATGGGCTGATGCTATGTTGAATTAAGAGAAGCATTGCCTGGGCCAGCGTGACTTCTCCTTGGTTAGCACTATAGCATCCTTCCTCTTGCTTCCTCTGCCTGTGACTACCTCCACTGGGTAGAGTTGATAAAAACTGATAAACATTTTGAGTGTCCATAGCTCCCCCAGAATTTTTCACCCAGTAGTCTAGAGACTCCTTCCAGAACCTGGGAGGTCTCTAATAGAGACCTGTTCTTTGGGAGAAGGCTCATTTCATGAGGCAGCATATTCTTAGGCTTAGGTACAAGTGGACCAGAGAAATAAGTATGGCTTGACATACAAAGAGAATATCTATCTACATGATTCAAGAGAGAAGATGGGCTCGCCCAAGGGCTGGGATGGCTTTTCCCATGATGTCAAATCCTGGCACAGTACCACAAAGAGTCAGAATTTTAAATTACAATATGACCTCAAAGATTTAACATGAGTACTTTTTTCAATTTGAAAAGTAGAGTATAGTTCATTAAATCTTTATGTCATGGACATGGGTCTATACCTTTACACTTATTCTAGGACCTGTGAATGTTAGGGACCATCCTATGGGGAGGATGTAGGAGGGAAGACGTTAGAATGTTGACTGGCCAGTTTCTGAAGGCCAGTTGGATGTGGAAGGGATCTGCCAGATTCCCAAGGAGCCTGAGCTCTTCAGAGACGGTTTAATATTGAAGGGAGAGGAATGAGTTGGCTATCAATTTAGTAGGAAGAGTAGTGTGGGTGGAGGGAGGGAGCGATTGGCAGCAGAGGATCATGGGAGAGTACCTTAAGATACAATCATGGCCACAGGAAGTGGTCAGTATGGATGATTAGATGGAGGAAGAGAGAATCTCCATGGCTCAGTGTAACCCATGCTGTTGTGGATTCCAGATTGAAGACATGGAAATCAGCCTTCCAAACATTCACTACTTTAACATCGACATGTCCAAAATGGGGCTGATCAACAAGGAAGAGGTAAGAGAGTGTAAAAACACTGAAAGCACGTTTCTGCGCCATCCCCCTCCAGTCCCGTCATCAACTTGGGACAATATGAACGTCTAAAACCTGTAGCAGCTGCTGGCTAGGCATAATATTTATAGTTGCCACTGATTGGAACCCTCTTTGGCTCTGGGTCTTTCAATGCCTAAGGCTGAGTACTCTAGAAGCGGATGAGAGATCACAGAGGAGGCATGCTAGTTGCAGGGAGGAACAAAGAGAAGGAACAGAGTGTGCCCAAGGAAACAGCTCTAAGATCTCCTTGGGAAAGTGCCACCGAAGGTCACAGCTGCGTTATTCTTCCGTCATGAGGCAATGGGAAAGGAAGGCTGTATTTTCATTTTCTTTTATCATGCCCACCTTTTGACTAAACAGTCAATTCAGCAGCACACAATATGCTTGGGAGACATGAAAGCGTGTTTGTGCTACAGATGGCAAAAACAAGAAATGTACGCTTTCAAAGGGAACCTTTTTCTCAGGAAAATATACAGCCCTGACTTCCTTTTAGCCGTGACAATCAAATTGTCTGACTAGGCATCCTGGAGCCCTGATTGGTGGCCTCTATGGTCACTTCCTGGGAAATCATAACTGACCCTACCCCTTGGACATTTCAGTCATAGACCTTTTGACCCATCTGTAGCATCGTTTTGGGTAAGTGCTTTTAATGTGTGCGAGGGAGAGAGGTAAGGAAGAGACCGTCTATTTCAATGTCTCTGCCTTTGGAGACCATACTCTCTGATGCATAAGATAAACAGAAGAGTCTCTAGAAACTTACGGCTGCTGACCAGGAGTCTTTCAACCCTCCCTCCAATACCTGATTTCTCTTTTGCAAACAGTGCTGGTGGGTTCCACTGGCTCTGAGCCATCAGTCACACATGGATGCCTGCTCCAGTGCTGGAGCATGAGCACCAGGTGCACATATCTTGTATGAGGTGATCTAGGGCCCTGGTTGGTGGAAGAGGGCAAGTTTGGCCTCGTGTTCACTGAGCTGACAGGACAGGCAGCACCAGTTACCTCAGAGGAAGGAGAGCATAGCAGTGTGCTTCATTTGTGAATGAGGACAGAAGCCTTTGGGAGTGGTTTCTTGCTGAATGGCAGGAGATAGATCTGAGAACAATCTTAGTCATGTCCGCCACAGGCAAAACCAATGAGCTCCAAACAGAAAAAACGACCAGACTGATGCTCAGCTTCTGCACAGCTGGGAGGGTTTCTGAGGTGTCTACTGAGCCTTGGGCTCGTACCCATCCCCTCCAGAGCTAAGTGGATGTGTCATTGCTGCAGAGTGGGTGGGAGGTGGAGGGTGGGGTGGGGGTGGGAGGGATCGGGATGAGGGGATGAGGGGGATGAGGGGGATGAGAGGGAAGAGGGGGGGAGAGGGGGGAAGAGGGGGAGCGGTTGGGAGTTGCAGAGAGCAAAATAAAAAGCTGCAGAGGAAGCCCCTTCCTAGATCCCAGCCCTGGCCTGGAAATCAGAAGCCCTGAGCTCTTCAGGAGTCAGACTCTCTTTTTCTTCTCTCTCTCTCTTCACAACAAATACACACATGCACACCCATGAATAATGTGTCCTCACACATGTGTACCACGTGAAAGGAACATAGGAGAAGCAGGAAGCTGAGGCACAGTGACAACAGCTGGGGAGTGACAAGTGACAGGGTGGGAGGATAGACTCTACAACACAGCAGCCTAGACATTTCACAGTGTGCTCACAGCCCTGTGGACCTCAGATGCTCTCCGGGCATGACTAAATTATAGCTGTGGACAATGACCGATGTCCAAAATGAGTTATCAGAGAAGGTCAGATTTACTCGCCGAATTTTAAAAAGCAGGATTGTATAACGCATTTAGAATCATCCATATCCTAACGACTAACAAACAAGATGCTTCTTGGCAGCTGGTGGAATGGTGTGATCAGTAAACCAGTTGCTGTGCAAGCACAGGGACACGAGCTTGGGTCCCCAGCATCCATGTAATCAGCCAAGCACTGTGACATGTGTCAGTAGACACAGCACTGATAAAGCAGAGACTGTAGGACCCTTGGGGCTCATGGGTCAGCCAGTCTTCCTGAACTGATAAGCTGAGGTGCTGGGAGATAATTCAGGAGGAAAAGGCACTTGATATATAAGCCCGATGACCTGAGTCAGAACCCTGAATCCCATAAAAAGGTAAAAGAAAGATGCTACTACACAAACTTACCTTCTAACTTCCCCAAGAGTGGTGTGACACGCGCAACACCCTTTTCAGTTCTTACACACACACACAAATATATACACATGTCACACACATGCACATATTCACACATGCGTACGATAACCCAAAACTACCATACAAAACTCTTAAAATCTCTATACTTTCTGAAAAATTAACCCATTGACCAACTATAGCAAGGAAACTCAGGCCCCGCTAGATATGAAGTCATTGTCTCGCAGAGGAGTTTCCTCCTTGACAATGTGACATTCTTGCTTTAATATTGGCTCATAGTAAGGAGAATGCGCTCTCTGAAGTTACCCTGTGCTTCCTCTACAGGTTTTGCTGCCTCTGGACAATCCCTATGGCAAAATAACAGGGACAGTCAAGAGGAAGCTGCCCTCAAGGCTGTGACGTTATGGCTCCAGCCAATTGTGATGCTGGGGATGACTGTCTTTACCTGCAAAAAGTTCAACTCAGGATATTGATTGCTTTTTGTCTGTATGAAGTAATTGGTTTTTGTTGTTGTTGTTGTTGTTGCTAGTTCAACAAGGAACTTGTAGTTGTGTGTACATGGAGCCCCATATTAGCACGTTATAACATGCTCCATGGCCGTGGGCAGTTTCCTTTAAAATTACTGGGCAGTGTTAGGAGAATCACAGTGATATTTCTCCTTGCTGTTCTTGTGTTCTCTGCCTTAGAATCTGTCTTTAGAATCCGATCGTTCAGGAAATAATCATAAAGTACTGGCTGTTGCCACATCGATTAATTTGAACACTGTCATCAGGGATATGTCTGTGTAGTGCAGAAAACATAATAAAACCGTGTGAAAAAAAATCATCATAGCGTTTTTAAAAACTCTGCCACTCTGACAGAAGCTCAGCATGGAGGAGGCCAGGTGGACATGAAACTCCAACCCTAGCTGAGGAGTTATTGGTGTTTGATTGAGGCTGGAGGAGAGAAAGCCAGCTTTGTTTGGGGGTGTGGCACCTGGTATGTCAATCACATTGAAGGATCCTAGGGTTTTATGCCCAGAAGTAGTCAGATAAACCCAAACTGTCCTCAGTGGGAGAGAAAGAAAGAACATGAAGTTGAGTGAGTGACGTAGACCTGAGATGAACTGGGATGGGAGGCAAATATTATCAAAATATAGTGTATAAAATTCTCAAATAATTAATAAAAACATTATCTTTAAATGTTTAAAAACTACTTTTAAGTTCCTCTACCAGTTAGCATGAATAAAAACAAGAACATTTTTAAAAAAACCCTTTAGCATTTGCAACTGACTGTTTATTTCTAGCCTAATAATGATTTTTATCACCTTGCTGTGTTGCTTCTATGATTTTTACAACCCTTGCAGAATACTTCGTGCATACTGGGACACTAAAATAAGGATACGTTGTTTTTCCTTGAGTGGTGTGTATCCATCCCTCTGGTGTAAAGAGCTGCTGAGTGTTCATACAGTCAACAGATAGATGGCTGAGTGTGCACATGGGAAGGAAGCTCTAACACACTCCTCTGAAAACACCTTTACAAAGACTGGACAACAGGATTCGTGAATGAGATTTACCTTGGATCCTGTACTTTCCTGACTTTTCCAATTATGAAAACCTATTGCTTTCACGATCAGAGGAATTCGAGCATAACTGATAACTTAAAATGGATTCAGACTGGAGAGGCGATTAGCTTTGTATCAGTCACTGACATTATTCATTACATGTTACCCTACAAAGCCTAAAAAGAATGACTTTAGAAACCACAGTTAAGACCTGTGAATATGAACAACCCATTAACCTTCCCGTGCTTTTTTTTTTTAAAAAAAATTTTTATTAGTAACTTTTTTAATGTTAATCAAGGCTTTATGAGTTTGATAATGCTCAATAACATCAGTAACAAGATGCCCATACAATCAGAAGTGCAACCCAATACCCAACCTAGATATACCAACTATCTTTGACTGGCGGAGACACATGAACATCCACCTCCATGTCTCTCTCTCTCCCTCCCTCTCCCTCCCTCCCTCCCTCCCTCTCTCTCTCTCTCTCTCTCTCTCTCTCTCTCTCTCTCTCCTCCTAGCTCCTTCTCTCCTTCTCCTCCCCCTCTCCTTACTCCTCCTCTTTCTCTCCTTACTCCTCCCACCTTAGCTCCTCCTACATAGCACCCTTCCTGTTAAAATAAAACTTTTCTCTCCAAATACAGTTAGAGCATAACTATAGCAATTTGTATCAGTAAGCTACAAGATAGACCTAATACCCAGTCCATCATTTTGTCGACTAACCAGAACCTCTGTCATCTCTCCTAACTAAAAGATGTAGTTCTGAACCTGGCTTTTTTCTTGGCTTTAGAATGAATGTCAGCTGAAAACCATCCTCTCAAATCTTTTCTCTCAAAGTAAATAGCTGGGATTGGCTATGAGACTATAAGTCTTCAACCTCGTCAGCAATGCAGAATGGCTGAATTAATTGAAATTATGGGAAGCACAAAGCATAGCTTCTAAAACTTAGCCAGTTTACAGAGACTGCTGAACACCTGGACAGTCCCTATACTACAAAACGTTGGAGCATCCGATCTTTAGCCTTCTGGCCCAGGATCATCTGACAGACCTAGTAATGCAGAATTATTAAGGGCTGATTACTCTGTCTTGGCAGATATAATCAGTAGACTATTCCACAAGTGTGTCCTTTTCTGAACAGTAATTTGTCTGTAGATCAAAAGAGGCAATTCTCGCCTAATGGCTGTCTCACCACAACTAGAGTAACTCCAAAGATGCTCAATTTCTTCTTAGAATCCAAGACAGGAAGCTGTCAGGAACAGACAGGTCTCTACTCAAAATGAACATTAATACAGGAATGTTTGTAACGTCAATTCTGTGGACTTCTAACGTTTTGAAAACCAATTATCCATGCAAGGCAATCTGGACTGTTGTCTGTTAACTCCTTTCAGTTATTTCTAAATAAAATATAGAAAACATCCTAACAATAAACTCAGAGTCATGAATTTGCTATAGGCCCTTAACTCACAGGCTAACCATCTCAAATCAGTTAAAGAAGTTAAAGAAGGACTGGGTCTTAGACTTGTATTCCTAAATGTGTTATATAGGGACAATGCCTATGAGAGTAACAGTATTAATCTCACTTCTATATCAATAAGAAACTCATACCAATAAAAACCTTAAATTTGAAATCAAAGTAAGTTTTGTATCATTTAAGAAATTATAACTTCAGCTTAATAACAATTATACATATTTCTACCAATAGGTTATGGCTATGCAATAAATCCTAGCTATTCCTCCCTGTTCCAACAAAACCAGTACTTTTCCCTAGAAAGAGAGCACAATATTAACCACGTCAGTCTCCAAGCCCAGGGAATAGGGGCGCTGACTCTTCATTAACTTCTTCAAGGTGATTACAGGCATTGAGATATTAGAAGAGGGCAGGGGGAAGAGTAAACTGATAAGCCTCTGATGTCTGTGTCTTCACTGAATCCTGCTAAAATTCCAGGACATTAGAGGTTCGAGCAGATTGCTTGATGAGTAGATACACCAAGGCTGTGTATTCTGCAATATATAATTCTCAAAACAAATTTTAGTATCAAGACAATTTTTGTTTGAATTCTAGAATCTAGTCTTCTGGCAGCTTGCCTCTGTCATGTCAATTCCATATAACTCTGGGAGTTTCTATGAGGGTGTGCTCCCACCATCCTCCCATTCCTGCCTCCCTGCTCTCGAATTCCCCAACACTAGGGAATCCAAACTTTCAGGCACCAAGGCCCCCCACTTCCACTGATGCCTGACAAGGCTTCCCTCAACTACCTATACAGGTGGAGCCATGAGTCCCTCCCTTTGTGTTCTCTGGCTGGAGGTTTTAGAATGGCTACTCCAGCTTGTTTCTTAGGACTATTTGCTTGAAAAATTGTTTTCCAGCCTTTTACTCTAAGGTAGTGTCTGTCTTTGTCACTGAGGTGGGTTTCCTGTATGCAGCAAAATGTTGGGTCCTGTTTACTTATCCAGTCCATTACCCTATATCTTTTTATTGGGGAATTGAGTCCATTGATGTTAAGAGATATTAAGGAACAGTGATTGTT
>NW_021620536.1:1360129-1383194 GCF_004785775.1 Grammomys surdaster | reverse complement strand
ATTTGCTTGAAAAAATTGTTTTCCAGCCTTTTACTCTAAGGTAGTGTCTGTCTTTGTCACTGAGGTGGGTTTCCTGTATGCAGCAAAATGTTGGGTCCTGTTTACTTATCCAGTCCATTACCCTATATCTTTTTATTGGGGAATTGAGTCCATTGATGTTAAGAGATATTAAGGAACAGTGATTGTTGCTTCCTGTTATTTTTGTTATTAGAGGTGGAATTATCTTTGTGTGGCTATCTTTTTGGATTTGTTGGAAGAGGATTAATTTATTGCTCTTTCTAGGGTATAATTTCCCTTCTTGTATTGGAGCTTTCCCACTATTATCCTTTGTACTGCTGGGTTTGTGGAAAGATATTGTGTAAATTTGGTTTTGTCATGGAATATCTTGGTTTCTTCATCTAAGGTAATTGAGACTTTTGCTGGGTATAGTAGCCTGGGCTGGCATTTGTGTTCTCTTAGGGTCTGTATGACACCTGTCCAGGATCTTCTTGCTTTTATAGTATCTGGTGAGAAGTCTGGTGTAGTTCTGATAGGTCTGCCTTTATATGTTATTTGGCCTTTTTCCCTTACTGCATTTAATATTCTTTCTCTGTTTTGTGCATTTGGTGTTTTGATTATTATGTGATGGGAGGTATTTCTTTTCTGCTCTAGTCTATTTGGCATTCTGTAGGCTTCTTGTATGTTTATGGACATCTTGTTCTTTAGGTTAGGGACGTTTTCTTCTATAATTTTGTTGAAGATATTTATTGGCCTTTTAAGTTGGGAATCTTCACTCTCATCTATACATATTAACCTTAGGTTTGGTCTTCTCATTGTGTCCTGGATTTCCTGGATGTTTTGTGTTAAGAACTTTTTGTAGTTTTCGTTTTCTTTGACAGTTGTGTCAACATTTTCTATGGTATCTTCTGCACCTGAGATTCTCTCTTCTATCTCTTATATTCTATTGGTGATGCTTGTGTCTATGACTCTTGATTTTTTTCCTAGGTTTTCTATCTCCAGGGTAGTCTCCCTTTGTGATTTCTTTATTACTTCTATTTCCATTTTTATGTCCTCAATGGTTTTGTTCAATTCCTTCACCTTTTTGGTTGTGTTCTTTTGTAATTCTTTAAGGGATTTTTGTGTTTCATTTTTAAGGGCTTCTACCTGTTTACCTGTGTTCTCCTCAAATTCTTTGAGAGTGTTATTTATGTCCTTCTTTTTTTTGTTTTGTTTTGTTTTGGTTTGGGTTTTTTTGGTTTTTCTAGACAGGGTTTCTCTGTGTAGCCCTGGCTGTCCTGGAACTCACTCTGTAGACCAGGCTGTCCTCGAACTCAGAAATCCGCCTGGCTCTGCCTCCCAAGTGTGGGATTAAAGGTGTGTGCCACCACTGCCTGGCTATTTATGTCCTTCTTAAAGTCCTCTATCATCATCATTAGAAGTGATTTTAAATCTGAATCTTGTTTTCCTGGTGATATGGAGAATTCAGGACTTTCTAGTGTGGGAGAACTAGGTTCTAATGATGTCAAGTACCCTGGGTTGCTGATGCTTATGTTCTTGCGCTTGCCTTGTGCCATCTGGATCTCCTTAGTGCTACCTGCCCTGTCTCTGACTAGAGCCTGTCTTTCCTATTATCTTGGTTGTTTCAGAACTGTGTGGGGTGGGTGTTACTACTAGGGTTAGAGCTGGGGCCCAAGATCTACTCAGTGCTCGGGTGCAGGCAGGAAGGAACCAGTGCACCGGGCCAGAAGTGAATTCCTGGGTCCCAGTAGGTCCCAATTACTCCCTGTTTGGGGCGGGTGTTGCTATCTTTTTACCAAAGATACTGCCCAGGTTAGAGCTCCTGGGAGGCCTGCTTCCTCTGGGTTTTGTGAGATTGGGTGCAGAGCTGCTGCCCAGGATCTGCTCTGTTCTCCCTTCCTGTGCTTTTAAATGCCCCTTTTATTTATTTTTTTAAAAAAGCACTTATTTATTTATTTATTTTATGTGAGTACACAGTAGCTGTTTTCAGATATACAAGAGGAGGCTATTGAACCCCATTACAGATGGTTGTGAGCCACCATAAAGATGGTTACTGGGAATTGAACTCAGGACCTCTGGAAGAGCAGTCAGTGTTCTTAACCACTGAGCCATCTCTCCAGTCCAGCTCCCTTTATTTTTAACATGTTAATTTTCTTATGTGCATGAATGTTTTGCCTGAATGTATGTCTGTGTATTTTATGTATACTTTGTGCCCACAGAGGCCAGGAAAAAGCATTGATCCATAGGACTGGAGTTATAGACAGCTGTGAATCACCATATAATTGAACTCTGATCCCCTGGAAGAGCATCCAGGGCTCCTCACCACAGAGCCATCTCTCCAGCCCTTCCTTTATTTTTAAAACAATAAAGTCTACATTGTTTTAGAAATGTCTCTATAGAGCTCTTAATACTGTTGATAAATTGCTCCATTTGACCTTTATTCTACTTTGGTCTTAGATGCTGTTGGCATTGGACTTCTATTGCTATAAAGAACTGCTCGAGGCAATTAACTTTAAAAGAGAAAAGGCTTATTTTGGCTGAAGGTTTTAGAGATCTCAGGTGGCCACTTTGCATTGGGCCTCTTGCAAGGGTGCATCCTATTGAGGAGACACACACAGAGGAACTTCTGCCACAGCTCAGAAGCAAAGAAACAGAGGAAGATTCTGGGATCGTTGAATAGTATACCCTAGAGACCTAAGAATGTCTCACAGAGCCCCAGTCCTTCAAGGCTCCACTGTCTCTCAATACCATCATCCTGGGGACCGAACATCTTTGGAAACACTCATCCAAGTCATAGCAAGGGTGTAGCTGATGGACAGGAAAACTCAATAAAATCCTGGCTCCGCCAGGAGCAGCAGTTCTCAGTGGATTTCAATCCCTTTGGAGGTCAAACAACCCTTTCACAGGGGTTGCCTATCAGATATCTTGCATGTCAGATATGTACATTACGATTCACAACAGTAGCAAAATTACTGTTGTGAAGTAGCAACGGAATAATTGTATGGTTGAGGGTCACCACAACATGAGGGACTGTATTAAAGGGTTGTAGCATCAGGAAGGTTGAGAGCCACTATGCACAATACATGTCCGGCCTCTTTCCACTGCTGTGAGACCCGAGTGTAAAGTTAGCATCAGCCTGTGTGCGTCACGTGAGAGGTGAGAGGCCTGGAGACCAGTAACTTACAAGATGCTCTGTGCCGGCTTGAACAGGCACGGGAGAAGAAAGACCAAACGGTTGGACAAGGAAAATGCCGCAACCACATGGAGCGCTCGTGTTACAAAGCTGGTGAAACTCACAGGACTTTCATAACCGAATGCTGTGTGTCATTTTAAATGTACACTCCTCGCTCCTTGCTCTGTGCCGCAGCCCAGCGCTATGCTCCGAGATCAACCACTGCCGTGGCCGTCTCAGCCCCCACAGCTAGCTTTGCTGCAGCTCATGCTTTTCCTCATGCTTTTCAGGAGCTGCAATCACTCTAGACCGACCAACCAATGCTCTAACCACTGCCCAAGCCACGCCCTTTCTCTTGCCCACCTGAGTCGCAGCAGACGGAAAACACCAGACAGCCTTAACATTTTAAAACCAGCCAGATAACACAACCGCTGGGTACAGAATCTATAACCCTAAACTCATCAGCTATCCTACGTTAGAATTCTGTCAGTGGTGGAGGTCGCCAATGGTTCAGCCGCCCCCAGGATGTACATGGTTCATGTTCCTCCCTCCAAAGCCTGGCCGAAACCCACCCCCTCCATCTCTTGTCTTTTCCTCCTCTTCCTCCTGGGACCTGGAAAACCCTTTTTGTCTTTCACCCAGTGATTAGCTTCTGCTGTCTATATTGACATAATCAAGAAACAATTAGGGAACTAGATTTTAGTATCAGCTACTCCCCTTACAACCAAATTACTAGAGATTCAGTATCAGAAGACCATGTTTTAAACACACAGGCATTTCCCTTCTCTTGGATGCAAGGCTGTGGGACAGCAATGGATTACAAAGGAGCCCTGGGCACTCTACCCAAGATGTGTGATCATGAAGTCCACAGACTGTCCTGATTTGTGAGGGACGTTTTCTTAGAGTGAGGATACAGATTGAAAACTAGCCTGCAGTTTTGTGTACTCCTTTTGGCTGTGACCAAAGGGGCCAGGCCTGAACTGTAAACACCTGTGAAGTCCTTTGTACTATAATGCTGATCCGTCGGCACTGGAAGGTACAGGGGTAATCCTCTCAGCAAAAGTCCTCTCACCTGGAGCTTGCGGTTGTGGCAGTCTGGATTCTGGTTGAGGCTTCTGGTTCTGGTGGCAGCTTGTTCCATATCATCTAAATCTCATCTCATAGAGAAAGACTTGGAACTCTATATCTCTTTCTTTTCCTTCCTGGAATAACCTCATATCATTCTTCATTTAAAAAAAAACTGTATTAAATGAATTGCCTTTTGGAGATGTTGTTTTTGCATATTTGCCATTGAAATAGAATCCAACTTTTGTCACTCGCTTACGTGTTTTAAGTGTAGAACTTTGAACTTTTCTTTTCCAATCCTTTTAATGCTTTTTTTTGTGGGAAGAACTCTTGGCTGCGTGACGTTTGCCCTGGTAAGTGTCTTTGCAAACCTTTGCCTCCATGTCTGTGCTGACGAGGAAGCCAGACAGGTTTCCAAAGTGACGTATTTCAAGTGTTCCCACCAGACACACTCGAGCTTCTGAACGCCATCAAAGACTCCACCTCTTGTGTGCTTCATAGACTGGCTCTGGTCTCTCACGGAGCTTGATGCCCTCCTTTCTGCCATTTGCCTTATCTTCGTTTTAGATTTTTCTATTAGTTATTTGAAAGTTTTGTACATTTTTAAAAAGTATACCTCTGTTGAGAGCCAGGCCAACCTAAGACTTTCCCGGAGGCTCTGATAAGTGGAGAAGGAACACAGTTCCTTTTCTAAAAACAGGAATACACTGGAATAGGTCAACAATAGCCTGAGGCCAGAGCGGGGGTTGGGGGGAATATACCGCTTCGGAACCTGAGAATCCAACCCTTTCCATCCTAAAGGGCTGTGGCTATCAGTCCCAAGGCCACTGTGTGCCTGGCCTGTGATGCATTTGTAATATCCTGTGTTCCCTTTGTACAACATTGCTTGCTTAGCTTCCTGCTGACTTCATCCCATCCCATGTTAGCTTCCTGCTGACTTTGTCCTGGTTTCTTCTGGAACTAGTGTATAGGATGCTATCATCTTAATAAGCTTGCTTGGCTTAAGGCATAGCTTATACAAGACCTCTTGGTCCCAGCTTTCTGTCTTCTTTATCTTCTTATCTTGGTCCTCTCCCTTAAGAGTCTGTCAGTGAAGGTAACTGTTCAGGTCGTATTGCCCACCTTCCCCCAACTAACTCCCAATTCATCACCCTTTCCCTTCCCACCATGTATGTGTGTATATATACATATATATACATATATATACATATATATATATATATATATATATATATATATATAAAATCTCCTTAAAAATGAATTTGTCACTCAAATATTCTTGTATGTGAGGTCTTCCAGTGGGATATGGTTGACTCACCAAGGGCTGCACTCTCAGGAAAAAAACCTGTCTCTCCCTTTCTCAGCAGCTAATAATTGCCAATAGCTCCATGGATATGGGTTGAAATTGTGTGCACAACTCATCCACCTTTCCATTCGGGTATTTGTCTGGCTTCAGCCTGTCCAGGTATTAGGACTACTGTGTTGTAGTTAGAGGATATTGTTTCCTTACAGCAATCTACCACACCAGTCTTTACATTCCTCTGCCCTCTCTTCCATCGGAGGGATCCTTGAGCCTTGGGAGTGGAGTACAGAGTATGTGTTCCTTGTAGGCCTGAGAATTCTGCAGTCCCTTATTCTCTACACTGTGGCTAAAGTCGAGTCATTGTATTACTATCTCTGCAGACTGAAGCTTCTCAGATAAGGAGTGAGAGATTCCTTCATCTGTGGGTGTAATGGTAAGTGATTAGGAGTCAGTTTAATATTCTGTCCATTTGGCAGCACAATAGTAGAAGGTTTTCCTCTAGGGCCTATGACCTGTCCGTCTATAGGTTCTTAGCTGAATAATGGTGCCAGATATGGGCTTCATCCTGTAGAGTAGGACTTATGTTCAATCCGAAAGTTGTTGGATGCTCCGAGACGCTCAAGCTACTACTGCAGCAGATGGCATGTCTTTTCAGATCTGTCATGAGTGCATCTTACACGGCTCATAGCGGTGTGACTGGAGATTACCTCTCCCCTCTGGTAGCTTGCACAGCACCTTCAAGCACCATGAAAGCTAGCTAGTAAGGATGAAGCTTCTAGGCCTGTACACCTTGGTTTTTGTCATGTTCTATGACTCAAACATGTAGTGTCTTCAACAATAGAGTCAAGTTCTGAAGAGTCATTAAGAGCAATAGAAATACCTTGCAATGTTTTTTTATTTTTTTTTGAGGGGGATGGGGGTGGTCTTTGGTACCAAGGCTGGCTAGTTTTATGTTAACTTGACACAATCAAAAGTTGCTTGAGAGGACGGAACCTCAGTTAAGAAAGTGCTTCCGTAAAATCCGGCTGCAGACAAGCCTGTAGGGCATTTTCTTAATCAGTAACTGATGAGGGAGGGCCCAGCCCATTGTAGGAAGTGCCCTTCCCAAGGTGATGGTCTAGGGATCTATAAAAACCAGGTTGAGCAAGCCATGAGGAGCATGTCAGTAAGCAGCACCCCTCCATGGCCTCTGCATCAGCTCCTGCCTCCAGGTTCCTGTCCTGTTTGAGTTTCTGTCCCGCTTCCTTTGATGATGAACAGTGATGTGGAAACATAAGCTGAATAAACCCTTTCCTCCCCAAGTTGCTTTTTGTTACGGTGTTTCATCATGGCAACAGAAACCATAACTAAGACAGAACTTCACTGGCCAGAAGTTCCAAAAGAAGCCAGTCATTGCTATTGCCAGTCCGCCCTCCCCCTCTATACATATATATATATATATATACATATATATATATATGTATATATATATATATATGTATATTTTAAAGTGTATGTGTACATGTATGTGTATGTATGTACCAGTGTGTTCTATCTTCTCTCTCTTGAGCATGTCTTCCCATAGCATTGGCCCGGACTGGCTCTCAGGAATGTTTGAGAGTTTTTAAACCCTACTCAGACTTGAGAATATAGTAGTTTTGTACCTTTTTCCAACAAAAGATATGGGTTCATGTCTCTGTAAGGACATAAACTTAGTTCCATTGAAGAACTAATTTCCACGCTATCCATAAAACATAAAGGACTCTAATAGAAATGTACTGCATGAGGAATGGAAACAACCAAATCTGCAGGTAAGTATTCTGCTGACCTTTTATGAAAAAGAGAGTAAACATATAAAGAACAGAAGAGGAGGCTTCCTGCTGGATTAGCTTCTGGGGTTGCCGTAACAAATCACCATGAACATGGTGGCATAAAACAGAGGATATTTATTCCATCCTAACTAGCTTCTGTGGCCAGTTGTCCAAAGTCAGCGTTTTAACCTGGTTGTGCACCCCCTGGATAGGCCCCAGCAAAAATGATTTTCTGTTCTTGTCTCCTTCAGGGGTTCTTGGCTCATAGCTGGATCACCTCCATTTCTACTTCCCGAGTCATATTGATTCCTTTTCCTCCATCAGGTCTCCCCATATGATTCTTATAAAGACATTTGTCATTGGATTTGGGGTCCTTTCAGATATTCAGTGTGATCTCTCAGTATAAGATTCTTAAGTTAATGGATTCTATAAAGGCTATTTTTCCCACATAGGTTCCAGCAATTAGGATGTTGACCTTTGCATTTGGGGTTAGTAACCCACTACAGTGAGTAAGAGGTCACTAGGCTCATCGATGGCAGCTCTGCTGGAATCTGTGGCTTGTTAGATACACACAAGCTACAATTCCCATAGGATCTGGAGAATCATCCTTTCCATTCCATCAGGCATCACATAGACACCCATAACTTCATGAAGAACTTGGACTTTGGGTCCAGATGGTGCCAAGTTTCAGGATTGGTTCTATTAATCCCTAGCTGTGTGACCCTAAGCAAGTTACACTCTAAGCTTTGGAGCTCTCATCTCTGAGATGGGACTGATAACTCTACTTATCTCACAGGACACGGTGTGACAGTGTTATCTGTGGTGATACCTAAGTTATCATGCCTTTGATTCCCTGAAACTGGATATCTACCTGTGTCTTCATAATAAAGGACATTTTATTTGCTTAAGAACCACAGAGATAGGCTGTCCCAGACTGACTGGCGGCTCAGGGATGGTGCTGAAACTCAGGTCCATCCACCTCTGTTCTGCCATCTTCATCCTCAGAGTGGGATAAGGCTCCATGACCACGAGATGGACAATAACGTGACTACTAAAGATGAAGGGAATGTTATCCACTTGAAACCAAAGAACTCACTCCCTCCAGGGCTAGAAGTTTTGGTCCTTGGTGGCTAGTTATCAAATCCCTCTGCAGAAGATATCTTTGGCAGAAGGAAGTGATCTCATCCAAGTTTGTATGTACTCCCTTGGAGCATTTCACAGTCAATATCTAGTCACACACGAGCTCAGAAGAATGGGATACGGCTTTCCATACACAACCTCCTGGCACTAATACTGAACGGGACTTTGACGTGGTGGCTAATACTAATCTGGTGGGATTAAAGCACACTAAACTCTTTTTTTCTAAAATGGGGCAGTGATTCATCTTGACTAAAATGGATACTTGTTTCCTACCTACAAGGACTCAGCTGGCACCACAATCCAGGGACTTCCAGAATCCTCTGGAAGGTTTCACTTAAAGGTAATGACCATCGGTAAGTGACCATCTATGACCCTCCAGGTCTGTTAACTATGGAGCCATCACAATACTGCTGGTACAATAGTGATGGAAGGACCCCTTGGAGGTGCAGCTGTACTGTCAATCTGGAGTTGGTACCCTGTGATGATAGGGTACTGTCCTGAAGACAAGTGTGGCCTCTAAACACTTGACTTACTCATGGTTTTGTTCCAAGTAGGCAGAACATTTGGGTTTGGTAGCCTAAGGTGATAACTGGAAGGATCTTCTTCCCTTCCAGTAACTTACTTGGGAAATGACTTCCCAGTCTCAACTCTAGATTGTATGGCGTATTCCCAGGGGAACACTTGACCGGAAGAGACAACAAGAATGGTTTAGACTTTTAATAGTTACAGGATCGTGCAGTCGGTAAACTTGGCACTTTTCAAGAAAAACAGCTGTTCTTAACATTCTTCAGAGAAAGCCACAACCAAACCAAATTCTTAGAACTCTTATGAGGGGAGAAAGATGCTGTAGAGTGTACCATTGAGTGGCAGCTGAGTGGTGGAGAGTGTGGATGGATGTACAGAATCCAGACCCGTGCATCCTTAGAGCATAATACAATTTAAGGGTGGAAATAAACTTGTAGTTATTTTACATAATGGGGAAAACCTCAGAGATTTGTACAAAGTGGACTTGTAGACAAGTCAGAAGTGAGCCTGAGGCCAGAAGCCAGGTCCCCAACTTTTATTTCAGTGTTCCTCCTGCATTGAGGATCTGTAGCTCTGGGAGCTTGCCCTGTCAGCTGTGGGTGGGTTAAGATTGTGGTCATGAACTCTTCACTCTGCATCAACGCCACCGAAGACTGACACCACAGACGTTCTGGTGCCTGGGAGACATCACCTCAGCCTTTACACGCACCATTGCAGTCTACCCAGACAGACAATTGAGCAGACCACCTATTGTAGGAAGCTTTCCTGCCTGCTGTATTTGCAGTGTAGCTCTATGATTGGGCAGTAGAAGGAGGGAGGTGGAGCGAGGAGTTGGGAGGAGGAAGAAAGAAAACGGAGAAGGGAGAAGGAAGAGAGGGAGGAGGAGAGGAAAGATGGCAGGAGATGTTACCCTTGTGTCTCTGGCAGTTATTCTTATCAAGGTTAGGAAACTGGGTTTACAATTCTAATTGTGTGGGCATCTTGTGTATTGAGCATTTGCTAACATATAAATTCACTGAATAATCTTTAAGCATTAAGAGTCTTCATTCTACTGGGTACCGTGAGCATGAGCACAGCAGATATTGTCTGGGGTTGAGCCGGCCATTATGAGGGTGGCAGAGGTGGCCCAAGAGCCATGCTTAGAGCCATGGACTCCACAGAGCTGACTGGGAGACAGCAGCCACACTAATTAATGTCTTGTGGAGCCAGGCTGGCACCTCTGCCGCCGCTGTTAGTGTGGGAACATAGAACGGGAACATGGCGGCAGCCAGGGAGCTAGCCAGACAGCGCTGCCGCTTTTTCCAACACATCCCACTACAACCACTGTCAACCAAATTGCCAAATTGGCTCAGATTAATATTTTATTCAGATTTTTAATTTTTTGGCTGTTTGTTGTTGACCCAAACTCACCTATATCACGATCAGAAAGGCATCACGAAGCCTCCCTTTCATGAATTTCACAAATGCATTTTAAATGCCCACTTCACGTTGAAGATGAAATACCATTAAACTCACTGGGCTTCAAATTAATTCCTCTAGATTCTGGAACCTAGTACAAGCTCATGTGTAGTTTTCTTCGCAACATTTCCTTTAGCTGATCATAACATGTTTAAAAGGAACTTAAAGGATGCTTAAAGGCTTTATTTCATTTGTTTTGGTTTATGTGCCCTTATGAGGATGAAAACATTTAAAACTATACAATAGCCTACAGGAAGTAACAACGTCGGCTCTTTGTATTATCCGTGTGCCTCAAGAAAGCAGCAGCATCTGGGCAAAGCCCTTAATTCTGGGATGGTGCTAGACTTGCAGTGAGGGGAATTCTTAGCAACAAAAGCATATTTGAGCGCACTTTTGGGTGTGATTCTGGTGACTGCCTGGGCACTGTCATTTAGCGCCCCGCCGACCTCAGGTGTCTAACGTTAGAGTTGCTGGTTTCCCCAGTATCTGTCCTGGTGTTCCTGACTAGTTGGACACATGGCTCCCTGAAACAACAGCTGTGGTTCTTCCTTTCCCTTGTAGACAGTATTGCTAAATGCCTCCAGCTGCCCGAGGAATTCCAGGGGAAGCTCAAGGCCTGGTACAACTCCTACACTTTCCTCCCTGTGCATATAGGGTCTCTTACCCGGAGCCACTGTGTTCAGACATGGTGACACTCCAGACACCACTTCTTCAAGGCAGGGATGCTGGCTGCTTGTTGTGCTCTCCTAGCTGTTCCTTAGACTATGTTTATGATCTAAGTCCCGGAGTATATTAATTTCAGATCAGTTGGCTTCCAGTAATAACAACTGAGTGTAACCCATCGAGAAAAGTACATGAAACACAGTTTACCAAATGCCTCTGCTGCCTTTGACTCACAAAGATGATGTTTAACACAGGTCACCATGCCTGAGCTGGAGGCCCCTGTGGAAAGCTTGCTTGATTGCTTAATCTCACTTCTCTGGAAGCTTCAAGTCTAAAAGGTAAGGTACCAATGGGTGGTGACCGAGAGACAGCATAACCCGCCTTGCGGCCTGTTCCCCCTTAGCAGGTGGTGCACAGATCTGGCTTCCCAGACAGTGTGACCCCTACAAGTGACAGGTACATTTACCTCTCTTTACCACTTATCCAGGACCCTGCGTAGAGTGAGTGGTGAGGCTAGATTCCAGCTCAAGGCTGAGTAGCACAATACAGGCTTCTGCCCACAATACTCTCCCAATCTTGCCTGTCTGCTGCTGCTGAGGAGAGAGGCCAGCCTATGTTCTTAGTCAGAACATATGTTCTTAGCCTATGTTCTAAGCAGAAGAGAGGCATATTAGCTAACCAAAGAAGGCTTTGTATCCCAGGCTTTCCTGATTCCTCCTTTGAAAATGGTAAAATATCCCCACTTCATAGGTGTAGAGTTCAGCTACCTGCTCGTGGGTAACCAAAGACTTCTGTGTTCTTACTTGCAGGATGGTCCATCACTGGCCATCACTGCTAGCCTGTACACGTGACTCTCCCCCAGACTTCACTGACTCCATGTGACTCTAAGAGGCAAATTGTCATAATCACCAAGTGGACTTGAATTTCATTACCTTTTGCTGTCATACTGCCATAATTGGCCAGAGCTGGTTCCAGGTTAGTGATTGCCTATGGGACTCCCGCATAGAACTTACGAGCTGCTTGATAGTGTGCACAATACACTTCCTTCTCCTTCCTGGGGTTTCTCTTCCCTGTCTCAAAGCAGAATGAACAAGTTTTTCCTAAGAAGCATTTCTGTCCTGAGGTAGTCAGCTCTTTGAACATTTAACTTCACCCCCACATTATTACCGAGAAGCATTTCATGGCTCTGGGCCCAGACCTGACCCCCGCAGATCCCATTTGCAAGGACTGTCGAAGGCAGATGAATCACTCACTACCAGTAAGTACTTTTTTCCTTTGGCTTCCAAATCTGGCAGTGGTTGGGCAACAGTGGGCCATTAAGACTTTTGCAAATTAAATTCCCCCAAAGATAGATTTCACTAATGCAATAAAAAGATGATTTGTGATCCTGACAACATATACTAAACTCCAAGGACAAAAATTTTTTAATATTCATTTGGTTATTTGTTAAAAACAAAATGAAGAGTGTGGCAGAAATGGATCTCTTTTTCTCCACGTTGATGTTCATTAGCTATCTGCTACCAAAAATAAATCTCATGAGGGATTGGAGGGAGAAAAGGGAAGGGACTGTGTAATTATATTTTAACTGAAATTTCTTTTAAAATAATGCCCATGCTTGCTGCATGCTCTGTTGCAATATGGCGGTTTGTTTCTTTTCAATTAAATTGTCTTACAATCTCTAATTCCTGAATTATCTTAATCTGTCTCTCTCTCCTCTCCTTCTCCTTCTTCCTCCCTCCCTCCCTCCCCCTTTCTCTCTCTCTCTCTCTCTCTCTCTCTCTCTCTCTCAGATAGTAAAATAGTGTGGGGCACAGTTAGAGTCTAAAACTCAAGTACCTTTGGAATCCAGACACACACACACACACACACACACACACACACACACACACACACACTGGCCAAAGGAAAACGTGTCAATTTAAATTCTACTGGACAGTGACCAAGCTTGTGACCCAGACTTGCAATAGTTCATTGCATGTAATTTATAGGGTTTGAATTCAAACAGCACGGACTTCCTTGAATTCCTCTGCTTCTGGTATCCTGTCTGCTTGTGTTGTTAAGATTAATACCCACCAGTTTTCACACATATCTTACCATAAAAATATACTGGCATCCAGGCAGGCTCTTTCCCACTGCATACATGGTATGTGTTCTCATGTGGCAAGTGCATTTGTGACAAGCTACAGATCAAGGTAACTTACACAGAAATCTAGGATGAGGACAACAAGCTCCAATCTGTAGAATGTCAGCTATCCCAGTGGCCTGTTTCAATGCTAGTGGTCTTTCCTGGATGGAGAGGGACAGAGCACCTTCCGTGACTGCTAAGGGACCCATTCACTCTGCCTGTCTCAGGCCCTTCATTCAGTCTGTGGGAACAGCAGTCTGTGGGGACAGCAGTCTGTGAGGACAGCCTATGAGCTTGAACTTAGTGATTTTGTGTGAAAGCTGTCATCAGAAGCTGAAAGATGCTTTTTTATATTTTTCTATTTGCTTTTCAATAACTTCCCTGTCCTCAATACACACAGAGAAACTCTACACTAAGGCCGAGTTAGGATATGACAAGTTCAACCTGGAGAAAAATACAGCTAAAATCCCTCCTGTGATATCATTTGCTTGGTGACCCGCAGGCAGTAGTAACTACAAGTTGTTCCCAAATTGTCCTTACTCCTCATAGGCATTAAAAGGAAAGCAAACCCTGAAATTTAAGAAATTTTGAGCAAGAAACAGGTTCTAGAAATAGGCATTGTCGTAGCCTGAGGATGCTTTTGGATGCCTTCTGATCATAAGGGGCTATTTTCATAACCACAGAGAGAGAAGACCTAGATGCTCCAGTTTGGTGTTATACTTTGTCAGGGTTTATGACAACCTTCAGCTTGGGATTGGCTCAGGCTCAGGAGCCCAGTTACTAGGGTGTTCTTTGGCTTAGGTTACAACGTCCATAAATAGGGTGTAGTATACTATATAGAGAGGCCACCTGTGGTCAGATTTTATTGCTCATGTAAGCTAGGTTAGGGCAAATCTATTTCAGTTTTGTAACAGAAATGAGGCTCTGGCTCTTAACTAGGTTCTTCGGTTCCCAGTAAGTGAATAGTTCTATATTTCTAGTGCCCTTCGCAGCTTCTGAATGGCAATGAGACTGGCTCTGGTTAGGTGTAAGATGAAGCATCAGAACTGTCCTAAAGATGGAAGTTCTAGTTCCTTCCTCCTTCTCCCGCTGGTTACAATTCATGCGGTGATAGCAAGGTCTATGACAGCAATTTTGTGCTGTATGATGGCGGAACAGAAAGACAGGGGGAGCTATGCGCCATCCTTGCCAAGGGCACGTTGTCCTCTGCTCCCTTTCTTTGGACATTTAGACAGGGACAATGTAGGTTTGGGGTGTCCCCAGCTGCTAGAGCAGAGGAGGTTCTGGGTGTCCCTCGAGTGATCCCTTGAGTTGTATGAACTCAAACGCCAATAGACTTTCACAGCTGCAAAATCCTTTACGAGAACCTTCTGCCCTCCTCTTCCTCTGACCGGGTCTCCACGGGCTCAGGCTGTTGTTGTCTTAGTTGCCTCTATCACTTCTCAGTGCTAACTGTGTTCTGTGTCTGTGCCCTAGATGGGAATTTGCCCTAGGTGGGGTAGAACTTACCTTTGATGGTCACTTTTCCTATTTATAGTACAAAGCAAAACATTTAAGCTCTAATACCCCATAAACTCCTTAACTGATGTAATGTGAAACTCAGTTTTTGTTTGAGAGAGGATATCCTACAGCCCAGGCTAGCCTGACACTCAGTATATCAGCCCAGGCTGGCTTGAACTCCTGATGCACTTGCCTCCACTTCCAAGCGCTAGGGTGACAGAGCTTGCACCATTCCTGGATTGTGTGGTGCTGGGAATCAGATTTAGGAATCAGTGTGTGCTCAGCAGCCACTCTACCAACTGAATGACATCTCCAGCCTGGAATACATCTTCGAACCTTGAATTATCCCATTTTCTAGGTCTTTTCCCTCTCGTCTTTAGGTTTTATGTTCTCTTAAAGATCTGGAGAGCTGCTCTTCCAGAGACTGGGCTTTGATTCCCTGCACCCACATGCTGGCTCATAAGAGTCTGTAACTCCAGTTCCGGGTGATCTGATGCCCTCTTTTGTCTTCTGTGGGAACCAAATATGCATGTGATACCCAGACATGCATGGAGACAAAATATCCGTACACATAAGATATAATAATAAAAAATAGAATTAGATTTTATGTTATTCAGAAAAAAAACGATCCCTATAGAGTAACAGGGTATTCTCTAAAATAGGGAGAGGCAAACTCAGAGGCCCATAAACTTCCTGCTAAGCTTTGTGTCAAAAAATGATAGTGATAGGCAAGTTAAAAAAATTTTATTTGTTAAAATCCCACCAAAAAATTGATTGCTGGACAATAAGGAAGAATGAGGTCTGTTGGGGTGATTTAATTTATATGAGGCTCAAATTATATAGTTTAGTTTTATTTAAAAAATTAGAAATTTTATCATCATCATCATCCTTTGTGTGTGTGTGTGTGTGTGTGTGTGTGTGTGTGTATACCCAGGGCTTGAATTCAAGTTCTTAAGTTTGGTGGCAAGCACCTTTACCTTCTAAGCCATCTCATTCACTCTAAAGGTTTCTTTGTAAGGCATAACCTTCTCCCCGTGATTTGAAGGAGATATTAATATCTAATCCTCAAAGAAGGGAGCAAATGAGAAGAAACTAAAGACATACCTGGTGAACTGAAATGGCATTTTATTGCAATCACAAAGCACCAACTCAACGAGGCATGGACACATATCACTCAGTAAGTGCCTCTTGGAACAGAGATGTAGTAAGCCTACTTTTTAAAGTTCTCAAAGATTGGTACTCAAACCAGGGACCAAGTACAGCAGAGGACAGCTAAAAAACGATTACAGCATCATGGAGGGATATATATTTTATATGTAAAATATAAAAATATTCTGTGCTATCAACAGAGCCTTGGCATCATCTATTAACCCTTGGCAAATTGCTTCAAAAAGAAATTACTATAAATACAAACCATAAGGTAGAAAAAAGCAAAATAACAACAACAAAACAAAAAACAAAACATTAAATGCTTTCTTCAGCAATAAGGAAACCAACGTAAGCAGGAAATATTCTTACTTCCCCATGACAGTGAGTTGATGGCAATAGATATCTCCAAGAAAACAAGTTTCTCTTCTCAGAGAGAGTTTTGCTCCTGAAGGGGGTCTGGGGCGTGTTCAACTCAAACACAGCATGGCACATCCCGTGAAACCTTAACAAGGTCGAGTGGAGAACCCTCTATAGCCAAAGGGTGTAGGAAGATCCATCCAAGGACCGTATATCTAGGAGCAGAGTGACTCCAGGGAGATGGCAGTCCTCCTCGCTCCCCCCACCCCAGGGAGCTCTGGTAATTGTCATTTCTAAGTCTATAACCCAAGGACACACATTCCACTTCCATCCTTTTTTTTTTAAAAGGAGTTGATGGAAAACACTCTTTGATGAAAGAAAGAAAATTCCTATGATATCAAAGTGCCCGAGGGGAGGGGTACCTAAGAGTTGGTGACAACTTGGTTTGACAGGGACAATCATCTTATGCTCGCTCTGCTTTTGCTCCTCCAGGCTGAGACAGGCCAGCGGATGGATTGCCTGGTCTATCCAATAGGATAACACTTTGTTGGATCGAAATTCTTTACAAATACACGTCTATGTATTCTGTTTGCAGAGTTTCACAACATGAAACTAAATTACAACACTGTGCACTCTGTTCTGAGGACTGAGACCTCAGTGTGATTTTACTATGAAGAGTTGTTCTTTAAATGCTTGGTCTGAAGAGGTTTTACATGATACTCATAGATTTTCAGAGCAGGCCCCAGTTTTAACTGAAGTCCTGTCAACACGTCATTTCTCGTCATCAAGAGCAGGGATTTTCCATCAATTTCCTAGAAGGGAAACAGAGAGGAAAGCCAGCGTGTGAGTAAAGAGTAAAGCCCAGTGCTCTTGGGGATGAAGATAATGGGAAGGCTTAAGGCAGAGTTCACACTTGTCCCTTGACTAAAACTGCTGATGGGGTGTCGAAATCCAATCTTCTACTGTAGCTTCCATTTTATCTTTCCGTTTTGAGATTAAACACAATCTGTAGCTGATATTGTTTTCAAGATCCTGTTACAAATCTTAAGAAACTCAGGGGCAAGTTTAGAACAGTGTTACCCACCTCAGGGAGCAGAGGTTGCTTCTGAAAGGGATACAGACATGCTCCAACCATAAAATACATTACAAGTTGTTAGAATTTCCTATATACTTTAAGTTTCAAAACCACTGTATAAATTACAACAGGTAGAGATTATCATTCTTAATTTACAGACAGAAAAAGGATATAGCAAGAAGTCTACTGGCCTGAGACAAAAATAATTAGGAAAGAGGGCCATGAGACTCGAACTCTTGTCTGCTCACAGCCTTAGTATGCTTTCCTGCTGTCTCCCTCTCTCCTTGCTCCTCTTTCTACTGTCAGAGAGGGGAAACAGGGCTTTAAGGATATGCTAGGTCAGCACTCTGCCCCAAACCTTGTCCCAGCCCACCCCTACTTAATGCACAATTCAAGTTTGCTGTCTAGGAGTCTGACTCGAAGGTTTCTGGAAATCTTGCTAATTGCAATATTAGGGAAGAGTATACATGGCTCACCCAGTGGGAGAGTCTTTCTTCTCATTATACCTCATTCTGAAACCCACTCTTTGCATGCTGTGACTCCTTACCATGCTTCCTCTTGCCAGATCAAGGTTGTGAGAACTAGGACCCAGCCAGCTGCCAGTCCCTTTCTGCTGGTGCCTTAGACTTTGTCAGGCAGACCCTTCTGGTATTGTGGGGACTACAAAGGGCAAGACTAAAATAGGCTTCTCGTAAGAAGGCTGTGAATGGCCATGCCGTCTGTGGTCCTGCCTTTGTTACTGTTTGGTTGTGGAAGTTTCATGTCTCTTAAGGCAGAGCTGGTCCGTAGGAGGCATGGGTCAGATGTGCTGGAGAGTTTTGTTCATAGTTTTGCTTGAGTACTCCTGGACTGATCTGGGCTGAAGACCCAAGGAGACCCTGAAGTGGCTACATTGAACTGTGGTTCCTGTTTACTCTGGCTCCTAGGGAGGCCATTGCTCCTAACTCCCATCGATTCTGTCAGGCTGTGGAGAAAATGTGATGGATTCTAAGAGTACAGAGAAGTAGCAGTGCCAGAGAACCCCCCACTCTGACTCCTGGGAGAGGTGGGGACATGGGGGTTTCTAGGAGGATTCCATGCGCCTGGTTATGCTCCTTTTAGCTGAGTGACACTTCTCTGTCATTGTCTACACCTCAGGTGACATGTCAGTCATTGTCACCACACCAGAATAAGGAACTGCTTCTTGTGGCCCTACAGTGTTTTTCATTTGGGGACATGTTTGTTTTTATTTTTAGCTACTAAAACATCTGCTGATTTGTGAGAGACAGCCACCTCACAGGACAAAGCAGCTGCTTCAGGGAAGAGTTGAACATGACATACAGACCCAGGAATTGACTCTAACACTAAAGTACCTACCTCACGGTGCAGTTAGTGGTCATGATTGCCCATCAATGTGACACACAAGAGTCCCAGTCACCTGTTAACTATTTTGAGGTGAACTTAACTTGAGAAGATCTGTTGTCCCTACAGAATCCCAGGAGCAGAGCAGAAGGGGCTACATGACAGCAGCAGAACCTAGGACACTGTGTGACCACAATGGAACCCAGGACACTGTGCGACCACAGCATTCTAAAGTTTGGTGGCCTCGGCGCTGCTCTGAATACGGTGAACTTGACTGGGAACACTTGACTAGAACTTGACTGGGAACACCCATGGAGCCAAGCCCTCCCTGCTAAGACACAACCCTCTAGTTCTCAAACAGCCACCTCTGTTTTTAGACCCTGTTTTCATTTCTACACAAACAGACTTCCTTTATTAAGTGAAAGTAAACTGTGGACAGAAGAAATCAGTGATGGCCAAGCATCCCTCTGTGACTTGGCATTTCTGCCGGGTGTGTCTGTGACAAGGCCGAGGTCTGGATTTTACTTCAGAGAAAATGGAAAGTCATATTTTATGTCCCAATTTGATGTCCTTCTGTTGTCCCCACAGGTACACCACAGCTCACACAGGAGTAGTGGCAGAAGGATTCATCTGGAGACGTCCCTGTGTAAGCATTAGTATCAACTCCCATGCTTTCCCCTTTGACCCCAACTCTCAAAGCTCAGACACAGAATGCAGTACTAGGTGCTTGTGAACTTTGGATCAGGCAGACAGCAGTCTGAATCCTATTACCACAACCTAGGAGGCAGGCAAGCACAGGGACTAACTTAGTAGCAGGGGATTCTGTTCCGTCTGAGCTATGTATTCATATGGACTCACATGTACTCATAGTGCATCCGGCAGCTTGACACCCTTAATGGTGGGTACTAAGCACATATGCCCTTTTCTGAACAATGTACCTAGCAACATGTGAGCAACTTTGGGTCACCAGCTGCACATACCTGCCCCACTCCAAAGCAGAGAATGTTTCTCCTCCCCTTTGCAAATGATAGGCACCGAAAGAAAGCAGTGTGTTCTGAGCCCAGGTCCACTCTCAGGTTCCTTTCTACATCATTGCCAGAGGGATGTAAGTGTATTCCCACTCCAGGTGACAAAATTCACCAAGACTAAAATTTTCAAGGACTGCATAAAACCTGCGCCTCACCAAAATCGCACACACAGGAAAGTCCCTTGATTAAAAGAGCTAATGATTTGTTATCTAACTTCCATAATAGATTATAATTGCAAATGAAGCCCAAGTTTTGCCAAGCAACCATGACTGCACTATAACTTCATTGTAGCCTTCTTGAGGAGGAACTTGTCCAGATCCCGGCAGTTCATTGCTACAGAATGAAGGGGTAAAATGCCACCAACAGACTCCAGCTCAGTGGGACAAACAAACAACCCAAGATTTTGCAAATACATCATCACAACTAAAGCCTGAACAAAGACAGGCTGGGATTTCTGTGTTAATAGACAAGTGTTTGCTTGCCTCACTGTTACAGTGTTCCTGTCTTCATGTATAAGCAAATGTCACATTCCTGTTGGACCAGAAAGTTAAAATGTTTGTCTGCTTTGAAAGTTCCAGCAAGTACGGATGCATTCAAGCAAGGTGCGAGGTGCAGAGAAGACAGGACTGAACTCCCAGTGGAGACAAGGGGGTCCCCGGACTTACCAATCAAGGAGACAGAGTGGTTACAACTTTACTAGGTATTAGGCAGGCTCTAATCCTGTTATCTCTTTAAGCCTCTTCCCTCACCTGTTGGATGAGGAAAGCAGCTCCCTGATTACACTGCTGGCTGGATTCAGAGAACATTTACTGAGTAGCCAACACATGACTTGCAGATAAACCCTTAACCCAGTACTTCTCACTGTCTCTGTCAGCGTTAATCTACATGGAGGACAGACCTCAAGTTTGACTTGATCAGGATATGAACCATGGGAAACTCATGGGAAGAGAAAGAGAAGACACAAAAAGAGGGTCCGAGGAAGAACAGGAACAGTCACCAAGAAGGAGGCTGCTGTGTGGGAGACAGCAAGGGAAAAGCACAGTGAGTCTGCTTTTCACTATGGTGTGGTGTCCGGCCCATGTGTCCTGACTGAGGAAAGAAAGCTCAGCTTTGAGGAGACAGGGTAGAAGGGCAGCTCTGCTTCTCATGGGTTCTCTGTGTTAACATCTGACCCAGAACTCCCCTCCACAGTGGAGAGAGCTTTGGGCTAACCTGCCCTCTGTCTATGCCACTCCCCCCTCAGATTCCTACTGTCTCCAACAGGCATCAAGACACACCAATCTCATCTGCAATTCCTGGTGAAGAAGACAATGGCAGTTCCTTACCAACCACGTGAAGGATTCTGACGAAATAGCCGTTCGTTCTCTATTTTCTTTGGTCCTTGAACGTTCTCTACAACTCTCTTTGTGACAACTCTGTTACCATTCACTATCTTGCTACAAGTGGTGACCAGTTTGAACGTTCCCATTCCATGGTTTACATATGGTACAAATGTTTCAGGGTCATCAAGATTTGATCTGGGTCCTTGGGACACAAAAGTAGAAAATCCTGTGTCCATGATGGGGGTGACAGTAAAGAAGGAGGAAGAGGCTCTTCTGGACCGAGTCATGGGACCAGTGAACAAACAGTCCCCTGAAAAAAGGTCTTCATCTTCAGTGACCTTCTGGAAGGTGTATCGCGGCCTCCGGGAGCATATTTCTTCTTCCCAGTTGGTTTCGTCTCTGCCTTCATTGACGTCTTCATCTCTGATGATCTCCTCTTTGGCACGGCCGTCACCTCTGATTTCCCCTTTGGTTCGGTGCCATCGGGACCTGTCATAGTCCTTTCGCTTCTTGGCATCAGATAGGATGTGATAGGCTTCTGCTACTTGTTTGAATTTCTCCTCAGCTGCTTCCTTGTCTCCCGGGTTCTTGTCTGGGTGTACCTGTAGAGCCAGCTGATGGAAAGCCCTCTTGATATCCGAGGAGGACGCGTTCTGTGGCACCCCTAGTACTTTGTAATAGTTCACCATGTTTCTTCAAACAGCCTTGCCCCACCAAGATGCAGGGTTGAGATTTTGAAGAATTTCCATATAACTTCAGAAAAAAAAGATGGTCAATTATTCAAGTTTATAGCTTTGAATTTCCTCACATGGTTCTTGGGGTGAAGCCTCTTCTGGTGGAGAAATTCCTCTTCAGTGGGTTGAACCTTCACATGCCACCACACCCCTGACCTGCCTTTGCTAGGCATTGTGGGGGATGACTATGAGGTCATCACTTCAGTACCTCTCAGCTGATGCTCTGCCTGCCTTGTTTCCATAGTGATGGGGAATCTGAGGTGGCCACTACAAAAACCAGAAAGACCTTCTCTGGTTCAAAGACAAATGCACAATGAACAAATACCTGGTGTCTTGTTAAAACACAGAGAGACACCATTTGTGTAGCTTGAAAAGTATTTGTCCTGCTTGTTTTTAACAGCCACAAAGCCAGCAGACCCAATGTCCACTTTGAGTCACTGTGGGAGCAAATGCTTTTAGTGCCCTCTTCTGTGTCACTGGGACTTGCCTTTGTGGCATTTAAAATGATTTCATTTTACTATTTTATGTGTACGTGTGTTTTGCCTGCACGTATGTCTATGTGCTGCTCGTGTGCAGTTCTGGGTGCCATTTGCATGCAGTCTCTGCAGAGGCTACAAGAGGGTGTCGGATCCCCTGAAACTGAAGTACACACAGTTGTGAGGCATCATGTGGATCTGGAGATTTGAACATGGGTCCTCTGGAAGAGCAGCTAGTGCTCTTTATTGCTGAGTCAGCTCTTCAGCCCCTGCCCTTTGTCATTTACGACTCACACTGTCATGATGAGGGTGATGGGTTAGGGGTTGTCATAATTTTTTAAATCATATACTGATGAAAGAAAAAATTCGTTCATCAAGCAAGGAAACTGGATCAGAGGTGAATCTAGGTAGGGCTGTCAATGGACACACTGTCAATGGACACACTGTTAAAGGATAAACTGTCAGTGGACACACTGTCAACGGACACACTGTCAGTGGACACACTGTCAAAGGACACACTGTCAACAGACACACTGTCAATGAACACACTGTCAAAGGACACACTGTCAGTGGACACACTGTCAGTGGACACACTGTAAAAGGACACACTGTCAATGAACACACTGTCAAAGGACACACTGTCAACGGACACACTGTCAATGAACACACTGCCAAAGGACACACTGTCAGTGGACACACTGTCAATGGACACACTGTCAACGGACACACTGTCAAAGGACACACTGTCAATGAACACACTATCAGTGGACACACTGTCAACGGACACACTGTCAATGAACACACTGTCAATGAACACACTGTCAAAGGACACACTGTCAGTGGAC
>NW_021620536.1:1308904-1360119 GCF_004785775.1 Grammomys surdaster | reverse complement strand
CAAAGGACACACTGTCAGTGGACACACTGTCAATGGACACACTGTCAGTGGACACACTGTCAAAGGACACACTGTCAGTGGACACACTGTCAATGGACACACTGTCAATGGACACACTGTCAATGGACACACTGTCAGTGGACACACTGTCAGTCAATGGACACACTGTTAATGGACATAGTCAGTGGACACACTGTCAGTCAATGGACACACTGTCAGTGGACACCCTGTCAGTGGACACACCGTCAAAGGACACACTGTCTATGGACACACTGTCAGTCAATGGACACACTATCAAAGGACACATTGTTAATGGAGGCATCTAGGGAACCAAATCTGAAATTGACTCTTGATTCAGTACCTACTGATCTATTCATCAATGTGAACCTTTTGGAAGGTTATCTTGGAATTTAAACTAAACTAAGTAGCAATATCAAAACCACAAATACTTTTTAAAAGGCAGTGGCATGGGGACTAGCAAGGCAGGGGCATTCACTACCTACCTCGACTTCTTTCTTGTTGCTGTAGCAAAATGCCCACACATATGACTGTGTACTGCTTGTGTGCGGTGCTGGGTGCCATTTGCATGTAGTGTCTGCAGAGGCTACAAGCGGCTACAAGGAGAAGGTTTACTCTGCCCCACTGTTCAAGGTGTCTGTCGTGGTGGCCGAGTCAAGGCAGTAGACCTTGAAGCAGGTGATCACATGGGATCCATGGTCAGGACTCCATGCTTTGGCTCCTCCCTGGCTCTGTGTACAGACAGCCCGGCTTCAGTGGGTGCCTCTCCCTATGTCAGTTAATACAAAGAAGAATAATCCCCCACAGGTAGGCACACCCCAGGCTTGTCTCCCAGGAGATTCTACAGCACTAAGCATCTCACTACCCATTCCACAGGACACATAGCCTCACATTCTTCAGACTGCACGGTTTACTGTAGCCCTCCACTGACTTACAGCCATGGAGATGGGAAGGGTGTGTGGGGGTGGAGGTATACCTCTTCCAGGAAGATTATCTCACCACCTGCTTGGGGCCTTCTTGCTCTTCCTTCTTCTACTGGTGTCAGTGGCCAGAGGATCTTGAAAACTGCCCCCAAGAATGACATAGGCTCCATCCCCTGGCCTTATGAAATACAGTGAAGCAAACCATTTCTATCATTCTCCTCAGACTGTTGGTCTGAGGAAGAAATAAACCATGCTATCTGTCATGGTCTCACCTGTTTGTGACAGTGGTCTACTTACATTTAGAACCTATTCCTGACATGCCATCAGCTTGACAAGCCCAACCTCTGCAGCACCAAAACCCAACCAGCCCCTCCCTGTCTTCTCTCCCTCTTACAAATCAACCTTTCTTTCCAATGCAGTGGTCCAGGACCCGTTACATCCTTCTATGTGGGGCCTATGGTTGGCAGGGGGGCATTCTTCCACTAATCCTGCAACATAGCCTCTAAGACTAATCTTGTGGCCATGCTATGAACACCCACACCAGGAGGAGCCTGTGACTCTGTTTCTTTAACTCCTAATTAACTGCTGCTGACAATAATGGAACAAAACCCCCGAAGATGACACACCCCACTCCCACAACCATAGCAGGATAGGTCCAATATGGAAGCAGAATTTATCTTTCACCATCTCCCCTCTCATTCTCCTTGACAGTCCTTTTTAACTGTTAACTACTATTCTTTTGTTTCTAATTAAACCTCTGCCGCCCCCCTTTCAATCTAAGTGGAAAAAAGCAAACAAAAACAGAAAACAAAAAGAGAAACTGGCAGGAATTCCCTAAATGTCTCCCCAAAACAACACATTGGATCATCCGAGGAAATGAACCCAATGGTGGTTGATAAGGCCTAACTAAACTGGAAACTCAGAAAATTTGTGGTGCTGATTGAAAAGTCTTGGAGACTGGAGATGGTTGAAGTAGAGGGTTGGCTGAGCCCTGGTCAGCATCTGAGGCCTGAGAACTGAGAGCTGCCGAGTTTGATGGCAGAAGACAGATACCTCAGGTCACACAGGGGAGCGCCATTCTCCCTCCATGTTTAGTTTCCTTCCTGTTGCTATGATAAAATGTTCTGACAAAAAGTGACTTAGTTCAGGAAAGGATTTATGTGGCTTACACTTCCAGGTCAAGGCCCATCACTGAGGGGAGTCAAGGCTGGAATCAAAATCGTGTAACCTGAAGTAGGAAGGCTGGGAAGGCTGCTTGCTGACTTGCTCATAGGCTCAGCTCAGCTACTTCCTTGGGTACTCCAGGACTACTGGTGCAAAGATACTGCCCACGAGGGAATTACCCTAACACAATCATCAAAGTAGATAGCCCTCATAGACGCTCCCACAGCCCAAGCTAATAAAGATAATTACTCAATTGAGACTCTTTTTTTTTCCAGCTGACCCCAGGCTATACAAAGGTGACAGTTATGTTAACTAGGATACTCTACCTTTGCTATCTACTAGAGACATCCTCGGCTGAGATGATGCCCACCCACCCTGGTGTACTGATTCAAATGTCAATCTCCTCATAAACACTCTTGTAGACACACCCAGACCATAATCCTACACTGGTCTGGGCATCCCTTGGTTTGGTCAAGTTCACATATAAACTTGATCATCACCTAGGTCTCCAGTGCAGCTTAAAGCAGCCTTGCCCTCAGCACTCCTTCATATTTTTAAAATAAAATATTTAAAAGTTTTACCAACCAACTGAACATCATATATTATGATTAGGATTACATTAGAAATTTTTACTGTAGTAAAATTTTTTATCATAGGCTGGTGAGACCCCAAAACCATGGTGACGTGGGTATCATCCGTAGAGTTCACGTAAAGGTGGGGAGAGAGACTTGACGCTCTAATGTTACCATCACTTGATCTCCACATAAATGCTCTGAGACGTGTGTTCCACTAAACCATATACACATGCAATAACTATTTATAAATAGGAATTAAATAATACAATTGTTTAATTTTTAAATTAAGTTTTATATCATATAAAGTATGCAGTGTTAACCATTTCCTGGTATACAGTAGCATAGTAATTACTCTTATCATGTTGTTCAGTGATGACTACTATTTACTTTTAATTATTTTGTCATTCTAGTAAACTTTATATTCATTGCAGGTGACTCAGCTCCTGGTGATCACTAATCTGTTTCTGGGTCTATGAGTGTCTACTTCAGATATTTCATATAGATAAATTACATAACAATTACTTAGCATGTTCTCAAAGTTCTTCCTTGTACTCCTCCTTGTTATGGATAAATAGTTGTCCATTTTATGTACATACCATATCTTGTTTAGCTATTTACTTGGTCGTGGCATTTGGGTTGCTTTTGCCTGGTTACTGTGAATGATATCTTCATGGCCCTTTTGTGCAAGTGTAGGCAGCTGAGCTTTCCCCCTTTTTTTTCTGTTTAAAGAACTGCTGAGTCATGGTAGTTTATGTCTGACTTTCTGCAGAGTCATGCTAATTTATGCCTGACTTTCTGCTGAGCCACTGAGCAATTTTCCAGAGTGCTACACCATTTTATATTGATATCTTCAGGACATAAAGCTCCAGTTTCCCCACATTCGGGCTCTTCCACAAGCAGGGTTGAATTCCTTTCCCTGGGGGAGTTCTGCTTCATTTAACTGTTCTTCACTTCCTGTCATTTTAATTGATCTAATTCTTTGGTTACTTCCTGCATATCAATAAGTCTAGACTTCCTGTCTTAGAAGAGAGCCCATATCCTCCAATGACCTTCTGGTGTCTGTCTCTCCCTACACTTGCTTGCCTTCCACTCACTCCTGTGTGACACAGGCAGGGTTCTCCACCCTCCTCCCCACCTGCACCAGTGAAATTCCACTGGTCAACTTCCCAGACCCCACTGGACATGACCTTTATGAGGTCTTTTGAACTTGTTGATTAGTTCATTCTCCATAAAACCCAGCCCTTTAGAAATTTCTAGACAACTTCTCTCCACTAGTATCCCCCTATTTCTAATGGTGTCTTCTCCCCATTTTCCCAAAGGTTCCAGAACTTGTCAAACAGTCCCACCAGCTCAGGTTCAAAATTTCAAGTGTGTGTGTGTGTGTGTGTGTGTGTGTGTGTGTGTGTGTGGTGTGTGTGACTCAGTCGAAGCCATTACACTCACAGACCCCTCACTGTTGGACCTGAATTCCTTGGTGGATGGATCTCAGGGCTTCTTTTCTAGGAGAGCCAAGTTCTTCCCTGTACCCTGCTTGCTTTTCAGCCCTACTGTTCGTCAATCAATCTGCGCAATGCTCTCAATACAAGTATCTTGGAGTTGCCAAGACAACAAGTGTTTCACGGCCTGTGTTTGGTCTTTCCACTGAATGGAATAGTCTGGGCTTTCTTTGGGAGGTTCTCCTAACAGTGATGGTTTTAGGCAGCTTTATTAATGCTTGTTGTTACTATTCCTTTTAATGTTGTATCCTTTCTTCATGGGGATTGTCAGAACCATGGAGATCACTAAATAAGCAAACGTTCCACACATGGCTCTCTTTCTGTTTTACTGTTGTTTTTATCTCAAACAACTGATTTAGCTGCTTAGCTTAGTCTATGAAAATGAAATAAACTCTATATAAAGAAAAATATTTTCAGTATTTTTCATTACCAGTTTTGCCTTCAATTAACTCCCTTTGGCTACTTTCTGCTTAGCATTACTTATTTGCTTGCTTTTTAACTTTTTTCTTGATCTTTACAAATTGAAGTGAGTGAGTTGCCATATCCCCTATATATTCACTATACTATAGAATATTTTAAGCAATTCAGATTCCCCCAACTGTTAAGAAATAGCAAGCATCAGAGTACCTTGGATATTTTCAGTGCTGGTAGTACAAAATGCTGACTAGGTAAATAAAATTTCCTCCCCTCTAAGGTGTGAGGTTTTAATTGGCCCAATTTAGAGCTGAATTTGTCATAAAGCCCGAGAAATCACGCTTCACTTGAACAATTTTGTACGTAAGTTTGTCATAATTTTGTGACATATTTCAAAGCAGGGCTCCAGTGTTGTAGGAACCTGAAGCTCACAGAGGCAGGGCTTGTCCCTGGTCTAATGAGAATCGTGAATCTCGAGTCACCACAGTTGCCTGAGTTTGGGCGCAGAGCCCAATACTGTTCTGATAGGCTTCCCACCTAGCTATCTGCTTTTGAGAAGTGTATTTGGCAAACTGCAGCAATACAAAGCTCTGTTTGTCGTTATTAAGAGGGTGCCTTCAGAACAAAGTCTAGCCTTCAGGTTCCAAATTATGTCTTATTCAGATGGGTATTTCAAATGAGAGATTGTTAGTTCCTATGGCTAAGGGAAAGGTAATAGAGTAAAATTAATTTGTCACTTTCTGTTGCATGTTATTTTGTCATGATACTCTGAGGGGGAAAACAATCTCAGAGAGACACAGTGTTCCAGAAATAAAATGACTGATGTCACTCACTCACTCACTCACTCACTCACTCACTCATAGGAATGGGAACGAGGCACGGTCGGAACCACATGACAGTGACTGAATGTCAGCTTTCCACCTGTGTCTTCCTTCCACACTGTGAGTACATGTGAGTCAGAAGGATGGAGACAGAGAAGTGAAATAACTGCACAGCCCTTGGGAGGACTACCTCTGTGGCCTGGGAGCATAACACAGCCCTTGGGAAGACTACCTCTGTGACCTGAGAATACAACACCACCCTTGGGAGGACTAACTCTGTGGCCTAGGATCACAATACAACCTTTGGGAGGATTACCTCTGTGACCTGGGAGCACAACACAACCCTTGGGAGGACTACTTCTGTAACCTGGGATCAGATCCAGCTTGAGTGGTGAAGGGCTGTAGAGAATGTACTGTCAAGAACTGACACTGCTTAAATCAGAACATGTTGCTTATTAGTCTTCGGAGTCTAATACAGTGAACCCCACCATAATGTTCTAGGGTAGGAGGAAGAATTTTTGCTGAGATCAGGCAACCCATGTCCATGAATAAGCATCAGTTATTTTTTTTAATCACCCACTTAAAAAAATCACTAAGCCTCAAGTCACTTTCATGTCTCGCTCTATGCCACAGGAAGCCTACTTCAGAAGGACCCATCTCAAGATGGAATCTGAGACTCAAAGTAGGAGCTTAGGCAATGTTTCACTGTTTAACTCTACATTAACTGTGTAGACAGCTGAGTCCTATCAAAGCAAACATCTCAGGACTACCAAGTGACTATGAAGAAATGAGGGGACAATAAGCCAGGGGTAATGACTCCGCTCATGCCGTTACTAAGATACTTGGGAAATAGGTCACTTTACCACAGAGTTTGTGGGAGGGTGGTGCTGGCGCATAGCCATCCCTGACTCCCACTTTCCCTAACCAATGGGTCCTCCTGCAGAACCATGTTAATGAATCCAGTTGCATAAAGACCCCAGACGATGAAGAACAGCAGTCTAATGCCAGAAGCCACCATCTGAACCCAGAGAAGACCACATCCCTAGCATGAAGAGGACTGGTTAGAAGAGCAGTGTGGCCTGCCCCACATGTGGTCCTAATGCTGGACTTCCTTCTTGGTGGTGTTGGATGTGTTTCCAGCTTAAGCTTGGCTTAAGCGAGGCTTGCCAGAAAACCTGATGCAAGTCTTTGAGCCCCAGGGAATCTTAATGGTTCTATTTGCTAATGGAAGTGGGGTGCATACAATGAGAAAAGGAGGTTAGTCAGCTTCAGGTGCCCAGCCACCTTTGTGCTAAAGCCATATGCAGGGGCACAGCAGACAGAGCAGGACAGCGAGCTACTTCAATTCTTCTGGAAGGGCGCTAATCCTATCATGGGGCCCCACTGTTAGGATCTCATCCAAATCTGATGTCCTCCCAAGAGCCTTCACTCCTAGGATCATTCTATTTAGTGTTAGATCTGTACTATGGGTCTTATGGGGAACTCAAACATCCAGGCTGTAGGGATAGTCCCTGAAAGGATGCCCTCCACCAAATCACTGGCAACTGTGCTGCCCACCCGGGACCTGTTCTTTTCAAGGGTGTTTTAATGGTTGCTCTCTGTCTTTGCACTGCTCCTGCCAAATGGCAAGGCAAACCTAGCACTGAAGAGATTTTAAAATGTTTTACTATGGGTTTTTTGGTTGCTATGACCTAACAGTGTACCACCTGAAAGGGACATGGGTTTGGGCTGACCTTCAGTGTTCATATCAAGAGATGTTGAGGCAAGATGTGGGTGGACAAGGCAGGTAATGTGTTAAAGGACACGCCTCAGTCCCCATGAATCACAGCATGACATGGCATGTCATCATGTGACAAGCCCCCTATCTGTAATCTCTTCAATGGGAATGAAAATATCAGAGCAGGAGAAAGAGCTGAATCACTTCCAGAGATTAATTCAAGGCCCACTCCTTACCCACCAAACTACCCTCCAATATATGAAGGAATTGAATTTCAAGACACGTGCCATCTTCTGGGAATTCGTTTATCAAGCTCCAGAGTTGGCAGACTAGCTATATCGATGTTGTGAGGGATTTCTCAATGATATGTTCCAATTTACATCTCAGTGTCCCCAGTGCCACAATGAGGTCATCCCTGGGAAGAAAATGCCACTGCTGGGCCAAGCTCTGTGCTGGCCAATCTCATTTGCAAGGCTCTGTACAGAATCTGTAAGGCCCAGAGAGCATGCTGCCCCCTCCTCTCACCTGGGGTGCCTGGCAGTAGTCAGCATAGATGCAACCTGGGAAGGTTCTGGGCATCAGGAACCTGGCCAGGAAACCTTTTATCTGAGCCCCCCTTTTTTGTAAACCTTTTATAGTATTACTTAAATTTAATTTCAGAAGAGAGCTACTCAATTTCAATGACACAAATGGATACTGTACCATTAAAAACTAAAATAAAATATGCCCTAGACATATTAGTTTTTACTTTCCAACTTGAGCTATTATCTTCCACTAGAATTTTATTATAAAAATTTTCAGACATGAGGAAAATTACTTTTTGTGAATACTTACATCCTTCCTCTTAAATTTTACAATTAAAATTTTCTAAACTTACTTTATTTTATACACACACACACACACACACACACACACACACATATATATTCCTCTCCAAATACTATAATTTTTATGTCATTGTTGAGTATTCTTGTAGTTCTTTTCCTTCTGATATAAAATTCATAGGCCATGTAACGTAAAGATATGACTAATTTGAACAAGCCAGTATCCATGCAGTGACTGCATGTGTAGACACCTACGTTCCTCAGCCTGATCAGGAGACAGTGGTATACAGCCTTCTTGTCCCAGCTGTAGTGGCTTGAATGAGGATGTCTCCCATAGGACACTTGACCCCTGGCGTGTGGTGCTGTTTGGGAAGGTTAAGAGATGTGATCTTGTTGGAAGCATAACACTGTGAGAAGGCTTTGCAATCCGACTTACAGGCTCTTCCCAACTCCTGTTCACTGTCTCTGCCATGTACGTGTGGTTTAACATGTGAGCTTCCTGCTCGTGCCACCATGCCTGCCACATGCTGCCATGCTCAGTCACTCTGGATGGACCCTTTGGGGCCATCAGTCCAAATAGATTCTTTCTTCTATAAGTTGTCTTGGCCATAAGTAATGAATATACTAACCCTCAGTAAGATATCTCTCTCTCTCTCTCTCTCTCTCTCTCTCTCTCTCTCTCTCTCTCTCTCTCACACACACACACACACACACACACACATACACACACATACCACCAGTACATACAGAATGTTGGCACCACCAGAAGTTTCCCTCATATCCCTTCAGAAATCATTCCCCCATCTCTACCTATTCACACCCAAGTACTGATTTTTTTTTTTAACTTTTGGCTATTGATCTGTTTTACCAGGCTGAAAATTTAACGGACCCATTTGGCATGAACTCCGGTGCATAACACTTGTCTCATCCAGTATGATGTTACTGATATTCATCTAAACTGCTGTGTATGTCAGGAATCCCTTTGTTTTCATTACTGGGTGCTATTCCACTATGTGTACATCTCAGTGTGTACACTCGTTTTGTATCCAACTGTCATCCCAGGCTTCCGAGTTCTACCAACTGTGGGAAAAGCTGCTGATGACAATTTCAGGCAGATCTCCTTAGAGATATGCCGCAGTTTTCCTTTGGTGAGTACTCAGGAGTGAACCTGCTGATCTTGGTAGGTGTGAGTGCTTCTTTCACACTCTCGCCAGCTGTGTGGGAGCATCCTGTTTTGCTACACATGCTCACTTGGTACCAACTCTGTTTCTAATTTTAACTCTTCTAGTGGGTGTAGAGTTATTAGGCTTCTATTTTGGCAAATTTTCCAAACTAGCAAAAAAATAAATATGTGTAAGGCTCAAGTTTGAAGGAAATACTGCTGGAGGAGACTGGCCTAGGTGGTGCTTAAAGGGTTACTTATCTGAATCTGGGCTGTGCGGATAAGCTCTGGTGATGGGATGTAAAGCGGATACCCAGACACAGCCTTCATGCAATTCTCTCTCCTAGGTTATGAGACAATGAAGGTAACACCTAGGAGACTCCAGGCTGCTGCAGTGGGGCAGGAGCTTTGTCTTCTGAAGGGAGGACCACAAGCTCTTCCCCTATCTGCCTCTAGGAGGGCCATTCCCAGACAGCTGCTGGCTCAGCCTACTCCATGGAGTCACAGATTTCCCAGAACAGAGATGCCTGGTCTTCCCTGTCTCTAACATCAACTCCTGGGCCCCATAGAAAGAAGTTAATGTTTTTGAACATCAACTAAGACCTTTTGGGGAAATTTGTATATTTTTCCTTTAGATTGTCAGAACAATATCCCTGTCAATCAAGTATGAACAATCTCATGTTAAAGACATGAAACGAAGACTCACAGAACTCCAGTAACTTTCCCCTGGACAGATGGACACACGTGCAGGCACACAGCATCCTGAACCTGACTCTGCACCCTAGGCTCTACCTTGACGAGCACCCGCAAAGCAAATCACTGGGGCTGAACAGTCCCTTGGGACCTGGAACTTGTAGTGGTAGTAAGCACTGTGTGCCTCACTAATGAGTCTGTCTCCCTCTCTTTCCTGCAGCCCACTTCCTCCTGTAATGAAGACAGGACTGGTTCTTTCCCTCGATGAACATGATCAGTCCTTCAGGGGCCTCCAATGGAAATGATCTTAGCCGGCCTCTCTGGAGCTCTGCTCTAGCCTCAGGGCTTTCCTCTTGCAGAAAGCAACCACCAGCTGCCAGTCTCCTGCTGCTGCTCCTTGCTGTCTAGGTGCCTCTCTGCCTGCTCAGTGCTCTCTGGTCTCCCTCTTCATTCCCCTCTCAGTATGAGGCTGCTGGCAACCAGTGTCTCTCTAGTCTGAGTTACCTGCTCCTGAAATGCACCAGCCTGTTCCTCAAATCCCGCTGTTCGGAAATAGTTGACAACGTCCATCACGGCCCAGTCTGCGGGGTCGGGAGGCCTCCCATTTTCCATGGACCTGCAAAATACAAATGCAGTCAGAGTGTGGCATGTATGCAGGTATGCACAGGCTCACTGCCTTGCCTCCCAGGGCTGGTCTGAGCCAGCTCACTAGGAGCCTGGTGCTCCTCTCCCTCGGAGTCTATCCCAGTCTAGCCACAGAAGGACTCATGATGTTTCTCATGATCCCTACTCACGCCGGTGCAGCCAATGCTTTCTTAGTGAAGTGCTTGACCTTGAATGACAATGATTACCACAAATACCGTTTCTCTACTCATTTTTGATGGGCTGTAGCTTAATATGTCTATTGTAATTTCTGTAGGAATGTTCACTGTACAATGGGACTCAGGAAGCCATTCCTTTAGACAGCCTCTCTGCTGCATTCTGCCCCTCCCCTTGTGACGCTCTCTCAACCTGACGGAACCTCACCATTCCTACCTATTCAAGGGTCACCTCTGCACTAAGGTACTCCCTGGCACTGCTAGGAAATCACTTGTTATAATCTGCTCTGAGACTCAATACTCCATTCAAATTACCACCATAGTACCTACCTGTCATACCGGGGTTAACACTGTTCTCAAGACTCAAGTGAGGGATGTGGACCAAAGATACACATGTGAACCTGGGCTGGTTCCCCTGTATTATTCCGAGCGTCAAGCATGTACTTAAGGAAGTCAGTCAACGTTGTTCAGAATGAATTACAGCGACTAGGTAGATGGGATCAGGCTCAGGTAACCCTTCTCAGTGGTTCAGAGAGGAGGGAATAAAGGACAGTGGGGGAAAAAAGCAGCGGTGCAGCGTCTGGGATGGTCTCATTTCAGACTCATTTCAGGTGGTCACACACACACACACAGAGAGAGAGAGAGAGAGAGAGAGAGAGAGAGAGAGAGAGAGAGAGAGCGCTCCTCTAGTGAATGCTAATACACTAGCGTTCATTTTGATATGATACTCCCTTAAGCATGTTATAGATCCACCCTGAAACAACTGAATGGAGGTGTGAACAATGCAAAGCCAGGGGAATGTGATGCTCTCATGTCTGGTATTTGATAAAGAAAACTGGTACCAGGAAACAGAGTAGTTGCTACAATTGTACTTGTCCATTTGAATTAGAAAAACTAGGAATTTGTTGGTGGGAAGAACTAGAAAACAAGTGAAGGTAAAGGCTGGAGGGGCTCTACAATGTTCTAAGCAAAGTCTGATGGAGAACCAGAAAAGCAGAGAGCTAAGAAAACTTAAGACAGTGAATGCCTGGCCATAAGGTCACAGGGTGAGAACTATAACAGAATCGGATTAACGGCCTTCAGGTTATATTCTGGCAATGAGTTTGTCTGCATCTTGTTTGTGCCTTGAGACTGGGATGCTGAGGTTAAAGGGAGTGCATTAGTTAATCCACAAGAGGATTTTACAGTTGCTTGGCATCAATGCTCAACACTGTCATAAGGCTACGACTTACTAGAAGAGCCAAAGTGAAGACTGGGAGCAAAAGCAGAGTGGATCGATTGGAAATACGTGTAGTCTGTCTAGAAAGAGTGTGTTCAACGTGGAGAGCAAAGAATTGTAGTTTGTAGAGATTGGCCACTAAAAAGAAGCCAAGTACTTTGTCCTAGGCATAAGAACAAAGCCTTCAGGACACTTCATGAAAAAGCAAGACTCTTACTCATTTTATGGTCACATTATAGGGTGCAAAAATGTAAATTCATCTGACAGACTTTCCCTGGAGAAGAGACTATCTCTAGGACATCCTACTTGTAGTTTATTTAGTGAAGAGTTTCCCAAGATCCAGCCACTCAAAAGTCACAGCCCAAGAGACCTGGATGCTTCTTGAACTGGAAGCCAACCCTGGCTTGGCAGGCATATGGAATGTAACATTCTAGAATCCCAGAGCCTTCTGGAGAGCAGGAAGTGTGTAGCTGCATTGGACTCCCTGGGGACAGCTCCTGAGAGGGAAATGCATAAAACTATGAGAGTAAATCTGAAGATGCAAGGGAGACCTAGGAAGTGTCCGAACGTCTCCAGTAAACATGAATGTCTGCCGGGAAGACAGGCAGGCAGTGAGTGGTACAAGCTTAAGGGATGAGCCATATGGCCTGAACTGGCAAGACCGCAGGGCAGGGCTGCTCTTTGGATCCTATATCTTTCCACCCTCACTAAACTACAGACTTCATATTTGTCCTGCTGGGCTTTGGGCTTACTTTGGTTTCATTCACCTCTACTCTGCAAATATGTCATTAAAAAAAAATAACTAAGAATGATTCCTGGGTAATTGTGCATTGTAAAAACATAATTTCTAAGTTGTGTTCACAGGGGCTCACAGGTAAGGGTTGCAGCCCATCTCAGTGGAGACTTTGGGCTTAAACTTTTGAACCGTGTTGAAACCGTTAAGAATAAGGGTCTTCTTGGCGTTTGACTGGGTGCAGCTTGGGTTATGAGAAGGCTGAGAGTCTCTGGGAATCAGAGGACAGTGCTGAGGTTTGACATGGAGCAACCGCTGAACTAATCCACTGATGGAGGCATAATTTGATGACATGATTGGCAGGTGATCTGTTAAGGGGTGGGGCCCAGCGGGAGGAAGTAGGTCACTAGGGGGCGTGTCACAGAGAGTTAAATCTCACCCTACACTCTATCTCTACTCAGCCACCATGAGTTGGCTGTCTTTACTGTTGGGCACCATTGTACCACCATGATGCTCTGTCCTTCTTCCTGGAGACCGTTGACTATGACTAAAGCCCCTGAGATACATGAGCCCAAATAAACTCTGCTTCCTTTTAAGTTTACATTTCTCAGGTATTTGACACACAAATAAAAGGCTGGCCAAGGACTCTGTGGATAAACATAATCTGTATGAACTCTACAACACTTTTTTTTTAAACCATTATATCTCTTTCAATTTAGGAGAGAAAAGAAGCTTCAGATCCTGGCTAATGATTATGGCACTCTGTCTGCCACACCACTCTTTCCATAAGACTCTTTCTAAATGGTACTTATTTTTACACTCAAAAATGTACTCTAATTTTGTACTGCCTTTATTTTTATGACTTATTTTTAAATCAAATTATGCTACTCCTTGCCCATGCTTTAAAATAGCCTTTGGCTAAAAGTAATTTAACTCCAATTATGATAAATTAATGTTGATCTCTTTGCTTATGAAAAAAAAAAAACCCAAGTACTCAGCAATTAAACAGGATTTCACTTTCTCTCCATTTCCCCGCCCCCCTCTCCCATCAGAGCAACAAGCTGAGATCTGGCTAAAGGCTGACCCAGAAAAAGGAAGGAACGGTTCAAAGGTTCTTGACGGGATATTTTTCATTTAAAAATATTCAGATAAATGAGGGTTGAGTGTGTTTAGCTGTAGCATACCCAAGGGATGAGATTTCTGGGAAGCAAATAGCCCATCAAGTGCTCTGTGTGTTGTGAGGCTTAAAGCTGAGCCTTCAGAGAGCTGATTTAAATACAGCTTTGGTTTGAATCGAATCAAATGGACACCAGCCTCACCTCCTCCTTGACTACCATGTTGCTTATGCCACGCAAGTCTTCCTCTCTGTTTTAACTTCTAGACATTAAGGGTGCTACTCCCTTGTTTTTAAAGTAGCAGTTAAATGTCCCCCTCTGAATACTGCCAGAAAATGTTTCATTCCAATTATTAATTAATAAACTTTTAACAGGTCTATGCTGAGACAGACACTTGATAAACACTGGAACCCACAGCTCCGTGGAAAGGACACTAGCAAGGCAGTATTTTTGGAGTGCTGGGTGTGTGGTCACGCCTTTTCCAACTGTGAATTACATGAAATACAAATGTAGATCTAAGAAGAAAATCTGTGTTCAACCTGAGATACACAGAAATTGAATTGAAACTACACAATAGATTTATAAAACATGGCAAAAAATGTGAAAGATCCCAATAATGTTATAAGATCTTAAAGTAACATTTTTGATAGTTAAATACATTACTGAAATTTCTTTCATTGTTTCACAAATGACCTAGAGAAGCTTTTAAATTACCTAATTGCTACAGAATATATATATCTCCCCCTACTCCTTTATAATGACCGGTATTTTCATATTAAATATTTACCAAATGGATGAGTTTGTGACTATGACTTGATTTGCATTGTCTTTGTCACTTTCAGTACTGAGTGTGATGGTTTATATATGTTTGGCCCAAGGAGTGGCACTTTTAGTAGGTGTGGCCTTGTTGGAGTAGGTGTGGCCTTGTTGGAGGAAGTGTGTCACTGTGGGTGTGGGCTTTAAGACCCTCATTCTAGCTGCCTGGAAGCCAGTCTTCCACTAGTTGGCTTCAGATGAAGATGTAGAACTCTAGGTTCTCCTGTACCATGCCTGTCTGGATGCTGCTGTGCTCCTGCCTTGATGATAATGGACTGAACCTCTGACCCTGTAAGCCAGCCACAATTAAATATGGTCTTTATAAGAGTTGCCTTGGTCATGGTGTCTGTTCACAGCAGTAGAACCCTAACTAAGACACGAGTGTCTCCTCACATGCTAACTAGCCCTTTCAATATACCTCCTGTGGAGTCTCTTGCCCTTCAGAAAGCATTCAGTGGAATCAAAGCTTGGTTGTTGGTTGCCAACATCTTACTAATGTGGACGAAAAAGAACCAAAACAATTTTAACAAGGAACGGTATTAGAAACCCAAGGTTTGTAGCTCAAGTCTGGGGGATTTTAGTGTGACCCAATGAAAGAAGCAAGCAGGAAGAGTATTCCTCTGTAGTGTTTATTTAAAATTGTTGAGGTATCACATGAAAATATGTAAAATGGTACCACACATGCCATATAGTGAATATGCATGCTGAAAATGCCTTAGACAGATCAAGTATATGTTTTAGTATGTGTCCTTTCCCTTTTAGGAGAATAAGCTTGAAAAAGCAAGACCTAAAGTTGGAGTTTCCATCTTCCTTTGATTCTCTTATAGTCACAACATAGAACCAGGTTCAACTTTGAGACAAGTCTGCTCCAAAATGCCTACAACCAGACTCCCTACAACCAGACTCCCTCCAGCTTATGGGACTGAGGAAAGGGTTGGTAGCTCAGAATCTGTCTGTGATCAAAGTGAGCCATGTTGGATTCCAAACAGCTGAGTTCAGATCTCAGATTTTCTACTTTCCCATGTGATTTTAAAATGAAAATCTGTTTCACATGGTGACTTCCTGGCCTCTGGTTATTCATTTTAAATGCTGTAATATATTTAAATATCAAAGTCTGCATTAATCAAATGAAATGCTATTTGTGAAGACAGCACGAGGCATGACTCATAGTAGGTGGGCTTGACTCACAGTAGGTACTGTGATGCTTTCTGACTTGGAACATAATGACTGTCACTGCAAGTCAGTGTATAATTCATTGCACACATATTTTCTTTTGATCCTTACAACCCTCAGTCTCTTCTTTATTGTCAAGAGAATCAAAGCAGGGATAAATTAAGTGAGTGTTTTTCTTCTGATATCTAAGAAGCAAAATCAAAGTGAACTCCAAGTGTTCTGAAGATATGACCTGATTCAAAATCTCAAGGTTAGGCTTGCTGGCCTCTGGTTTCCTAATCTGGGTTGAGAGGGTTGCTTTTTTCCTAAAGGGAGATATATCATCTCTTCTTACTTTCTTCATTGACATAAAATGTTTTTTAAAAAATAATTTCAAGTGGGGCAATGGTGGCACACACCTTTAATCCCAGCACTTGGGAGGCAGAGGCAGGTGGATTTCTGAGTTTGAGGACAGCCTGGTCTACAGAGTGAATTCCAGGACAGCCAAGGCTACACAGAGAAACTCTGTCTCAAAAAACCAAAAAAAAAAAAAAAAAAAAAAAAAAGTAATTTCAGATTCAGAGAAAACTAAAGAACAGTGCAAATATCTCACCTACCTTTCACCCAGATTCTTCGACTTGTCAATATTTTACAACATTTGCTTTATTAGGTCTCTTTCTCTCTCTCTTCTATAATATATAAAGCAAGAAGCACAAAAGAGAAGGCGAAGGAATACTTCAGACTGAAATATTTTAAAAATGTACGGTCCTCTTACAATCGAAAGCAGAAAGGATCAGCACAAGAATGTCAGTGAGTCATGATGTGTGACGTCAGTGTCACATGCTCCTCAGGCACAGCTTTGCTCAGGATGGCTGGCAGTTCCCAACAAGGGATGATTTGTGCCCTTGAAAACTTTTGGCAATATCGAGAAGCATGCTTGATTGCCATGACAGATATAATGGAGACCCAACAGCAGAGGCTGCAAATGCTGCCAAACATTTGACGATGCATAGCCACATCCTTAAGACTTCATGTTTCATGCTTTTAGAAAGTCTACATTAGACCCAACTGTTCCCTCTCCCATGTTACGGATAGCTACCTGTGGCCATGTGAATTAAACGGGATGCCTACTTCCGGTCAAGATGGAGTAACAGAGGCCATGTTTACTCTTCTACTCCTAGAAGAGAAATGAACGAGCAGACAAAATATATAAAATAATATGGCACTCAAAACATTGGCCATGGCCACTAAAAGACCATGACCCTGAAAGACCATTGACTTAGGGCCTGGAAAAGGTTTTCCAGCATGCACTCTAAACAGATAGGAGGAGAGAAAGATACAGGGAGACTAACTCGAAAGACCTGCACAGGGCTTCCCTGAAGTGCTCAACAGAACTCTTGGGAGCATCTCTGTAGAATTTACCAGAGGTTGAGGCAAAAAAAAAAAAAAAAAAAAATCACCCAGAAGTACTAATGGGAGAGGAAAAAAAAAAATCAATGGAGTCCTTGCATGGACAAAGTAGTACCTTGTAGTGCCTTTTCTCACCTGACAGAGAAGAAAATCTCATAACTCAGGAACACTGGAGCAGTACAAAGGAGAGTCTTATCTCAGTAAAAGGCCAGGCAGCGCTAGATCAAATGCAGCTCTGGTCCTGGGGTACTAAAGCTTAAAGAGATACCTGAAACAGCTTCTAAGTAAACAGCACCCACAAACCTGTAGCCTGCAATTATGGGACTTTTAGAAAAATCCAGTACCCAACAGAGTAAAATCCATGCTGCCTACCCTACAGTCAAAAATTACCAAACAGTTCTTCCCAAACCAATTTATACAAACACTAACTGAAATGTTAGCAGGTTTTGTCAATGTAAATGCCACCAGATTTCTATTTTGGGGAGTGGTGATGGTGGTTGTGGAAATATCCGATTCTAAAAAAAAAATAGAAATATAAAGAACCCAGATTACCATGGCAACTAAGAACAAAGTTAGATAACACTACCTGACACGTGGCCATAGCTAGTAAAGGTCTGATTATCGATACAGTGACACATTGGTACACTTCTATGCAAACAATCCATGGAACAGAATAGTCTACTGATAGACTCACACACAGAATCAATTTGCCAACTGAAAAATGGCAGAAGCATTTGAATAAATGATGCTAGAAGAAAATTGGCTATCCATAGGTTAAAAAAAAATCACAACCATCAAAAACCTACTTTAATACTCACATTCCAAATAAAACATAAAAAACTAATGTGAAGGGCTGTAGAGCTATCTCAGAGGTTAGGAGTGCTTACTGCTCTCACAGAGGCCCTGGGTTTGGGTCCCAGCATCCACACTGGGCATCTCCCATCTGCCTGCAGCTCCAGCTCTAGAGCATCCTACATCTTCTGGCCCCCACTCATGTTCACATCCCCGCACAGAGACACAAAACATATACAGAAAAATAAAACAAATCTTAAAAAAAACCCAACATACTTAAATATCATAGTTCTATATCCCTAAATCTAAAATTATCAAGCTTTTGGAAGAAAGTTACCAAGACTTTGGTCTATGAAGTCTTAAATATGGCACCCAAAACACTCTCCATAAAAGAAAAAATAAATGTGACGACAGCAAAATTAAAAAAAAATCAAAGACATTACAGAGAGAATGACAAAACGAGTCGTGAACTGTGAGAAAGTTTCAAATCATGGTAAAGAACTCGTATTCCTGATACACAGAGATTCTATGGTACGAATATGAAAATAAAAAAGAAAACTAACCCAATATAATATGTATCCATAGCACATGAAAATTCTACGCAACAAATATGAATAAAAGCCAATAAAATTTGAGGTGAAAAATTTGAACGACAGTGCACGCAGGAAGATCTATGGATCTGCATTAGAGAAGGCAGTTAAAATCAGAGGACATTAGAGAAATGAGAACTAAACCCTCACCAACTATCACTGACAGGAAAAAGCTTTCATGAGGAAATGGGACAGCTGAATATGCACTATTGACAGTAATGTAGTTGGGAAAAGCTTTCTAAAAAGTTTAACATACACCTATGACATAGCCAAGCGCTTTAACTCTGTCCTGAGCACTTTCACAAATGAAATAAAGCATGCGTTCACATAGAGACATGGACAACAACAACCAAAGCAACTTTATTTCCATAATACCTACAGAAATGGAAACAACTCCACTCTCTGGAACCATGTAGCTGGATAAGTAGTTCTATGCTGGTCTAATAAAATATCACTCTGTAGTACGATGAACCAAGCTGCATATGGTAAAGTCTGCCTTTAATCCTAGCACTTGGGAGGCAGGGTTGGCAAAGGCAGGTAGATCTCCACGGGTTCAAAACCAGCCTGGTTTGTATAAGAAATCCCAGGCAAGCAAAGGCTACATACTAAGACCTTGACTCAAAACAACAACAAACAAAAGAAAACAAACAAACAAAAAAACCCAACAAAACAAAAACCAACCAAACAAAAAACAATGAACCAGTAATATAGTAATATGCATAAAATTACAGACTATGTTGAGATACCTAACCGTATAAGTATGTGTTTTATACGCATATTATATATGTATACTGTCTACTCATTTATGCAAAATTCTAGAAAAGTCAAAGTAGTTTACAATGACATACCCAAAGCCTGGGGATATGGACCCAGGAAGAATAGGAAGGGGAGATCACTGAGGGTTATGTAGACAGTGGAGATGGGGGAGGGGTGTAACAGTGGTTTTATGGATATAAAAACGTTAAAACTTACCAAAATATAACTTTTAAATACACTTAATTTGTTATATACATGCATTATATTTCATCATGGTTATGGTACTCTTCTTGAGGATTAAATCTAGGTCTCCACACTTCCTGGGTGAGTGCTCTACCACTGGGCTACCTCTCAATTTCTCGTTCCTCTTTTATTTTTGAGATAGGGTCACACTTTGTTGCCCAAGCCAGCCTTGAACTCACTCTAGAACCCATGTCGGGCCTTCAACCTGCCTTAGCCTCCCAGGTAGCTGGGTTCACAGGCCTTTCTTATTAGGTTTGACTAAAATTGTTTGTCTTTAAATTGAAATAAAAAGAATGAAGAGTTGGGTTCATCAGGTACACTAATCGTATTAGCATGTAGTTAGCAGACCTGCAGGGCTCACGGCTACCATGCTGGACAAGACCATAGAGAATATCCCTGTCACTGCTTGTACTGTAGCTCATCATTCACATGTTCCCCCATAAAGAACACGTGACTCTGTCACCTCGCCCACTGCTGTCTGCCTCAACTGAAACGGAAAAGACAGCAGCGCTGCAGCAGGGCACTTGTTGCTGGAATTGTTTTAAAGCAGATTTTACTGAGTTAATTTTAACGTAACGTTTTCTGTGAAGCAAAACATACCCTGTACTCGTAAGCCTATATAGCACATGGTTCGCTGCTCACCTGTCATGGCTTCTAGGGACAAGACGCTAAACAAACGGAAAGGACAACCGCCTGAACTTCCTTCCTCCTTGTAACCGAAAGGGTTGCAGTTTCAATACAGTTCTTTGATGGACTCAAAGATATCCTGCAAGTTACTATTTTCTTATAGTCTACTGTGTATAGGAAAATACAGTCTCCTTGTATTTTCCTATTGAAAAGAATCCAACACATAACCCTTAGACAGCAAACGTCACTGGGAGTGTCTGAGTGAGAGGAGATATTCAGAAACCCCTTCCAAATGCACTAAAATACGTCACCTTCAAGGAAAGGTTCAAAATCGGGGCAGGGAAGTGTTAATCTCGGCGTCTAATGACTGTGAACTTCTCTCCTCGATACGACCACTCTAAGTTTTGAAGGTAGAGATAATGTTATTAAAACAAACACAAAAACTCAGACTGTGCTTTCGGCGCCCACCTGGCAGCCTCTGGACTGGGGAATCTGCTTTCTCAGTTTTTGCCTCATATGAGACAGAGGAGCTGAATTCCTCAAGCCTCTTTGGTCTGAAGCCTGAAACCACCATCCTTCCACACACATGCCTGATCACCGTTGTCATATAGCTGGACTACAGAAGAGGCAGCTGGAGTTGAAATGGAAGGGGATAGGTAGCTGGTGGCCAATGTAGATGACCAGATCCCCCCCAGACTCTGTACTACAGCAGCCAAGGAGAATGGAAACAGAAACTGGGTCCCGGAGTGGTTTGCAGAAACAGAACTCAGCAGCCAGCTTCACTTACTTTGTGACACCGACACAGCCATTTCCCTTGTTGTCCATGTCAACAGAGAACATGGGGCAGCTTGCAGAGTTTCTTTACTTCCCCAACTAAACAATAAGGGAGACAAGCTTGGGTTTAATTCTTTGAAAGCGAGAGGATACATATCCCCAACTGGAAACATAATGGTCCTTTACAGCTTCCCACAGTTCACTCGTGGTTGTTTATGTCGCTATTTCCCTCCTGCTGGAGAGACAGGATCACAGCTCAGAGACTGGAGGAACAGCTTGGGGGGCTTTCTCTTGCATTGCCTTGACAGTAAGACTGTGCAAATACATAACTGAAGCCTCCTTCCAAATGAGGGACTGTGACCTGGCAGGGCTTCCTCTGGATGCCTAGCTCCCTGAAGACACTGCAACCCATGCTCAGAAGTAGAGAAAAGCAAGCCTCCATTCCTAGCCCCCTCCCAGTACAGGCTGTGATTGGTTTTTCATTTTTCTTTTTGCCCCCTCCCCCTGCTTCTATCTTTCAGTGAAACGCAGAATGGACTTAATTAAAGTTTTCAGAAGGTATCCCCCTACCTCATATATTTTCAGCAAAACTCAGTCTGGGAGATAGCCATGCCAAAGTAAGCAGAAAGCTAAACAAACAAACAAACAAACCAAACAAAATAACAACAACAAAAACCCCAGATACCATATCACAGAAGGAGTGGTGGTGGTGATGATGATGGGTTGTTGGGATATGTGTGTGTGGGGGGGGTGGTAGGCAGCTCATCAGATTTATGTAAAACCATAAAAACATTTGAGATACGGTAACATCACTGTCTTCTTATACATCAGATGAGGAATGTATATATATATATTTTTTAAAAAAGCCCTCCGCAACTCATACGCAATTAGCAAAACTGGGGAAGGGGAACCTGCTTAAAATACAAGAAAGTCAAAACAAAACGAATGATCTGGAAATCTGTTTCCTTGAATTCAGTCGAAGCCATAATTTAAATCCATTTCCTCTCAGATCACTTTAGACTCTGACATTCCTTCTCTAGGGGTTACTGTGACAGGGCAAGTGCATCGTTCAGGAAATTCAGGAAGATGCTCTTACTCTGCCAGAAGTGGATGACGAGCAAACAACACTGTAAGTGTGAGGTCAGAGCGCTCATGGACAGCCATGTGCAGTCCGCACGCACGCACGCACGCACGCGCACACACATACATAAACTTCCAGTTGCTAAGTCTCTAAGATCACTGCTAAAGAAAGCCGATATTTAATATAATATAGACATTAGTTATTTAATATAATATAGACATTAGCACCCACCCACACAGTCACAGAGCAGATAGGGAGAGAGCGCTGCTGCTCCAGCCACAAGAAGAGACGCATTTTAGTTGGAAACTAGTGCACATTCACCGTCTTCTATGCATCTCAGAAACAAAACTCAGAGCAGCGCTCTGCAGCAGCGCCCTGCCACACTCTCATCATCACTACTACTATTTCCCTTTTCTTTCGTGAGAGAGTAAAAAGCAAACCTACCTAGAAGCAACTAAAACATCTCACTTTTATAGGCTTATCAAGAACAGCCAAAGAAACCCCAATGCTTTCTTTCACAAAGTAGCTGGGCAAGGGAATTCAACAAGGAGGTGCAATCTGACACACTGAAATAAAACCAGGCTGGATCGCAGCCAACATGACGTTAGGAATCACACACAAGCCGCAACTGCCTTCTGGTTGGTTCATGGCTGACTTTTTAAAGCTACAGCGTAGCCGGGTGTTGGTGGCGCACGCCTTTAATCTCAGCACTTGGGAGGCAGAGGCAGGTGGATTTCTGAGTTCGAGGCCAGCCTGGTCTACAGAGTGAGTTCCAGGACAGCCAAGGCAACACAGAGAAACCCTGTCTCGAAAAAAAAAAAAAAAAAACCTACAGCGTGCCCGCTCATTTTGGCTAACTACCTTCAGCACAGTTAGTGGGAGGGGATGATCCCTACTTCCAAAGAGGCAGAATTCTTGCATGTGTCTTGTACGAAGAAGAAGCTGTTTCTGGAGCTGCTTACTTCCCTACCCTTCCCTGTTGCCACCTAGGTCTTTACTGTTCTTCTGCACAGTCATACATGCCATGTTTCAAACTATTTCATTTTCTCCTCATGGGGAAATAAGAGAAAACCCAGGGATTACGGTCTCTACACAGTGAACACAGTGAATCCTGCATTAGTCTTTTTTTCCCTAACAGAGGCAGAGACAAAGATCCCAGAGCTGACTTTTAAGTAATCTCTTTGTGAGAGAGAATAAGGAAGGCTCTGGTCAGCTAGCAAATCCCTCACTCCTCATAGGAAGCAGCATCTCTCAGAGAGAATGTGAAATAGAAGACCCGAGCTCCTGCAAACATTCACATTCCACCCCAGGAAGCCAACCAAAACCAAACAGAAACAAGCAAATCCTTTTTCTACAAAAGAAAACCCCTTCAAATATAACAGTTGTCTCAGTTGCATAAAAAGCGTAACCTTGTTTTCCCCACCCCTACCCCCCAAGAAAGATTCAGCTAACACTTGTAACCCTGAGCACTTGGTCCTGCTGAGGTGACACACAATCAAGGCATGCCAGCCTACGGACATCTTAAGTTCCAATTCAGAAAACTGAGAGTAGAGCAAAGAGACTGGGAGAGTATTCCTGTGGGAGGGCGGGGTATTCCTGCTCCATAATCCTTAACATTTTGTATGTGAGTGGGAAACAAATATTAACATTTCAATGCTTTTAATTCAAGATATCCACTGACACACACACACACACACACACACACACACACACACACCCTGGCTTGGTGCCAACAAAAACCCAAGCCCAAAAACAGTGACAAAACTAATAAAATCCACTCAAAACAATGGCACATTCAAGATCCGTACAAGGACCCTGAGGATCCTCGGTTCTTAGGCATTTTAGGCAGAACCTAGGATAAACTGGCTTCCCTTTTCTCTACTAACCTTTAAGGGCATTCAGAGATCAAAGGTCAACAAGTATAGTCTAAATCTGGATCCTGAATTCCTAAATCACCCACACACATGATTTTAGGAATGGCATTTGAAATTTTCAGCTTCCCGAAAGATCACAGCTGAGAAATATTTATTAAAAGGCTCTGTTTTCTGGGCTTTGCTACTGACTCATTACAAAAGCAGCTATAGTTTTTTTTTTTTCGGGGTGAATGGTAAGTGCTCAGAATTTCTGGGTACTGTTTTGAGCAGGGGTCAGCATGTGGGTGCATTATCATGAATGACTGAAAAAGGGTCATGGTTCACGTCAGCAGATCCATACTCTGGGACTTCGTGAGAATCCTGACTCATTTCCCAACGACAGCTAAAAGGAATGGCTTAGCATTGTAAGTCTGATGGGTAAGGGGGAGGGACAGTATAGCTCAGAATGGTTCTAAAGGAGCCCTGATCACATCCTCCAAGGGAAACGCTCAGAGATGAAGGCATGCCTGAGTGCACTCACAGGAGGGAGGACTCCAAGTTTCTCAAAGCACCTTCCCCTTCACACAGAACAGGCCACCCTCTCCCCTCCTGCCTGCTGTGTTCAAAAGTTTGCCTGTTACATAAATATGTTTCTGGAAGTGTTGCAGGAAATTGGTCCCGTTTCATCAAGAATGAACCACAAAGGTGCCCTATATGATGGCAACAGGTTTCACTTTGTAGCTAGTTTCTAACTTTGGAAATAAAAGGACATTTGTGAAAGTCTGTGTGGATTCAGTCACTCATCTTTGTACACTCCACAAGCACAGTAGCCTTATATGAGGGACGTGTATATGAACTATGTTTACATTGTGTTTGTGTTTCGTGGAGCACGTGAGTGTTGTGTGCTGTATGCAGGAGGTGCACTTTCTGATTATAGAACGTGTGTGTGTGTGTGTGTGTGTGTGCCCTGCGTGCTGTATGTAGTGTAGTGTACTGTGCTGTATAGAGAGGGGCACCCAAACAAGACTTTCTAAGACAGTACATCTGTACTGAGGTAGGTAACTGTGGATACCATGGCCTCTGGATTCTGGAACAGAGAACCTTTGGGACCACTTGAAAGTGCCCTCGGATGGGGGAGGGGAGGCCAATGAGGAAGAACAGGAGCCTGGGCACTTTGAGTGGCTCCTATGTTGACCCGCACCCACCTCCAAGAATCACCGATGGCCCAGGAAAGCCAGGCTGTTCTGTAGGAACCTTCCACTGGTCCCGTGCTGGACCGAAGTCCCGAGGGCAGGGCTGCACGCGTCCCGAAGGGCGTCTCCTGGGCACAGGACGGGCGTCCTCACTGCCAGAGGTCGGCTAAGCAACTCGCGGTGGCGCCGGGGACAGAGGGGAAAGTTTCTGCTGAGATTCTGAGGGAGAACAGGGCGGTCAGCCTTGGGTGGGAGCTGCTAGGTGTGTGGCGCAGACCCTAGCACCTACGACCTGTCCCGTCCCGCCAGCTCTGTCCCGCTCCACTCCAGGTGACAAAGTGCACGCCCGCGGGGCACCGAACTCACGGGGACCGCGGGGCGGGCTTTGGAGTAATTTGGTTTTTTTTTTTTTTTTTTTTTTGTCGTTGTTGTTGTTTTGCTTTTGTTTTTGTTCTTATCTTGGTGTTCCCTGGTTCCTTTCATCCTGGAGAGGAGGGAGGGCGGGCGTGTTCCCAGGACAGCCTGCGAGCCCATCACTTACCTCCCGCCCAGCCGCCCGGTGGCCGCCACGCGCGGAGCCCAGACAGCGCGGGGCGCGGGGCACGTCGGGAGTTGTAGTCCACCGTGGGGCCGGAGGTCTCGGAAACAGGGGCGGAGAGAGCGTGGAGAGACAGAGGCTCTAAGAAGGAAAGGACCGAGTTCGCTGAGATTCGGAAGAGGACTTTTGCCAATGCCTCAAAACTTCCCGGGAGCAGAAGGGAGGGCCTCCTCCCGGGAAAATTAGCACAGCGGAGGTTTTCGAGTCACCAACATTTTCTGTGGATAACCCCGCTGAAGTTACACATCGAACTTTAGCAATAATGATTACAAGACATTTCCCAGGCCAAGTTCCTATTTTGTAGGGCTCTGCTTCCTCTTCACTGGGATCACGTGTGTGTGTGTGTGTGTGTGTGTGTGTGTGTGTGTGTGTGGCATACTTTGCTTAGATGCTCCTGTTTTCTTGTTGGAGAAACTGCATCACTCCATCAAAGGGTGATTGGACTCTCCATTTACAGACCACTCTGTAGCCCTCTTTACAGAGCGCTGTTTATTTATCTGCTCCATTCTCTTACATCCGTGAAGCAACACTGAGATTTAAGCAAAGTAAAGCTAGAGAAGCGGTTTTGTGTGTCTGCACCTGAGGAGCTTGGAGTTACCTGTACTTAGCCACTTCCTCCTCCCACCCTTCTCTTAGTTGTTAGGAGGAGAGAGGGAGGGAGGCCTGGAAACAGCTGTAGCACACAGATCTAAAAATGCGGAACTTTTGTGGAGCATTTTCTTGAAATAGCTGGTGAGGTCTGAGGAGCTAGCTCGGCTAGTAACATGCTTGCTTGTTAAATGTAAAAATCTCAGAACGTGTTCTAGAAATTAGGCCTATTTTATGAAAAATGAGCCATAAAGTTGGCCGCAGATTTCACTTACCAGCAAGGGCAGAAAAAGCCAGGTATAGTGACTTCAACTCTGGGAAGGAAGGGGATCCCGAAGACTTGCTAGCCAGCTAGCCTGGGATCCTGGGCTAGTTCTAGACCAAAGAGAGACTGAGTAACAAACCACTGGAGACTGTACCTTTAGACCAGCATTTGAGTTTGCCTCCGGCCTCTATACTCACACACACAGACATGCAAAGAAACTTGCACAAAGGAACACACACCACACACTGCTTCCCCGTCTGCAATCGTTGGTAAATAGGTTAGCAAATGGCTGCCCTGGATCTAAGCCAGATGGGGTGCTAGTGGACACAAGTCCCCATCCCCAACTCAGAAGCTATTAAGAATTGCTAGCCACTTGCAAAGGATTATAAACCACACTTAGGGACAGATCCAAGTTTAGCAGTAGCTTGTCAGTGCTGATACATTGTGGCTTCCAGTCTTGTGTCCTTGTGGGACTTCTGCCTGTGAGTGTGTGTGTGTGTGTGTGTGTGTGTGTCTGCATCTATACATTTCTTTGGCTCTTTTGTTGTTGTTGGCTTGTGTGCTTGTTTCGTCTTATTCTTTGATTTTACTTCATCATATTTTATTTTATTTTATTTTATTTTATTATTACTTTTTAAAATGCCTGTTTGTTTTCTAATGAGAGAGAAAAAGAAAGGGCATGGATTTGGGTGTGTGGGGAGGTGGGGAGAATCTGGAAGGAGTTAGGGGAGGGGAACCAAATATATTTGAAAAAAATCTTTTTTATAATAAATATATATATTTATTTTATATTAATAAAATAAATGATTCGTAAGTGATAGATACATAGGTAGCCACCTGATGTATTAGGAGAGCAAAGTGGGAAAGAAATTCAACACAAGATTGTAAGATGATATGATACTGTAAGGGTCACAGGAGGCCAGTGGCAGCCAGGAGATTGGAGGCCACTGAGACCTAGAATCCCAGTGTTGTCACTCCTGAGTTAAGTCTAGGAACGAAAAGTTATTTAACCTCTCCAAACCTCTTTGACCTCAGCATTAAAATGTAAGAAATACCAGTTGTGTAACAATAGCTCTGAGCGGCAGTTCAGATTAAAATAGGCAGGAGACACTTAGAATAGTAAGCACGGATCTAATGTTACCTACTATAATTATCTACAGAAATTCCTTTTGTGGAAGTATCAAGAAATGAATTGGCGTGGAAGCCGTGTTGGGAAGCTGTGACTATGTTCTAAGCTACAGCAGCGTCTTAAACTCCAGTGACAGACAGGAAGTAGCTAGGAGAGTCTTCAGAGACAATAGGCAGGGCAGGGCAAGCATTTGCTTGTGGGGGAAAATGAAGAGGGAATCCCAGGCAGTTATCATTTTCTGGATCGAGAATATTCTTGGAGTTGCCATTTCAGACACGGACATAGCCATTGGAATACAGAGTTTTGCAGGAAAATAGCCAGTTTGGCTTGGAACCAAACAGGAGTCTATCTGGGTGTGGATGACCTCGTGACAGTTGGGAAGGCTAGTTTGAATATTATACGGCGATACAGAGCTTTAAGAGCCAGTCACGGAGGAGAGGAAGTTAGAAAGCCTGTGCAGAGACAAAGGGAAGAAGAGCAGGAGTGGGCAGGAGGAGCTGAGGTGGGGTAGGCAAGGATTGGTCAAGTGGCAGCTGAGGGCTGCAGGGATGAAGTCCAGCAGAGCCAGGCAGGAGCAGTGAGTGGGGACAGGTCAGCAGCACAGTCACACAGAGGGGAAGCCGGCCACACAGAAGAGACCACTGAATGTACCCAGGGGTTGTTTTGGAAGTTGATGGGGATGAGTTTTTTCTTGCTGCTCACTGGGAAGGATGGAGTCATCTTCCATTGCCTGGGACTCATGGATTGTCTTACACCCTGTATACCTCACTGTTCCCACAGCCTCGCCTCACAGTTCATATAGGTGAAAACCCATGTTCAGTCATGCCAGCTTGCGCTTAAACAAAGTGTTTTTCATGTGGTTCAAAGATATACTGGCTTTTCCTGGAGTGTAGCAGCTTGGATGACAGCATCATCCACAGAATTCGGGCCACCAGTACAGTCCACCTTGTGGCTGCCCATCTCTCCCTAGGTGACTGTAGCATATGGACACCAAGATCTACTTCCGCAGCCTTTCTCTCTCCTTCCTCACAGTGATTACCTCCTAAGATGGTTAAATTTGATTGTCCACTGGAGTAGATCTGGGATCAACTAAGGCATGCATGGGGCAGGTCGGTGAGGGAATATCAAGGAACGGTTAGATGAGGTGAGGAAGCTCTTCCTCCTGCTCAGCACCCTCCCCGTGTCTCCCTCCACCTCAATCTCCACAGCATCTGCTGAGCACTGCTCTGTGGATTTCTGAAGGAAGAAATAGCCAGGTCACCAGTGCGGCTGGATTAGGAACTAGAGGACTAACCAGAGGAGGGCTAGAGATGACCATGGAGGTGGAGACAGATGCTGTGGGGTTTGTAGGCAACACAAGGACTCTGAAGTGGGCAGCTGTTGGAGAGACCTGAGCAGATGAATAAGAGGGCGGAACATGTTTTTAAAGGATGATTTTGGGTACTCTGTCAAGGATACATCATAGGGAACAAGTGGGGATAACACTAGGGATAGACTAACAACATCATTGCAGTAATTCAGGCTAGCTGCAGTACAATCTTGAATCAGAGTTGGTAGCACTGAAAATGAGGGATTACTGTCAAAAGTGTGCACTGCCCTTGCAGAGGATCTAAGTTTGGTTCCTGGTACCCACACCACCACCAAAATTGGCTTGCAATCAACTATAATTCAGCTCTGGGGACTCAGCTGCCTCTGTTGTCCACCAAAGATGACATATGTGTGTCCCCTGACACATAGCACTCATACATAATTTTTAAAAAATAAATATTGGTGCTCGAGAGATAGCGCAGCTGTTGAGAACACTTGCTGCTCTTCCAGAGGTTCGATTCCCAGAATGTGCACGGTGCTTCACCACCATCGATAAGTCTAGTTCCTGGGGATCTGATGCCTTCTTCTGGCCTCCAAGGGCCCCAAGTGTGCATATGGTGTACAGATACACATATAAGCAAAACACCTACATACACAAAAAAAAATCTTAAAAAATGATAGATTAGATGAGAAAAAGAACTCAAGAATTTATGAGCACACAAAAAAATTCAGGATGGAAGAAAAATGTAGACAAAGGATGTGAGGACTTTGGAGGAAAGAGATTTTGGGAATGGTCCCCAAATCTTGGACTTGTTATGAATATTGACATGTTTGAATAAATGGAGATAATGAAGCGTTTCTGGAGGAATCAAGAAATGCAGTGGCTTTGAGTTTCTGAGTGTAGGGAGTGAAGATATATATTTGGGTTCTGTAGATGGAAAGGAAGAATCAGGCTAAGAATCAAGTAGATTCTCAGCCCATATAATAATGTGAGCCTAGGGCAGGAATCTTCTGGAACTATGTTCACTCATGACCTCTGCAAGGAGTGAGGCAGACTTAATCAAATTACACCTTCCCTATTCCCTGTGCCTTCAACTTACTGTGTCACATAAAATCCCACCAAAGCCCCGATCTTTCTGATGGTCTTTCGGTGCAAAGGTTTTCAGGCCTGGAGAACGACACTACTGACATCTAGGGAATACAGGTGTGTACATGAGGAAACTAAGGTAAGACTCACAATTGAAAACTCTCTTTAGCTAAAAGGTGGTCATAGAGAATTCATTTGTCAACCTTCAGCATTATGATACAGACATTTTAAGGTGCCTGGGACAAACTAGGGATGTGATCTTCGGTTGTTAGCAACTTTATGTTTGTTGAAGTTTTATGAGCCAAGTCTGAGACCTTGTAGATAGCGCACAGATGGGTTTGGCCAGAGTTTGGTAAAAAGAGGAAAATTGTCATTAGCTATTTCTGTGTAACAAACTACGTCTAAATGGAGTAGCTTCACATAACATTAGCTCTTACTCCATGTGAGTTGTTTTAGGGTTTCTCACAGGGCTATAGAACTGGATTCCAGTCTCAGCAGAGGGGTCGACTTGGGGAGCACGGACTTCCAATCCTCCCCTCTGGTTGGTGTCAGGCTTACATCCTCTGTAGCCTTCAATTTCTTGCTACTTGGGCTTTGAAGAAGAGGCAGCTAGCAACATGGCACCTGGCTTATCAGAGCAAGCACCCAAGAAAAGCTGAAACAAGACAGGAATTATAATGTTTTCCAGGCCAATTCCAGAAGTGAACTTTACAGAGTGTTGGTTAGAGGCAAGATAGTATGGTATAACCCAGAGAGAAGGCATGGATACCAGGAGGTAGGGGCTATTGGGAGTTCTCTAGAAGGCTTTTAATCACACAGTTGGTTGGCAGTCGAGTGTCACGTCTGATCCAAATAATATCCTTACATTAATAAAGAGATGCTACAAGAAGACTCCACCCCAGTCAATCAGTAGAACCAGAGATGGCCTTCTTCTAGTCCATTAGCATCAAAATAGCTTTCTTTACCTTGTGCCAAGTTTTCTTTTCAGTACTATAAATTACACTTAATTTTATGAATTAAAGGCCAGCCATTTAATTGTAGTTTTATGTATTAAACAGAGTCAAAGTTGTTCCCAGCCCAGGATTTTGTACTTTGTGACTTTGTGATTTCCTGAACTCCCTGTTGTTGCTCACCTGTCCACTGTCTTGGCCTTCCCGGTAGAGCTTTCAGAAGTTCACAGATGCTGTGATGGTTGAGACCTTGTTTATGTCAGCACCAATCCTGCTGTCACTGTATAGGAGAGACAGACCACACAAAGCACCGGCTTCCCTTTCACTGTTCATTAACCTCAGTTCTGTTCTCCTCTAGCCCCTAATATTGCTGAAAGTGCATCTCGTTTCTTTGTTTGTGAAGAATTTTCATCCTCTCTCGGACACCCCACAGAGATGTTTAAATATCCTCACAGCCTTAGAGTTTCCATTAGATTTTCCTAGACTATGATCTCAGCCCTTTTCAAAATGAGAATTGAGGACCACCTGCATTTCATAAAACTCCCTTATTACATGTCTTTTCATTTCCACTTGTTCTTCTACGTCTTTAAAAACAGCAAGCATTCTGGGTACTTCTTGCTGTGGGTGATGCAGGCCTTCCACCCTCCCTCTGGTCTGTCTCATTCCATGTCATTATTTCCCATTGAAGATGGTGGGGACTTCATTTGTTTCCTTACATTTAGAGAGAGAGGAGGGAATGTTCAAGCTTTTTCTCTACAGAGAATTAGGAGTGACTTGTAATAAGAACCAATTTTAAAAGCTGTTTAACGCCAGAATGAAAATAAAACATTAACACTGGAAGAAAAGTAAAAATACACACATATGTGGTTATGGCATGGTGCAAAGTTATTAAAATTAACGAGTCACTAAATTCTTAAGCTTCCTGACAAAAATAAGAAACATGTAATTAGACATATGATTTTTCTTTGACTCTAAAATAAAACCTACAAGTTATTCAGAGAAAAGTTTTTTTTAAAAAAAAACACTTGGTTCTAGGAAAAAAAAAAAACCAAATGGAGCGAGGTTTTTTAATGACAGGATTAGTACACGGAACAGTGACATCCATTAAGTGTCTATTTATAGTAATACTTAATGAAAGCAGAAAACAGGAGAGCCAAGCGTTGTCCAGAGAAAATGCATTCCTGTTTCTGAGATGATATGATTCAAACCTATTTGGAAGATTAAAATCTCCCATATGACCACAGACTATGTCTTCCTTTGGAAATTGTCATTGTAGACATAATTAGTTAAAAGAAAAATCATTAGTGATCAAGCTAACCCAGTAGTGCTGATGTCCCTGTTAAAAAGCAGAGGGAAATAGAGAGGAAGGTGGGGTATATGAAGGCAAAGAGATATAGGCAGGGGTAGAGGTTGATGTTAGGCTGCCAAGGAGTGCCAGCAGCAACAAGAACCTGTTAGAGGCAAGGAGAGATCCAGTCCTCGGAAAGGTAGAGGGAGCGTGACTTTGTCAATGCCTGGTTTCAGATGGTGAGTGATAGGCATGTTTGTTGTTTTTAATGTACTCGGATTGTGATGCCTTCAACAGAGCAGCTGCTGGTTTTGCATCAATTTGACACATGCTAGAGTCACCAGAGAGGGAGGAGCCTCAGTTGAGAAAATGCCTCCACAAGATCTAGCTGCAGGCAAGACTGTAGGCCATTTTCTTAGTTAGTTCTCAATGGGGGAGGGTCCAGCCCATTGTGAGTGGTCCTGAACTGGTAGTTCTGGGTTCTTTAAGGAAGCATTCAGAGCAAGCTAGTAAGCAGCATCCCTCCATGGCCTCTGCATTGAATCCTGGTTCAAGGTTCCTGCCCTGCTTGAGTTCCTGTCCTGACTTCCTTAAATGATGAACAGTTCAGTGAAAGTGTAAGCCAAATAAATGCTTTCCTCCCCAGGTTTCTTTGATCATGATGTTCCTTCACAGCAATAGTAAATAACCTTAACTAAGCCTGCAGGCTTCGGAAACTAATGCAGATGCTTACAGTTTGTTCAACCATCTTTCTTAAATGTTAGCTCTTCCAAGATATGTTACGTATTGTACAACGGAGTTTCATATGGCAAAAATTGGGATTGGGGTACTGAATAGAAAATGGGTCCATGTATCTCCAGTGTAAGAGAACTTGCCAGTACTGGCGGAGTTGACGTTTCTGTGAACACTCCAATACCTGAGGTTCGCACTTAGAATTCTGGCCATTACACCACACGTGGAGAAAGTCAGATATATATTTGAAAACAAATCTAATGTGAGAAGTGTTTGTCACATGAGACAGATGAACACTGCAGAGGTGACTTAGTCTGGAGCGTTTACAAGACATGTAATGCCAACACTTTACTGTAAGGACTGGATGACGCATGAGCCAATGAGGAATGAGGGATAGTTTCAGAGTAACTGGTGAGTCAGTACTTAGCAACGAGGGATAGCAGACTGAATTCTCTGTTGAAACTACTCCATCCCTGAAAATTCACCATGGAAACACCACCGTCTCCCCTCATGCCCCCCCATAGGGTCAGAATGTGCATATGCGCTTTCCACACATGGTCCCAAGTCCTCTGTTTCTTCCCATGCAGGGATTTCCCCCTACCCCACTCCCATCCCAGGCAAATGGCAGTAAGAAGCAAAAGTTTGCACAGAGTCCCTTTATCTAAAGATCAAACTTTTGAACATTCTCCAAAAATAAAGCATCCGTCTAGTGGTATGGAGAAGACAGGGCAGGACCCTTGAGAGGTAGAAACGATCACAAACTCTGAATTAACATGACGAAGTCTGTAGGAGAAGGACGAACCATTGGAACAAGGCACGTTGTCAGGAGAAAGCCATGGAAATGGGAAGGGCGGGGCTCCGGTTCAGGTTGGAATGGTATGGGCTCTCTTACAGCCAGTAAGGGGTTTAAAGTAGTGAACATGGGAATTCTTACATCTGAACAATTGCAGATAATAGGAAAATGATAGAAATTAAAGACACCCACTCTGAAGCATTTAACACCAGTAGTAAAATATCTCTGAAATGTCAGGACCAGCCTAAAATCCATGCTAAAATAAATATATCACATTAAGTTAAAGACAAACTATACAGAACAAAGTTCATAAGGAGTCGCTTAAAGAAATCAGATGCAGAAAGACAAAAGTACAAGACGTCACTCATACGCAGACTTTAGACGGGTTGAGCTCTCAGAAGTTGAGGGAGAAGAAAGGTTGTCATGGGAGGCTTGGGCAGATGGGGGAGGCCCAGGTCACAGTTGGCTGATAGTTACTAAGTGACATTAAAGAGGGGCAATAAGCCATTGTGTGGTATTGCATAAAAGGTGACAATGGAAACAGGGATAGACTGCGTAGTTCAAAATAGGGAGTTTACCATAAGGATATAGTTTCTGAGGAGACAGAAATAGTTAACCTGTACTGGATAGTAACACGATACTCTAGTGATATGTATAATTGCTTTTTGTCAGTTAAAAGCAAATTGATAAAAATAGGAAATTATACCCACTATAGATGAAAAAGAACAAAATAGTATTTTTAGAAGAGAGACAATAGTGAGAAGGCTCCCACACAGAGACGCTACTATCTGAGGTGACAGAGATGTTAATTACTATGATTTGGTCGTCACACATTGTTTACATGTATCAAATTGGGCAGCACTGTACCTCATAAACAAGCACAAACGTGTTATCTCGGCTAAGACTAAAAATTAAACATTTTCAAAAACATGAACATTAAAACCGTGGAAGGCTTATGAGCAGAAAGGCCACTCCTGAAGAGGAAGTGGGGAAGGGGTACCAGGTAGAGTGGGGTTCCTGACACAGAACACTGCATTGGGCATCAAGTGATGGAACGTCCAGCCATGAGCTTAGCAGCTGCAGAGGACGCAGTTAGGCAGTCATTATACCTGCACATAGGACCGGAAGCGGAAATGATCAGGGAGATAGTAAATGAGGCATTTAAAGGCTGAGGAGAGAAATCAAAGAGCCCCAAATGCCCAGAAATCTTCAGTGAGAAACTGAAAGATACAGACCTAAACACGCTGAAGATCTTCAAAATGCCAGAGACAAGAACAATACATTAAAATTAGCTAAAGATGAGACAGAGGGGAGGTTCAGCAGGTTGGAACACCGCTGCTCTTCCAGAGATCCAGTCGCCAACTCACAACCATCTGTAACTCCAATCACAGGGAATCTAATATCCTCACCAGGCTTTGGTGTACAGCAGGCAAGCACATGACACACCAACATACATGCAGGCAAAAGACTCATACATGTGGAGTTAAAAGCCTGTGATGTCCTTGAACCCTCAAGGTCTTCTTGCCTCCGTCTCTGAGTGCTGAAACTATGGTTATATGCCACCACTTCCTGCATAGCAGAGAAACCAATTGACTCCAAATGCCGGCACATGCAGGGTGACCCTGATGATTTAGCCAGTGGCAAACAAAATATCATTTATTGGAAATTCAAAAGAGTGCTTAAAGAGATTCACGTTGCTTAAATAGATGTCACGTATGGTATGAGCAAAACAGGGTGATTAAAAAGTAATGTGACTCTGGACAGACGGAGGACATGCAGCATGATGAGCAGAGCTCTGGAACCTTCTATGACTCTGTGTGTGTGTATGTGTGTGTGTGTGTGTGTGTGAAAACGTCACATATCCTCCCTGCCCCACTCCATCTAACAGATCTCTTTAAACACGTTAAGCCCAACCAGTTATGCCTATATGTCCGTGTGTGGGGTCATACACCGAGCACACACTACCTAACAATGGTCACTGCCCGTCCCCTGAGTAAAAATGATTCTTTATCTTTGTTCTTTTAGCAGCTATCATCTGCATCAGCAACTTATCTAGGGGTGGATGGTCCATCAGGAGCCCCTTCCACCTCCTAGCTGGAACTTTTAAATGGAACTTTTATTAAATATTTTTGTGATTATAAAATAATCCTTTTCTTTATTCTTGCCACATCCTTCAATGTAGACCTCCTTGCTCTCTTTCAAATTTATGGTCTATTTTTTTCATTAGTTGTTACTATTGTGTGTGTGTGAATGTGTGCGTGCATACATCTCCCTAAATTCATAAATGCAATCTGCTTGCTCAGTCCATAGAATGGTGGTTGCGTGTTTATACTTTCAGGGGTGACCATTTAGCACTAGATAACCCATCGGCATGTTCTTCCCTGGCAAAGATTATTTTTCTCAGTCTCAAGCATTCTTACTTGCCAGCGAGACCGTTTAGCTCTTGATCGTTTAGTAACAGCAATGCTAGGTCCAAAGGGCCGGCTATTCTTAGCTCTTCTCTCCATCTTCCTGCTCTTCCTCTCCTCTTCCTCCACGTTCACCGAGCCTTGGGGTAGGGGCTCTCCTGCCATACTCTGTGCTCAGACCCAGGGCTGCAGTGAAGCCATGCCATGGGACACGGGCGAACTCTGCAGCATCGCCTCAGTTCATTCAAAATTTTATTTTGAATTAATGTTTGATCATTATGCACTCAGAAACCTTTCGTTATTGCAAGTTTTTGTGTTTGTTTGTTTGGTTTGGTTAGTTCATGCCACCCTCACACCTCTGGGACTCACCTTCAATATCCCGGAACTACCTTCAATATCCGGGAACTTTAATTTACTCCGCCCTCAACGCTGAGCAGGAAAGCCCCTTCCTCCTGTAACTCCTGTGCTTTCTTACACCATAGCATTAGCTGCAGCGCTCTGAAACCTCCAGTGTTCTGGCGTGTCTTCCCCTCTAGTCATTAATTAAAGCAATAAATGTTATTTGTTGAGCAATTGTCGGCAATTACACACATTACTTCTCATTCCCAGTACAACTCGAAGCTTGGAGAGCTACAGGCAGATTTGTAATATTTCCTCTGACTCTGTTTGCACAGACCCTGCCTGTCACTCATCTGGCTGGCCGAATGTGGATGAATGGATAGCCTGGGCTAAAAGAAATCTTAGTTTAAGTGGTTGGGAAAAAGCCAGATTTTTGAATGATTACATAAGTGCTGGAGATCCACCGCTTGCTCTAATTAGCTGCTGAAACAGGAGAGTTCCTAGAAAGGAAATCACTTCCAGAAGTGTTAGTGTGGTGAGGGGACTTCTGGAGTCGGGGATGGTGCCAGCAAGCGAGGTTGCAGATCAGCCACTGGAGTGGAAAGATTCTTAACAGGGAGGCAGTGTGACTGTCGGCATATGCTTGCTTTGTGGAAAGGCTATCTCGTCATGCGATATGCATCTCAGTTCCTCTGATGGAAGATGGGGTTTTGTTATCTCTGTGAACAGCTGTGACCAGAGGGATTGATGTGGGCCTTGGTCTCTGAGCAAATGCCTGCACGCTGCGTGCCTCTTGGTTTGTGTTGAAGGCTGCTGGTTTCTGAAAATAGAACCTCATCCTGCCTCTGACTCAGTCCATTTTACCTCGCTTTCTTTCTGGCCCATCGGTGATAAGGAATCAGCTTGTCTCTGGCTGCTGGCTACATGTATTGAAATATAATTTTTTTTTTGCAAATTTTTGAAATTCGCACATTTTTCTAAGACATTCAACTTATCAGTTCCAGAAGCTGGTATGTGGATACACATTGATCCATTACTTCTCTGATCTAGAGAGCTATGAGGCCTGTTTTACTTAGACTTCTATGTCACAAAATCCACCTCCTGAGAGGCTATCCCACCTCAGGGGAGTGAGTTAATGCTTGTGAACTAACCTTTAACCTGCCATGATCTGCGTCACCCTTGACTTTCTTGCTGGTAACCCCCTCTCCATGAATAGCTTCTCTATTTTAATTAAAAATGTTTCATAAACTATATTTTGATCATATTTCTTCCCCTCCCAACTCCTCTCAGATCCTTCCCACCTCTCTACCTCACAATTTCATGTATTCTCTCTCTCTCCCTCTCTTTCTCTCTTTCTCTCACAAAAAGCCAGAACAAACCAAAAAAAAAAGAAAGGAGGGAAAGCAAAGGAAGGAGGAAGGAAGGAAGGAAGGAATGAAGGAAAAAGGAGGGAAAGGAGGGAGGGAAGAAGGAAGGAAGGAGGGAAAGGGAAGGAAGGAGGATGAAAGGAAGGGAGGGAAGAGGAAGGAAGGAGTCGAAGATGGAAGAGAGAGGAAGGAGGGAAGGAGAGAAGGATGGATGGAAGGAAGAAAGGAAGGAAGGAAGGAAGGAAGGAAGGAAGGAAGGAAGGAAGGAAGGGGGAAGATTAAAATAAAACAACAAAAAAGCTAAGTCACCTTTTCTTAGTCAGCTACACCTGGCCCCGGTGCCTGCCCTGGAGTGTCGTTGATAAAATTAGTGACAGTCCACTGGAGAAAACTGTTTCCCTTTCCCAGCGAGTATCCATTTCCTCTCCTCAGCGCTGGGAGACTGCCTTTTCTGAACCAGTGTAAGTCACATTTGTGCTGCCGTGGTCCGTGTGAGTTCATATGGCACCTGTACGGTTGTGTCCGGAAGCTGCTACTTCCTTGGCATCGTGTGGAAGATGTGGAGATAAACTGAGCGGAGGAAAGAGGGACGGAGAGTGAGGTACCATCAGCCCTTGTGACTCCTTGAAGAGCCCTGATCCACTGTACACAGTGCGTGATCTGACATGGCTCCCGCACACAGGTGAGACGACACAAAGGACCCAAGGCCAGGATGGCGACTGTTTCCTGTCTTCATGAAAATCTCCCTGGGGGATTGGACCCTCCCCTGTCTGTTTCTGGACAGGCAAGTCAGATTTGGCTAAGCAACATAAGTTGCACCCCGGTTTGCCCTTGAATACATAAACGTACCCTAATTGGTTAAAACGCTATATAAAAACTTGTGTAATAAACCATAAAGTTAGATCTGCATTCTGATGCTGGGTCCAGAGTCTGAATCCGGGGCACCGTGAGCTCCGTCTTCACTTTCCTCCACTTCCCAGTCCCCGTTCCCACAGCATCATCCACCACTTCTGGCTCTTATCGACTTTCTATTCCCCTCTCCTCTTCCCTACACACCCCTAAGCCCTGAAGAAAGGAGGGGTATGATAAGAGCCCATTTGGGACTCAGTGCTCCGAGATCTCTGACTGGACGTTGTCTAGTTGTGGGTCTCTGTGTTAATTCCCATCTACTTCAAGAGCAAAGTTCTCTGACGAGGGCTGAGCAAGGTCCTGATCGGAGTCTGAACTCAAGAATGGCCTCTTTTAAGTGACTTTTTAAATGGAGCTTCTCTGTAGCCCAAGTAACCGGAAGTAGTAGTACATAATCCTCTGCATGCCTGTGAAGGCTCGCTCTACACTCTGGATGGCCGGCTCTACCCAGTCATTCAATACCTCTGCAGAGAGGCCAGAATAGAATTCTCACCCAGCTATTCCCAAGTCATGATGCTTAGACTGTAATGTTTGGTTTTTGACTGGTTAAATTCTGGATATGTCTGTCACTGTTGTTTGGGTTTGGTTTTGGTTGGTGATTCCTAATTTTTTTTTTCAGATGCCTCTGGTGTGCACTCTAAGTGTAGGAAGTAGACCACTGTGGGCTGATTCTTGGATAGCTCTTCCCTCCCTGCTTTCTGTTGTTCTCTCTGCCCTCTGACACTGTGATAGTCTGCCTCATGACAGGGCAGGACAAACACCAAGGGATATAAATGTTTCTTCCCTCAAGTTATGTCAGGAAGATTAGTGAGACAAGATGTCTTGCCAACACTGTTCACCCGGTATAAAGTCTCTTTGGTTGTGTGTAAGCATCTTTCTCACTGACTCAGTGTAGGACAGTGTAGTGTTGGTTGGCTCAACAATGGAAGTAGTTCTGTTTTATGCTTCTTTGTACTGACAAGAAAATCAGGGAGGAGGTGCATAAAGTCAAGCACTTTCAGTGATTAATATTTATCCTGTCATCAGTAGCTAGATCAGAACCTAGACACTGGCCCAGTCCTGGATCCAATGAACGGGGTGGTAAATATTCTTTCAGCTGGTTTCCAGAAATTGACTAACAGTTAAAAGAAATGAATCGAAAGAAGATAAAGTAAAAAAAAAAATCACAGAATATATTTTATAAACACAAGCAGTAAGCTACTACCTAAGTACTAGAATACGATTGGACTTTTTCTTAATCATTATGATCATTTTCTATGTTCTACTTCTTTTTAGCTAACCACTTACTCTTCTTTTTTTCTTAAGATTTATTTTATGTGCATGAATATATATATATATATATATATATATATATATATATAATATATAGTGTATATGAGTATGATATCTTTAGATACACCAGAAGAGGGCATCAGATCCCATTACAGATGGTTGTGAGCCACCATGTGGGTGCTGGGAATTGAACTCAGGACCTCTGGAAGAACAGCCAGTGCTTTTAACCACTGAGCCATCTGTCCAGCCCCCCGCCCTGTCACTCTTCTTAATAATTATGGATCTTTTCTAGTTAGAACATTCTGGCTGCAAGTTACAACAATCATTACCATACCTCTTAAGGCAAAAAATGGAATTTACTGGTTCATTAGAGTGATCTTGGGAAAGAGTGGGCCCATGGACCCCATGCTATCTCTCTCCTTCTAGGCGCTGTTGATATACTTGACCTCCTTCTTGCCTAGAGCAAAGCAAGCTCATCCCACAAAATAGGGGCACAAAGTGTCAATCCTGCAGGTAAGGTACCTGCTCTTTAACCCTGAACTAATCTTCGGGTTTGGTGGCTCACATCCTCAGCTTGTTCCTGTGGCAGAGCCAGAATCACTCAGGTATGGAAAGCAGAAGTTAAGTCCAATAGCATTACCTGAGGATCCAGCTATACCACTCCTAGGCATATATACCCAGAAGATGCTCTAACATATAACAAGGACACATGCTCCACTATGTTCATAGCAGCCTTATTTATAATAGCCAGGAGCTGGAAAGAACCCAGATGTCCTTCAACTGAGGAATGGATTAAAAAAATGTGGTATATTTACACAATGGAGTATTACTCAGCTATTAAAAACAATGAATTCGAGAGGTTCCTAGGTAAATGGATGGAACTAGAAATTATCATCCTGAGTGAAGTAAGCCAATCACAAAAGAACACACATGGTATTCACTCACTGATTATTGGATATTAGCCCAGAACCTTGAAATGCCCAAGATGCAACTCACAGGCCACATGAAGCTCATGAAGAAGGAAGACCAAGTGGGGGTGATCCGGTCCTTCTTAGAAGGAGCAACAAAATACTCAAGGGAGCAAATATGGAGACAAAGCGAGGGACAAAAACTGAAGGAGGGGTCGTCTGAAGACCTTTCCACCTGAGTATCCATCCCATGTGCAGTCACCAAAGGTAGATGCTGATGTGGAAGTCAGGAAGTGCATGCTGATAAGAGCCTGATATGGATGTCTCCTCAGAGGTCTTCAAGAGTCTGACATATTCAGAGGCAGATGCTCACAACTAGCCATTGAACTGATAGTGGAGTTCCCAATGGAGGAGTTAGAGTGAAGGCTATTGGAGCTGAAAGGGTTTGTGGCCCCATGAGGAGAGCAACAATACCAACCAACCACAGCTCCCAGGGTCTAAACCACCAGCCTGGGAGCACTTAGGGAGGGATCCAGGGCTTCAGCTGAATACATAAGAGTGGAGGGCCCTGCTGGGCATAGGTGGAAGAAGAGATCCTTGACCTCATGAAGGCTGGACACCCCAGGGGGTGGGAATTTTGAGGGTGGGGAGGTGGGAGTGGGGGGGTAGGCAGGGGTTACATCCACAGAGAAGAAGGAGGAGGGGTGAGGGGATAGGGGGTTCCTGGGTGGGTGGGGGATGGGGTAAGGGGACAACATATGAAATGTAAATAAAACATCCAATAAAAAAAAGAAAGAAAAAAAATAAACAAACTTAAAAAAAAAAGTTAAGTCCAGATTCCAAAGTGCCTGAATCTAAGGCACTGTAAGGTCCCTGAAGGCTCAGACTGCAAGTGTTCTTTACAGAAGGGGCCACATCTTGAAATCCACTTGATAAAAGTATCTATGAATGCTTCTCCTTTTGGCTATAACTGTCTTCGAGGATCTTAGAGGATCAAAATGATAAATGTAAACACAAAACAAATAAGAAACCTACCCATCAACCAACCCAGAAACACATGTGCGCGTGCGCATACACACACACACACACACACACACACACACATACACACACACAAACCTTCAAACAAAAACTGTGTTTAGACATGCCACTTGATGACAGGAAGTCAGGTTGGAGGAAAACACCCTGATGGAGACTTAGGAAAAAACTCACCTGTGTAGACACCTGGATAAAGTTGATGTTAATCTTCTTTATAGAAACTTTACAATCAGGAGGCCAGGATGATGAAATACTTGAATGCTTATAGGTAAATAATCCAGTTACAGTTCTTTCTTATATCACATAGTTCTTCAAATCTGGAGCAGAAACAAAACTTTCTCAATCCAAAAAAATTGAGGAAAATTATTGCTATTATAAATGACTTCTAAAAAGTATTTTTTTAAAGTTCTCTAGCAAAAACGAAAAATAGCATAAATTGGAAAGGAATATATGAAAGTCAAATGTAATCTTTGTATTTTTAATTTGACTGATAGATTACAGGTTGTTGGAAAACATTTTAACAACAATTATGAATATAACTATGTTAACAATTATCTTGAACATCAACAATCTAAGTGTACCATTAAAAGACAGGCATTATCAGGGTGGACCAAAACAAGCCATATGCATATTATCTACGAGGAACCTACTAAATATAAAGATACATAGAATTTATAAGTAGATAGAAATATAATAGTTAAATGGATAGAGAAAGATATGCTATATTAATACTAATTCACATTCAGTGGAATTTAACTTTAGATGGATCAGACTTCATGACAAAAGAAAAAAATACAAGATCTAAAGAAACATTACACACTGAAGTTGCAACAGCCTTAAGCACAGTAGTAAGGCAAAGCCCAACAGAGCTGCAAGCCAGAAAGGCTGACGTGTGTACTATAGCTGGAGTCTTCTATGTCCTTTTATGGTAAATGGACAGAGTTAGCTGGTTGAAAATGAGTCAGTATGGACTTGAACTCAGTGTCATCACCATTAGTTGGACACAGTGGAAAGATACAGAGTATTTCATCCAACAACTACCCCATACATGTGCATCTCATGCTCACTTGACACTTTCACCAAGATTGACCACATATCGGACCACAACACATACACAGTGAAAGTAACTTAAAATTAATTATTGCAATTAAATTAAAATGATCGATTAAACCGTGATAAAATTAAGTTAGAACTCAGTAATAGAAAGGCAGCTAGAAGAATGTCTCTGAATGGCACACGGGGCAAAAAAATAAAAAGGAATCTTAAGAGAAAAATTTAAGCTATATTTTAAACTGAATGAGAATGAAAATATAGCATCAGACTTTTGGAAGTGCAGCTGAAATAGGGATTAGCAAGAATCTATAACACAGAATGCGTATAACAAAGAGATAGATATGCAGCCAATTGTCTGAGCATCTACTTAGGGAAAAAAAGAGTAAAGCCAATCTGTAGGAGACTGACAAAATAAGCAAGGAAATAAGTGGGTAAAGCAGGGCGGATGTCAGGGAACATGAAAACTGAGAAGCAGTAGAAATCAAGGAACCCAAAAGCAACTTTTACAAAAATGATTGATAAAAATCAATAACATGCTGGCCGAGTTAACTACGAAAAAGTGAGAGAAGTTCAATTCCTACTGGCAGAGATGAAGGAGAGACAGCCCTACAACGCTCCTCATCCTTAAAGCAACAGTAAAGGCAAGGAAGGTCATGGCTACAAAGTAACCTAGAGCCCAAACCAAGTCTCTGTTCAAGAAGTGGAGTGAATCACTAGTAACCACCGTAGCAGAAAGCAGCAGGGTGAGTTTACAGCAGTTACGGGAGACATCATACAGTTATCTATACATTTGTCTTAGAAATCAGAAAGGGGAGTACATCCCAAAGCCGGGCAAAGGATCACAGAACCAGGAAGCTGCAAACCAACAGCTCTTGTTAGTGTAGGAATGAATTCTTCAAAACAGTATTGGTGAAACGTGTGACCCGCGCAATCGTCTCGCCAGCAAGAACACACGCGGACACCAGGATCCTTCTGCAGCAAGCGTTTATTGTGATGTGAAGAGGAAGACCCCGGGCCCCGAAAAGGCACTGCTTATATACACCCTGGAGCGGCGTGTTCATTTCTGATTGGCTGCTTGCTCAGGAACACATATTATGCCCCGGGATGGGCCGTGATTTGGCGCGAATTCACCTCCTGCACATGCGCAGACAACTTGTTTACAAGGAGTGGCAGCAGATATCAGCACCATCTTGTAATGGCGGATGCTGTCACCGCCTACCGCAGCTCTCTACATCTCCCCCTTTTTGTTTTAAAAGACAACGGGCTCTGGCCAATGCCCCGTGTCTTAGGCTAGTTGACGTGATTCCATAACCAGCACCGAAAAATCGGTGAGCCCTCTGTCTTAGGCTACGAGGGTTGCATCCACGTCTGGCATCCTCTATATGAGTATGTGCGCCCCAGACTGTGGCCACTCGCAATGCCCGTCACTGAGTGTGCTCACAGCTTATGGTGTGCTCCTGGTTTATGGCATCAACCTATTCCCGTCGTTGGGGCTAATGGCAGCTGGCCCGAGAAGTCATAGCAAAGCATGAGGCCAAAGGCCGCGCCAGCTAGGATAACCTCACCGTCCCAGTGCAATGGGCTAAACCCTTGGGGTGCATCGGCTGAGGACCTAAACACTGGCTATTTCTTTAACATGGATAACCAAATCTCGGGAGATGAGCCTTGCTCCATTGCAGCAAATGTTTGAGCGATTACTACCTTGTCACGTTTTTGTTGAGCTCTGAGCTTGTAGACCAACCATAGCATAAACACTAATCCGCAACATAGGGCTGCACCAAACAGGCCTACTCCCACCCACTCTTTAAAGGAGGAGAAGGCCAAAGAAATCCAGGAAGAAAGACTCTCAGTCAGCAAAAGGTCCACGCGCATTGAGTCGATGGCCACCACGGCTGCTCTCAACTTCTCGAGAAGTTCATCAAATCCTTCTGACCATTCTCCTGCTAGGTAACGAGACAATTGTCTGGACAAATTAGCTGCTCGAGTAAAGTTTTCATATTGAACACTAGTAATACAGAGGGCTCCCAGTTTTCTTTCACATCCCAATTGTGCCAATTGAAAGAGAATATCTAACCTTTCTTCTACCAAGTCTAGGTGCTGATTAACAATCATCAATCCGCCTTTCAATTGAGCACTCGTAGAAGTATGGAGGTTGACCGCCTCTGCCACTGTAGCGGATAGCTGATTCAAGGCTGTACCTGTTTGGACCGAGGTTGCCATAGCAATCCCAGCAGCCGTAGCTGCAACTGCGCTAATGGAAATCTCTGTTACAATAGCCGCAGTTATCCCAAAATCTCTTTTTTGTCTGAATAATGATAGTGTAGAAGGGATTTCAACAGGAACAGGGACCCATTGTGGCACCCTGGCAACCATGGCACACTTAGCTCGTCCAACAGCCCAACACTGAGACATCATGCATGAATCATTGGTGCAGTTTTCAAATGAGGAAACTCATTTGAAAGAAATGAAATGAAATGAAAGAATAAACAGGAAGGGGGGATAAACACACACCGGGGTAGGTAAATAACTTGTTTGATTTACAATATTCTTGCTAACTCCAGTAATTAACTGAGTAGCATTTGTCAACAGAGGGGCCTGATCTGAACCCTGTTTCACCATAGTTCCATTAATAATTCCCGTAAAGGATGTCCTTCCTGCCATTCCGCCCTGGAGAAAGGCTAGGGGGTTGAGGTCGGTACAACTGCCATTAATCCCACAATGTAGCCATTTGTGGAAGGGATTCATATCAAGGCCCTGTAGAAAAGGGCCCTCTCTCATCACCGAGTCAGCTCCAGGATCCACCAACATATTGGGTGAAAAGGAAAAGGTTTCATTGGAATCTGCCCACCGTGTTACTCTGGATTGACAATCAGACCAGGGCAGAACAACTCCCTCATCTTCTTGACTACAAAAGGGGGAGACCTTAGGTTGACGGGGATGCTCCCCATCAGTAAAGTCGGGTGGTAAAAATGTTCCATTTATCCAAATGGCTGGTTGCAAAAAGGACTGTGAGAACTCAGTGACATAATTATTATCCTTTTTATTATTATCCTTATTAGTTGTTAATTTAACCCAGCTTCTCTTGTCATAAAATCACCCCAAGGCTCTCTTCGAGAGAGTTATACAGTTTCCTGTCTCAGTAATCTGAAAGCAGAGAGAGCCCCGTTCAGGTAAGGAGCGATTTTCCCCAAGGGGGGCGTGGGTTTTATCATAGGGAAGATAGGGCAGCCCCATGGTCTTGTTGGTTGTAAGAAATCTTGGAAACACCGCGGCATCATGTCTAACAGGTATGGGTTTAGGAAAAGCAGATAATATAGCCCATCGTTGTTCCCCTCATATACTAGGAACCCAAATCTGGAGGATCCAAATTAGGACCGGAAACATCTTTTGGGGGGTCATCTTCAGTTGCCATGAGTCGTCGCATCAGTCGCTCTGGTAGCCAAAATGGATTGTCTTCTTCCTGCAGAAAAACACAAACAGCTCCCCTGGATCTTATTAAAATAGGATCCGGGCCTTTCCATTGGCCAGTCAAGACATCCTTCCACTTGACCATCTCCTTTGGCCTATTAGGCTCTAAGCAATGACGGTCAGCAGCCGAATGGCCCTGACTGTCCAAATTTTAAAAATTAAGAGTAAAGCCGGGCGGTGGTGGCGCACGCCTTTAATCCCAGCACTCGGGAGGCAGAGGCAGGCGGATTTCTGAGTTCGAGGCCAGCCTGGTCTACAGAGTGAGTTCCAGGACAGCCCGGGCTATACAGAGAAACCCTGTCTCGAAAAACCAAAAAAAAAAAAAAAAAATTAAGAGTAAAGAGTGCTATAGAAACGGTTACTTGTGGCACTAAGAGTAGAGCCTCCTCGACTCCCCCTTTTTGTTTTATTAGATAAGATTTTAGAGTGCGATGAGCCTGTTCTATGATGCCTTGTCCTTGAGGATTATATGGAAGGCCCGTCAGGTGGGTCACCTCCATTTGGTGACAAAATTGTCCAAACTTTTGAGAAGTATAAGCTGGTCCATTATCAGTCTTGAGAATTTTAGGCTTTCCCCAGGCACTCCAGGCCTCAAGGCAATGTTGGATAACATGTGCTGCCTTTTCTCCCAATAAAGGAGAGGCAAAAATGATTCCAGAACAGGTATCAATAGAAACATGTAAATACTGAAGTCTCCCAAAGGATGGAATATGGGTAACATCCATTTGCCAAATCTGCAACGGCCGAATTCCTCGTGGATTAATTCCCACATGAGGCACGGGTAAAAATTGACAGCAATTCTGACATTGAGTAACTATATCTCTAGCTTCTTTTCTAGTTATATCAAATCGACGACGTAATGTCTCTGCTGTCACATGAAATTTTTTATGAAAATGTTTGGCCAAATCCAATTTTGAGGACAGGGCGATAGCAACCAACTTTGTGGCTCGATCCGCCAGGTCATTTCCATGAGACATTGGACCTGGTAGACCTGAGTGAGCCCTAATATGTGTAATAAAAACAGGATATCTTCTATTGACCAAGGTAGATTGAATCCTTTGAAAAACTTCTACAAGCCTGCTAGAGGGCCTAATTAATCCAGCAACTTCCAAGACTTTAACTGCATTTACCACATAAAGGGAATCAGATACAATATTTAAGGGGCCTGGAAAGGTTTCTAAGACTTCCAGTACCACCAAGCATTCCACAATTTGAGGTGAAGCTTCATTATATTGTTTAGATGTAACTCTATCATCAACCACATAAGCACCTACTCCTGTTTTTGACCCATCCGTATATACCACTACCCCATCTGGGAGTGGTTCTTGAGATAAAATACGTGGGAAAACAACAGCCTGACTCAAGGCAAATTGTAAAATAGGATGTTTAAGATAATGATTATCTATTTGGCCATTAAAGGAGGTGACTAACACCGCCCAAACATCGGAGGTAGCAGTTAATATTTGAACCTGATGTGCAGTGTAAGGTACTATCAGAACCTTAGGCTCCCTTCCAAAATGGGTAATAGCTGCTTTTAATCCCCGAAGGACAAGCTGAGCAACTGCATCTGGATACCATTCAATAATCTTTGCAGGGGATGCATTAGGATGGATCCATAATAAGGGCCCGTCCTTGTAGAGAGCTGAGGTAGGTGGTGACAGCATCCGCCTTTACAAGATGGTGCTGATATCCGCTGCCACTCCTTGTAAACAAGTTGTCTGCGCATGTGCAGGAGGCGAGCGCACGCCAAATCACGGCCCATCCCAGGGCGTAATATGCATTCCTGAGCAAGCAGCCAATCAGAAATGAACACGCCGCTCCAGGGGTATATAAGCAGTGCCTTTTGGGGGCCCGGGGTCTTCCTCTTCACATTGCAATAAACGCTTGCTGCAGAAGGATCCTGGTGTCCGCGTGCGTTCTTGCTGGCGAGACGATTGCGCGGGTCACATGTCCTGCCATAACACAGCAGTTGGTAAATGTCTGATTTTAAAGACACATAAATTAAAAGTTTTAGTCTCATCAATGCGTTTTAGATGGGCCTCCTGCAAGGCATCCTCTACCATTTGCAGGGCACGGCTTGCAGCCAGTGTTAGTGCCCTTGGCGAGGAAATGTGAGAATCTCCTTCCATAATGTCAAACAAAGGTTTCAATTCAGCAGAAGGAATTTTCAAAAATGGTCTTAACCAATTTATATCACCTAACAATTTTTGAAAATCATTTAAGGTATGTAAATGATCTCTGCAAATTTCTAATTTTTGAGGAACTATTTTCTCAGGGTAAATAACTGTCCCTAAAAAGGAACCAATTTCTGAAATTTGAACCTTCTCTGTGGCAATATGCAGACCCCGCTGTCCTAATGTAGCAATTAATAAAGGGTACGAGTTCTGCAAAATGGTCAACTCTTTATGGCACATAAGAATATCATCCAGCCTGTGTCTGAGAAGCATCATGCCACAAGGCTTTCCACTCCATATATTGTCCCATGTTAGGGAGGGCAGCTTTTACTGTATTTTGCCAATCACTTGGATTCATTGCCATAGCGGCAAGTCTCTCGAGCTGCATGACTGTGAAATTGGCATCAAACCCATACTTCTGAACTGCTTCAGCAAGTTCTTTAATAAGGGTATATTCTACCGGTGCGTGGATGCGACCTCCCTCTGCAGCCTCAAACACCGGAAAGGCTTGTAACATCTTTCTTTTATCTTCCTTTGAAAGGAAGAAGTCCGAACAGCACCCGTCCGCATAGGGCGGAGGAGCACTGGGGACTACGGCTGTGGGCTGGGGAGCCGCCTGGTCCCTATTTCCCACCTTCTTTTGCTTTTGGTTCGGTGGCAGCCGCCCATCTGGAAGGTATCTTTTCTCCTCATAGCGGGCTGCTTCTTCATCTAAGTCCTCTTCCTCGGAGGGACTTAGTTCCTCTGACTCAGAGCTATCAAGCCCTAAGGCCTCCAGTTCCTTTACCAGATAAAGAGATTTTCTCTCTGAGGCCTCTTCTCCCTTCCTGCGCCTCTCTCCCAGGGCATCCTTGCCCTTATCTCTGCACTTCTCTCCCAGGGTGTACTTTCCCTTATCTCTCGCTTCTGCGGACTGAATGTCTTTGGAAGGGTCTGTTTTCTTAGGCATGCCTTTTCTGTTTCCTTTCGGAGCTCCTAACCTTTTATCCTGCTCTGTTTCTGACATGCTGTCTTGTAACTCCTCTAGCACTCCCTGACCTGCCACAATAGTTGGGCAGCATTTGTCATCTTGTAGGCACGATCTTACTAGCCTCCACAGCGGCCGAGTCCCAGGCTTCAGTTTTCCACTCTGTTGTTCCCTAATTAAATCGCCCTCCAGTTTGTCCCAGGAGGCGAGCGTTAGCGACCCTGGGCATATATACCAGGGCGCCATGCGGTCGACCTCCCTCACAAACCCCTCTAACATTTTTGTAGAGACTTTTAATTCATGCTGTCGCAAGAGCAACTGAAGCGCCGTGATCACCGAATGTGAAGCTCCCATGTTGCTCTCTTATCTACGAGAGAATCTGACGCATGGAGAGGGGCACCGCAGCTTATCTACGTCCGACTAACCGTGCCCAACAGCAGCGGAATTTAACAAGAGAATCGGTGGAAACAAAACGAAACCAAAAGGAAGAGAATGAGTGCTGCTACAACGACAACGAGAGCCTCTACAGCACCTAGTAATTGGGGAGAGAGATGAGATAGATCAAGACCAAACATACCTCTCAGAGCTTACCTTCATCCTGCAGTTCTGAATCCTCCCCGTGAACGGGGTCTCCTCGGCGCCAGCGATGGTGGGTTTCCGGGTTTCAGCACCCGCGCAATCGTCTCGCCAGCAAGAACGCACGCGGACACCAGGATCCTTCTGCAGCAAGCGTTTATTGCGATGTGAAGAGGAAGATTCCGGGCAATGAATGCAGAAAAAGAACTTGAAAAATAAAACAATGTTCACTTATGATTTTTTAAAAAAGTACTTAATCTAGAAGCACAGGGGAACTTCCCTAACAGCACAGAAGATATCTGTAGGAACTTACAGCTACCATCATAGTTAATGATAAGAATCCTGAAGCTTTTCCACCAGATTAGGAATGAGGCAAGATATATATTCCACTGCTTATATATACCCTGGAGCGGCATGTTCATTTCTTATTGGCTGCTTGCTCAGGAATGCATATTATGCCCCAGGATGGGCCGTGATTTGGTGCGAATTCTCCTCCTGCACATGCGCAGACAACTTGTTTACAAGGAGTGGCAGCAGATATCAGCGCCATCTTGTAATGGCGGATGCTATCACCGCCTACCGCAGCTCTCTACAGAAATGAGTGCAAAAGTGGGACAAAGAATTATGCACAAAGTAATATTTATCTCAGATATGCAAGGCTAATAAAAATTAATTAATACTGAGCTGAAGATGTAGCCCGGTTGGTAAAATGAATTTCGAACATACATAAAGCCTCAGGATCAATCTCTAGTACCTAGTATCTAGTACCTAACACACAGTCTGCATGTGGTGACCCACGCCTGTAATTCCAGCAGCCAGGAGAAAGCGACAGGAAGATCAGTAGTTCAATGTCGTCCTCAGCTACATGGGGTGTTGGAAACCAGCTGGAGCTATATGAGACCATATCTCAGGCAATGAACTAATATAAGCCATCACATCAGCAAGATGATAAAGAAACATTACTCTTATCCTCAATGAATGCAGAAAAAGAACTTGAAAAATAAAACAATGTTCACTTA
>NW_021620536.1:1229938-1308894 GCF_004785775.1 Grammomys surdaster | reverse complement strand
GATAAGAATCCTGAAGCTTTTCCACCAGATTAGGAATGAGGCAAGATTTTCCCATTTGCCATTGCTTTGCGACAGTAAAACCAACGTTCATGGATATGTAATAAGACACAAAGAGAAAAGGTTGAGAAGCAGGTGATCAAATTGTGCTTGTTTGCACAGGACATCATACAGTTATCTATACACTTGTCTTAGAAAACAGAAAGGGGAATACATCCCAAAGCCAGGTGAAGGATCGCAGAACCAAGAAGCTACACACCAACAGCTCTTGTTAGTGCTTGCATGGGCTGCAGCAACTCTGTCCCAAAGTTTCTCTTGTTTAAACAATGATGATACAATCGTAGAATTCGCTAGGCGGTGGTGGTGCACGCCTTTAATCCCAGCACTTGGGAGACAGGGGCAGGCGGATTTCTGAGTTCGAGGGGAGCCTGGCCTACAGAGTGAGTTCCAGGACAGCCAGGGCTACACAGAGAAACCCTGTCTCAAAAAAACCAAAACCAAACCAAACCAAACCAACCAAACAAAAACAATCGTAGAATTCAAGGACTGTATGCAGAAGCCACCTGTTTTCCTGTTGGCTACTGGTAGACAAATGGAGTTTGAGATTAATACGCAGTACCTTTGTATTAGCACTGAAGAGACAGACGTAAACTCAGCAGAATATGATGTATATACAGGAAGCCCCAATACCAGCATACATCAAAGAGGATCTCAACAAACTGAGAGGAAACTGTGAAGGGCACAAGTCCTCATGTTCACAGGTAAGCACTAGAGAAACCAGGAATGTTACACTCATGCTCGTCTCTTCAGTGGAAGAGACATATACCTACCTCTTTTTCACCTGAAGGCTGCTAGTGGACGCAATTAATAACATGGTGCTCTCTGCTATCTTGGGGCCGGGCCTCCCCTCAATTCCCCCAAATGCTTATCCTGGATCTTTTCTCCTTAGACCTTTATCTTTAGCTTGATTCTCAGTCAGTAGAACCTATCTTTAGGGGAGATGTTGTAAGACCCCCCACTCAAACCACAGGAGAGTTCGACCATCCAGAATCACGCGAGAGACCGAACTTGCTGCAAACTGAAAAAGGCTTTATTTCCGGGTTTCGGGGTATCAGTAGACTGAGGCTGATGCTCACAGGGGGAGCGTCGACCCGAGGCTCGGGAGCAAGGGGTATTTAAAGGAGAAAACTGCAAACCAGGGGGGTGAAGGGGGAAATCAAAAAGGGGATCAGTAGTTAGTCATAAACCAAGGTGGGGAGTGGGAAGCATCTTACACACGTCATAAACCGGGGTGGGGAGTGGGAAGCATCCTGTACACATTTTTCTCAGGAATGTGACCTTAACCTAGCCCATTGTGGTTAGTCACTCCCTGGGGTGACGTGACCAATCTGTATTTGTAGTTCTACTATTTTTTGTCGGAAGGACCTGGCTGACTTGCCTCCTGGCTAATTCTTCAGGTGGCCAGCTAGTTCCTGGAACCTAGGCCTGTAAACCTGCCAACCTTAATTCAGATGAGGGGGTCTCAAGCTTCTCTATGAATTTTTATATCCTTACAATGTCACATGCACTTTACAGTCTGATGACCTCTGCTATCTATATGACTGAGAGCACACCAGATCCTAGGCCCTTCTGCTATAGAAACCATCTTTATGGGTCCCGTTTTTGCAAAAGAATTTCAATGTGGTCATGCCTTAAGCTTTATGGTGCACGTGGAATTGAGGTCATTGCTACCCAAAACATTTTTTTTCCCCAAATTGTACTGTAGGTAAATATGTTTAAGATAAACTGCCCGGTGTCAGACTCTGAGTTTGAACTAGCACCAGGTAACTGAGTCTTGTTGAGCTGGATTTCCTTCTTGCCTCATGTGGATTGTTCTTCTGTTGTCTGTAGCATTTGGAGGGACCTGACAGAAAATTCATCTTTTCTTCTCCTCTTGATGTATAGACTCAAGGCAACCCCAACAGAGAACCCTGCAATCTATTTTGGAATCTCAGCAACTTTATTGTAAAGTTCAAATGCAAAAGCAAGAGCCTTGAACACACACCAAGCGAGCGAGGCAGGAGAACAAAGCTCGAGGTTGAAGCACCACTTTATTTCAAGACTTACTATAAGACTTGACCAATCAGAACTACGATGTTGTCAGTGATGTTGTCAGTGATGGGCAAATAGATCAGAAGAACACCAGACAGAGCCTAGAAATAAATCTGCACGCATAATCAACGGATATTTAGTCAAAAGCAGCAAAATAAAAAATCTCCTTGCAAAAATGGGGCATCCAGTTGCAAACTGATGATTCTAGACATAGACTTTATCTCTTTCTCAAAAATTAGCTCAAGACAGACCAACAAGCTAAACATAAAGCTGTGAGAATCCTAGGAAGTAATGTAGGAAAGACCTAGGTGATGACCGGTATCTACGGTGTCTTTAAGTTTAGTATTATATCACCATCTGTGAAAAAAAATGTTGACAAGTGTATACAAGGTCACAAGAAACACATGATTAAATTTAAAATTTTAAAATTTGTGCCCCCTTCTCCAAGAGGATGCCTCTCTAAGTCCCCACCTCCTCCCTCCCCACTCCCTGAGGCCTCAAGTCTCTTCTTAGGTGCATCTTTTCTCACTGAGACCAGAGCAGGCACTCCATTGCGTTGCTGTATATGGGGGGAATGGGAGAGGGGCTCTACCAGCTAGTGTATACTACCTGGTTGGTGGTTCAGTGTCTGAAAGATCTGGGGGGATGGGGACAGGATAATTGAGACTGTTGGTCTTCCTAGGGGTTGCCCTCCTCAGCTTCTTCCAGCCTTTCTCTAATTCAACCACAGGAGTCCCTGACTTCAGTCCATTGATTGGGTGTAAGTATCTGTTCTGTCTCACATAAAGAATTCTTAAGCCTTCAGAACAAACATCACAACTAAACTGTAGACCAAAGATCCTCATGGAAACCTTGCTTTACAAGATGTCCAGATGGAAAATAAACACACTAGAAGGTGCTTCACATAAATGCATCATCTAGGAACTGTGAGTAAAACAGCAGTGAGCTACCTGTTAAGAATGGCCAAAATCTGCAACACTCTCATCAAAGGGCAGGAAGTAAGTTTAGCACCAGGAGCTCTCCTGCCTCCCTGCAGAGAGTAGAAACACTGGCACTCTGGGGGTCTCAGTAAACTCCCATCCTGAGATGTTGCACTCTTCCTCGCTGTTTACCCAAAGGAATTGGAAGCTTATGTTCAGACAAAAACACCAGGTGGCTGTTTTTAGAAATTTTATTTAAATGGTTGTTCTGCCTTGGAAAGGACTAAGAGGTCCTGCAGCAGATGAGCCCTGAGCTGGGGTGCATGTGGAGAACAGCAGCTGGCACTCTGCAAGGAAGAGGAATGAGTCATAAGCCCCTGGGGCGGGGCTTATGCACAGTGCACGCTGTTAAGTGAGAGACACAGGTCTAAAGGGCAACAGCCTGAAGGATTGTGTAGAACTGCAACCGTGTAGAGCCCAGTGTTCTGGAAAAGGCAAAACTAAAGAAGAAATACATTGGTTAACAGAGATGAGAAGAAAGAAAAGACAAGTGAAGCACAGAGGACATTTTAGGTTGGTAACAGTTCTGTGTGTACTCTAATAGCGTCTCCTTGTCATTGTAAAGTGTCCAAACCCAAAGACTGGATGGCACCAAGAACAGAACCTTCTCATAAATGGACTTTGGGGGATGATGACGTATCAATGTTGATTTATCAGTTGTTAATTACCACAGTGGTAGGACCTGTGGAAACATAGGGGTGCACACATAAGGTCAGGAATTTATAGGGAACCGGCGTCTTCAGTTTTACTGTAAACCAACAACTGGTTTGAAAAATAAAAGTCTTATCTAAAAAGGAGGCAACCCAGCTGGTTTTATGATCGGTTAGGTTGGGAAAGGCAAACTTATAAAACGCTAGGAAAATCTTCTTCCATTTTAAAGAGCAGTGGCGGGTAGGTGTGGGCTACTTTTCCTGTCATGTAAACAAACGGCCCTGGCCAGATGTTTTACAGACTTGTGTGTCCAAGCCTCTCCCACACGTTTACACAAGTCGGTTATTTTTATTTCTAGGATAGATCTGGGGTGGAATGTTCTTCCTAGGTTTGGGGACTTCCAGGTTCTATTCTTATTGGCGATTTTACAATGGGAAATTCCTCATCAAGAGAGAGGAAGCCAAAGCATGGAGGTGCATAAAGAGGCATCCTCCAGCCAGACCTTCATGCAGATGGTGCATACCAGAGCAAATCAGAAGAACTTTGCAACCCAACATAGCATGCAACCTCCAGGGCATAATGAGACAAACTGAAAAATCCCAGGAGAGAGTCCCCTGACCGAGAGCAACACAGACTCTCAGGGTGAAGCCTGCACGATGAGAACTGAACATACTTTGAGGTGGCTTCTAGAAACCCAGACCTTGACCCTCGCAGTCGTCAGAACATCAGGAAAAGCTCAACCTTTATCTCCCTTTTCTTCGTAGAAAGAGCTGTAATTCCAACAGCCTTCTTCACAGAGTGCAGCCCTTCTCCCTCTACTCAGTGATCAGTATTTTAATTAATACATGGCTTTCTGTATCTTTGGTGTGGCTGAGATGAGTGTGAAGTTTAAAGGTTATTTTTTAAACATTAATCGTATTTTTTAAAAAATTATGTGTGTGTCTGTATATGTGTCTCTGTGTAACTATGTGTACATGTAACTATGTACTGATACCTACAGAGGCCAGAGGAGGGCGTCAGATCCCCTGGAGTTGAAGGTGGAGGCTAGTATGAGTTTCTGACACAGGGACTGGGATCCGAACTTGAGTCCCATGAGAAAATAATACATGTAAGGACAGAGCCATCTCACCAGCACCATGAATCAAAAGGAGCGTGTGCTTCTTGGTTAGCTGTGTTCCACGTTTCTGACAGACAGAGCTGGTCCATAGCTTCTGGGTCCTCCATAAAACTGCTTCTGTTCCCGCCTGCTCTTCACTCTTGTTCTTGCTCACTTCATCTTGGTAATGCTGGTCCTTCGCTCTTTCTCAAGCATATGTACCCAGCAAATGTGTTCCTGACATGGGGCATTTATAATTGCTGCTTCTGCTCATGGCAAACCTCCCATCCCGTGATCTAGATGTTGCATTACCTTCTCTGGACTCCATTCCAACTTCACCCCTTCACAAATGACTTCTTGGACATCTTATTGAAAACTACGTTCCTTACCTGTATCTGTTTACACATTTATGGGCTACCTTGCTCGCCTGTATGTGTCGTATGTGTGCATCTGTGTTACACATGCATGCAGTGCATTCTTGCAAATGCGTGGGTGCATATGCACATGTGTGAGTGCCCATGCAGGGACCAGAGTAGAGTGTCAAGTGTCTCCTCTAGCCCTCTTCACTTCTCAGGATTCACCAGTTGCTGCCCCCAATGCCGGGGTACACACATAGTCATGCAATGCTTTTTATGTGGGTGGTAGGAATTCAAATGCAGGTCCCTATGCCAGGAGAGTAAATGCTCTTACCCGCTGAACAACCTCTCAGTCCTAATTGTTTGTTTTACTTTTGTCTGTAGCATTCGCCATTATGTTTGCTCTATGCTTTTGTAGTTAGCTTTGTTTGTTGTTTAATTTTCCCTCTAAAATCCTTAAGGGCAGGGTGTTCTGTTTATAGCTTTAAATCTCAACGCCTACATCATTATCTGTATAGCCAGGTGCTCAGTAAATATTTGTTGACTATAATTCTGAATGACTCTCGATCAAATGCTTATCTCTATAGACAAAGATGCTCAGAAGCTCAGAATATGTAGCCTTTTCAAGATCTCACAATGAGCTGGGGACAGAGTGGTTATGTCCTCAGTAAGATCAGATGCCAGTGACCACCAATCAGGGCCACCACTCAGATCCCGGCACTTCACACTTACTTGTACTTCCTCACCAGACTATGGCCACATTTGGGCAGTGTTCTCGTTAGAGTTTTACTGCTGTGAACAGACACCATGACCACTGCAACTCTTATAAGGACAGCATGTAATTGGGGCTGGCTTACAGGTTCAGAGGTTCAGTCCATCATCATCAAGGCAAGAACATGGCAGCATCTAGGCAGGCATGATGCAGGAGGAGCTGAGAGTTCTACATCTTCATCTGAAGGCTGCTAGTGAAAGACTGGCTTCCAAGCAGCTAGGATGAGGGTCTTAAACCCACACCCACAGTGACACACCTACTCCAACAAGGCCACCTCAACTCCAACAGGGCCACACCTTCTAGTAGTGCCACTCCTTGAACAGAGTATATACAAACCATAATAGACACCTATTTTTTTAAGCTTTGTACTTAAGAGAAGAAAGATCTTTAGAGAAGTCCACCCAGTCACACCCAGGATGGCCGCAAACATTCTTTTTTGTTCCAAAAGGTGACTTTTAAGATTTTTTTTACTCTTACTCAGGAATTCTGGATCTGTCTAATCAAACACAATGAGTGACCTTCCACCAGGGAACAAAATGTCTGTCCTTAAGGATGCAATTACATTTAATTATAACGTGAAATAGAGTTTTGCTCAACCTGAAGATGTTTCTGCTCATTATGTTGGTCCCATGAGATCACAATACCTAATGGTATACACACTTACGTCTGACTGGTACCCACTGTGAGGAACCCAAACAATCATTGACTTCAAAGCGCTCTGCAATCCTAGAAGTATGACTATTGTTAAGGCATAGTTTCAAGGATTTAAATTGTTTGATTTATCTAACTGATCATTTTTCCTGAGTACTGACATATGAGAAATACAGATTTCAATAGTGTTGTTCCAAGGGGCTGATGGTGGTGTCTGTGGGATTTGTTTTGGGAACAAATGAGAAGAGGGTGTTTGGGATTTTTATTCTTAGTATCACAAATTATCCCCAGCTTGCTGGCTTATAAAAAGAGCTATGTGGTTTTCAGGATTGGAATGTGATCTTTAACAGTTTTGGAAATCAGAAATCCCGAATGGATCTATTTTGACTAAATCTAGGTGCCAGGAAGCTCTGTCCCCTCTCCTGGCTCTACAGGCCCATCTATTTTCTTGTTTTAATGTCAACTACCACCTACATTCTTTGTTTATCGACCCTTTCTCCATCACAATACTCTGCTTCTTCAGTCTTCTCTTCCTCTGCCTCTTTCTGAGGATCTTTGTGAAGACATTGAACTCACCAGCTCACCCAGAGCAGTCTCTTCCTCTCGAGATCCTTACTTAATCACAAAGTCCCTTTGACCAGATAAGGCATTGTTTGAAGGCCTGGGGATTGAGATGTGCATATGTCACACAACCTTTACTCAGCCTGCCACACAGGGCTATGTGACTAAGGTGACAATGGAGGTGAGTGGCAGGTGATCTGGCGGAGGGGATAGGGAAGAGATTTATGGGGTTAATTTTTAGCCAAGGCTTGCATGGGTGCCAGTGGTGGTAGGGATGGACAGGAGACAGCAATGAAGATGACACTTGAATTCGTTGCATACCATGGTGTGATTATTATGCTCTGATTAAACAGTTCTAACAATGTGTGTTTTGGGATCTCACAGTGTCTGAGAATCATGAATCCAAGATAGCCTTAACAATGTGACTGGACATTATGGGCTTTGTGAGGTGGTAGTCAAGATCCGAGAGGGGGCTGTGTTCACTTATGCTGCTGTGAGCTGAGGTATCCATCTCTTGTTACAAGGACCTCTCTACAGATTACTCGTATAGCATGGTCCCCATCTGAGCAAGGATAAAGGAGGCAGGAAGACAGGAAGAAAGGTGAAAGAGAGATCCCTTCAAGGAAACGAAGTATTTACAACCTAACCTCAGAAATGGTATACTCTTGTTTCTGCCATGGTATTGGTCACAAAAAGCAAGTCTATATGGAGGGACCACTCAAAAGGGTGAGCGCCAGTGATGACTAAGCATCTTAGAAGCAGGTACTTGTTGCTGTCATGTTGGCCTAACTAACATGGGAGACAGGCAAGGATAAAGGTAGCTTGGGAAGGGAGGAACAGAGCAAGTAACAGCTATTCATACCCAAGGAATCTAGACAAAATCTCTTTATAGACAGGGTGGTTTTCTGAGGCTGGGTCACAGGAATGAATGACTAAGGACGCTGGAGTAATTCAGGAGGCAGGAAGTGGCTCTCAGTTCAAGCCAGTAGTGTTAGGACAAATTCAGTGGATGGTGTGGTGGCAAAGCTAGGGGAGGAGAGGTCCCGGGGAGCTGCTTTGAGAGAGATGGAGAACATTAAATGAACCCACAGAGTTGGCGTGTGGGTGAATAAGGATTAAGATGTCTGATTCTAGTATGCTGTATTTCTAGAACTTTCAGGTTCAAATTACTAATGAAGGGAGTCTAGACTAAGTTTAGGAAGGACATTGAGGGGTCTGTTCAGAGGATCTGTGTCCTCCCGAAGAGGAGAACTCTTCTTACTTTGTGTTGTTGGTTTTATGTTGCAGACTATGCTGAATGATGCTTTCTAGACAGCTCTTTGGTTTGTTTGTTTGTTATATTACCACCATCCCTGAAACTACTGTTGACTACGTACCTTGTACTGACTGCAGTTTCTTATAGTGTGAGCCCTAAGCCCAGAGGAGATCATTTAAAGGGATATGAGAGTCATGAAAAGGTTTAGAAACATGGAAAGGTTTGTGAACACGTAACGATCAAAAGTTAGTTCAAAAGAAACATTAATGAGCCAGAGACGATTCTGGCAGTATGTACCTGTGTCATATAATGTAGCTTCCCAACAACCTTGGTATTGACACAAACATGGGACTTCCATAGATGTCAGGCCGTGCAACACTAGTGAATAGCAGCACATCCCGAACATCTCAGGTCAGATTGGAGATTCCGTGTAAAATGAACTGCAGTGTTTTTAATGTACATGCCAAGTTCTCTGCTCTTATGGAAACAATTTAATTATGGAAAACAGCAACTTTTAATATTTTCTACTGTCATTCTTTAGCTTGTTTCAAATTCATCAGTCTTTGGATTGTATTGAGTTAGAGTGATTTCTAAAATTGTTTGAGTTGCTGAGTTGAGTTGCATAAATAACTAGGAAATGAGTTTTGGCTTTGTAGTAAGAAGGCATTTCCAACAATTTCTGAAATGTCCCTAAACATATGTTTGTCATCTTGTACTATCTATTTATGTGAAGCAGGAGTTCTCGGCATTGACAATTATAAAATCAAAATATCAATTAATGCTGAGCATTTTAAAAGACACTTCCTGTCTTCCAGAGTCAAATATTCAGTCACGAGTCAAGACTTTGCATGAAAATAAATAAGCAGATTGGTCTCTTCATTAGAATGTAAATTTGGTTTTTGATTTAATAAGTGGAAAATTATATGTCTCCCAAAGAACTGTTTTCAAATAAATGTCTTTTCATTTAGTGTCAGTAAGAGCTTGGTTTGTATACATGTTTTAAACGCTGATGATGGCATGGCTGTATCTTGGGCATGCAGGAGCCATGATGAGGAATGTTTAAGAAGCCCGCTGTAGAGCAGTCTGTCTGGTTTGTATCGTGCACTGATTCTTTCGGATCCCGTTCAAACCCACCCGGACATGTAATGTTCTCATCCTTCTTCTACAGACAAAGCAATGGGAAAAGGTACACTATGTTACTGCTGTATTGATGAATGGAGAATACCAAGAACTTGTAGTCAGTTACCCCATGAGTAACTGACGGTCACAATTCTCAGTTCTCCGTGTCCTCACTGGACCACCACCTGCAGTAGCATCTCAGAGCAGCAGAGACACTTCCACGGTGAATCTGTGTTCTAGAAGCTGATATGTGTGCGAGAGAGGGGAATAAATGAAACAGAAGCACGTTCCTGAATTCTTACTGGCTGGGAAGAGTCAAATGGCCTTTTCCTGCTACACACACACACACCTCACGCACACGTATGCACACAAGTGCACACACACTCGTACACACGGATGCACACACACATGCACACACACAAACACACATATCCACATATTGGCAACACTTACGTATACCCCCACCCTTAGAATTCTCCTTAGAATTCTGGGGAAAAAAATGTGAGGAACTGTTTTTATTTTCTTAAAGACTATGAAATTGTTCATTTTCCTGTCAAAGGAAAGCATTCTGCAGTATCCAGACGGCCCTTCAGGCGTAGGATTCTTGCAAAGTGAGTTTTCCCACAGTGGCTTTTTTTTCCTAAGCAAAGAGAAGAGGAGTAGGTGGAAGAAAGCTGCCGGAGGCAGGCGTGCCCTTTTCTCAGGGAAGGCTCTCATAATGGCAATACATTAGCTGCAAAAGCTCATCATTTATGTGAAACTCAAATTGTATGTGGTTCTTCTATCTGTGGCTATGCAGTGGAATATGAAAGACCAAAGGAACAGCAGACGTGATCAGAGTTGTTTACCGCCCCCAGGCTGGTCATTGTCCCAAAGAACAGGACCCCCAAAGAGCAGCTCGCTCTGGAAAGGTCAGAATGTGAGAACGCAGGGCTCTGCAGATGCAAGAGGTACTTCATAGCCTCGCTGAGGTTGTTGGAAACCTTTCAGAGGAAGCAGAAAGAAGTGGATAAATATAGACTTTAACCTTGAAATGCCACAGAGGCAATCAAAGCAGCCATTGCGAGCGAGGATTGGGTGGTGTTGAGTGCTTCTCCTCCAGTCCTTATGTGAGTTTCCAAGCAACAGAGCTGCTCAAATCTAGGGAAGGAAGGATGTGAGTGACAAGCCAGGCAGAGTCGGGTGCTGGGTGTCCTGGCTTGCAAAGACAACTCTGAACATGGCAAGTGGCTTTTCCCAGCCGTGGCTCCGTTTACACCCAACCACTTCCCAATCCGTGTGGTTTTGCCAGCTAACCATCCTTTCCCCTCCTCCTCCTCACCCGTCCTCGGAACCTTTGGACAGCGCCAAAAATCTTACTTGTCCAAACAGTCATGCGCAACCCCTACCTTAGTCCAAGTCTTACTTCGTCGTTACTGGGATTCAATACAAGGGTGCCTTCGAAAAAACACAAAAGTTTACTCAGGTTTCTGGAATTTGGGAGGCGCAAAGTTAAAAGGCTACATTTAATGTGGAACTTATTTTTAGAAACATTGATAATAATTTGTTTAAATCTCAAGTCTGTGAACTGGGGATTTTGGTGCCCCACTGCAGGGAGCCAACACCAGTAGATTATGGCTGAACTTACATATCTGTCAGCTTACATGTTGGTTGGAGATGCTTTTTATTTTTTTTCAACTTATTTTTGAAACTGTGATGTATTTACAGTGTTTCTCTCTTCCTCTTCTGTTGGCATTAGAAGCGGCTTTATGGTCAGCCTCTGAATCCAGCGATGATGTCACCTCTGTTCGACAAGGACCCTTTTGCAGCTGTTGCCATGGCAACTGCCATACATTCCCAACTACGCCTTACCTGTGTGCAGTGGTGCCCGTGATTACCTGACATCTGTGTCATGGCCCGAATAAAAGGCAGAGACCCCTACCACTGGCCCCTTTTTTCTCTTTCTTCTCTTCCTCACTTCCCTCCAACAAAACCTCTTCTTGTGGGGCTGTGTTAGCCTGGCATGAGCTGTTCGGAAAAGATCTGCTTTCTAACACAACACTTTCTTCCCTCCAGCCTCCCACACAATCCTTCACTGCTCATCTTCAAATGTCAATGTTATTGAATGCGTTTATGTCTTTGTACACACATATATTGTTAAATACAACCTGTTGAGTTCATGTAATGTTACTCGGGCGTATGTTTTCAGAGCTGATTATCTGGCTCTGGACAACCCACGTGTGTGCTCTGCTCTAGGGACAATGTTTCTCTGCTCCCAGCTTTACCCAGTTGCCTAGAGCCCTGTGTGTAGGGGTGGAGGCTTGTGGGCTTCTCCGTCCAGCTCGGCATGTCCTACGGTGTTCTTTTTATTCTAGTTCCACTTGGGTGGTCATGTTGGTGAGACTTTATGAGTACAGCTTCTGATGTTACTAGGAGACAGTCTCACAGCAAACTCCAGATCCCCTCGCCTTTACAGTCTGTCTGCCGGCTCTCCCTCCATGTCCCTTGAACCTCAGGGGTAGGAGTGTTTTATAGATGTATCTGCCAGGACTGGGCTCTGCTGTAGAACTTCCTGTTGCTGAGGAATCTCTGCAAAGCCCTGAGCTGGTACACATTGCAGAAAAAGCTCAATTTATTTTATTTATCTCCTAGAATTTCATCTATGTATGCAATGCGTTTTGATTGTACAACCCTCCACGCCTCTCCGCCAGCTTTCCATTGGTACATCGGTCCGCTCTACTCCCTCAATTCTTCTTCTCTTATATTAGAAAAATATTTTTTTTATAAATCACTGAGTCAAATTACTGCTTCCTGTGTGTGCATGTGCCCCTACCTGCGGGGCAGTGAACTAGGATTCGGGGGACCTGGAAGAGAGAACTGGAGGACAGGAGAACGCAAAGAAACACGGCTTGTCGACTTGTCTATAGGCTGATCAAATGGCTGATTTTACTTTTTACACACAGGTTATACACACAAAAAGGCAGGATGTGGGGAAGGGGCTGACGCAGGAGCGTAGGTGTTCAGGGGGAGTACAGATATCTTCCAGAACCGAGTGTCAGCTGGGTGAAGGTTCAGGGGACAGATCACTATGACTCCGCCTATGATTCACTTGTCCTTATCTAAGTTGGTACTATTCACCAAGGCTACCTATTACAAGGTCTATGACTACTCAGCCTGGCAATTTTCCACCAAAGCTGCTTGTTTACAACAGCTTCTTAGCCATCTGTTTCAGTGTTCTTCCACAGAGACCCAAGACTTTGTGTTAGCAGGCATGTATGTCAGGCCTATTGCTGATTTTAGGCCTATGGCTGATATTAGTCCTTCAGTGTACAAGCAGGGCTGCCCTCAACATGCGTGAGTGTCAGATCATCCACTGGAGCCAAAGAAAGCCTATTAGGGGGCATACACCTGAAGAAAAACACATCCCTACCCCAGCAGCCATCAACTACCAATAGCTCCTTAGCTAGAGATGGGACCTGGTTAGTCCCTCAGAACCCTAGCCATGCTGGGATGCTAACTGGCTTGATCGTGTGTAGGAACTTGTAGCTGCTGTGAGGTCTGAATGAACTGGCTGAGTCACATCCAAAAGACTTTTTTTTTTTCAGCTGTCCTTACCAACCTCTGGTGCTTGAAACCTTTATTTCTGCTTCTTATTCTATCACAGTTCCTGAGTCTCTATGCCTCTCTGTCTCTGTCTCTCTCTCGTGAGTGAGACACATGTTCCATTTAGCGCTGGACACAACGTGGTCGATCTGAATTTGACCCTTTGTGAGGCTCAGGATTACCCATCATCCACTGCCAAAAGTAGCTTCTCTGATGAGGGATGAGAGCTGCACTAATCTATGGGAACAGAAGGAAGCATTGAGAAGGAAGTCTGACACTATATTGTTCATCAAAATAGTAGCAACAACGTTCTCCTTCGGGACCTTGATATTCCCGGCCATGGGTTCTCAGCCATGGTTTATAGTACCAGGCATGAGTTATATGAGCAGAGCAGACCTTAAATCCAGTCAGAAAGTAGTTGTTTACTCCCACATCATCGATGACACAGTTGCATTGGTGGGCGTGTCTTGCCAGGCTGGTCATTGTTGTAGCTTACTTGGTTTACAGCTAGGTAAGACTGTGATGGCTTTTCTCCCAGGACCCTGCATGGTACCTTCTGACTCTGTGCAACCTAGAGAGTAGAGTGGAAGCTTCCACATCCTGAGACAAAAATGCATGGCGTCTTTAGCAATAGGGTCTTAGACTGTCGTGTTCTGGTGGGCTAACCTAGATCGATGGCAAATTCCTGTATTGTTTTTAAGATCTGGGGATCCCTTTGCTCAGTAATGAAGATGGGGATATCCCACATCTGGTGCTGGGACTTCTGTTTGGTGTCTCTGTCTTTCAGGAGGAACATAATACTAAATCTTTTCAAATATAAGGTAATTCCATTCAAACTCTTAAACGTATTTCTTAGGAAGCTTGTGAAGGAGAAGGTTTCACATGGACTTTCCAGCACCTTCTGTGTTGCTTAGCCTTTCCTTTTCTCCCAGTCCTTTCTCCACTGAAACCTTCCCAATACATTATTTGCCTTTCTTCCTTCATACCAGGTCCTGCTCTCTCCACCTTTTAACAAAGGCTTCTTTTCACAAGCATTCCAAGTTAACCCACAGTAGATAAATATATTCAAAAATGAATTTAGCGTGTGTGAATGCATATGGGTGTTCACGAGTATGTAGAGTCACAAGGCAACTTGAGGAAGTTGGTCTCTCCTACCATGTGAGAGCCAGGGATCTAAAGTAGCTCAACGGACTTGGGAATAAGCACTTTTACCCACTGCACCACCTTGACACTCCAAGAGCAATGACCCATGAATTCACTAATCAATTGACTTTAAGAGTTACTGTCTTCATGACCCAATCAATTCCCAAAACTCTTATTCAAAATACTATTAATAAATGACTTTGAGGATTAAGGTCACTTTGATTTTCCAGTTGCTATGCAACTTAGTAGGGGAACATAGGTTGCGTTTGCCACGTGCTGTCCAGGTTAACGAAAGAATGAGGGGGGCTAAACATCATTCAACTTGGGGGATCTAGTGCTCCTTGCTTTTTAAAGCATGAATCTTAGCATAATTACTAGTTCTTGTTTAGGGTTTCAAAATATTAGGACTTTATTAAAGTTGGTTTAATGTAAACTCAGAAACTAGTTTTCTTTCTCAACTAATTTTGACACATAGTTCCTTTTATTGATCATTTTTTTCACCTAGATGAAATGTAAATTAAATGAAAGAAAGAAACTTATGAGACTTCACATCTGACTATAATCAGTAAGGTACCTATTGGCTAACTAGTACTAATGTGAACACACACAACCTCATGGTTCTATTGTCTTCTCTTGATGTGATAAACGCCATGACAAAAAGCAACTTGGGGACGACAGGTATGGGAGTGCAGCCAGGCAGACAAGGAAGCATGTCAACTGGCCAGTAGAAATGGTTCTTGGGCTGCCAGGAGGCTCAGGCCACCACCAAGCCACCTCACTCTGGGGTTGTCCTGTATGCCTGAGGCATGGAGTCACTGTTGCGCTGTGGCCTCTCATGCTGCTGACCTTGCTAGTGGGAGGAGAGCACCGGCAGCTGCCCATGGGCTGTGTGTGGGTACCGGATACCACTTACCGGCAGTGCGGCCAGCAAGAGCAGCACGGTGTACAATAGCCTGGAGCTCTGGCAGATTGTGCCCCCAATGCATGCTGCCCAACTGGAAGACTACCTTGACTCTGAGCAACCAAAGGTCATCTAAAGGAAGAGTGGATCATTTTCTGAGTTTAGTCTCCTCAAAAGACGTCCACAGTTCCCACTGTGTCTAAAGGCCACATTGGTGTCTTTGATCTGTACTGCTACCAGAGGCCAGGTTGTATTCTATGGTCCCTGTTGCCACTGGAGATCACAGTGATGTCCATGACCCATGCTGCTGCTGGTTGCTATGGGCAGGCAAGTTTCTGCAGCAGTGGTATCAATGACTGCAGATTCATAACTCAGAACGAGAGATGTTGAAGGCTTCTGTGCCACCCACACCCTACCCCCTCACCCACAAAGAAGCAGTCTAGACATGAAGCTATAGAAGAGAGCCCTTAAAGATGTGATAAAAATGCTGAAGTGTAGCTCTTCACAGTTGATAGCTTCGGCAGAGCTATGGGGAGAACTCAGTTTTCTTTGAGGGGCTGCTGCTGGAGTTTGACCATGCTCCAATGAGCATACGGTCAACACAAATTGGACTTGGTGGGTTCTGTGTGTGTGTATGTGGGGGGGAGGTGGATGCAAGTGTGAGAATGAAGACCTGGAAGGAATGGAAACCTAGTATAATCAAGGTGCATTGCATGAAATTCCCAAATAATTAAAAATATTATGTTGGGTGGGAGGAAGCAACTGGGAAAGAAAGGGTTTATTTTGGCTCATAACTCCTGGGTCACAACTCATCACTGAGGGAAGTCAGGGAAATAACTCAAGTCAGGAACCTAGAAGCAGGAACCTAGAAGCAGGAACCAAGGCTGAGACTTTGGAGGAATGCGGCTTACAATTAGATCAAGGCAAAAGCAAAACTCTATAGTGTAAATAACTCAATGCCCGATGCCTAGGAATAACTCCTGATTTCCTGGGCTCCAAAAGTGTTGGATAGCCCCGTTTCTCCAGCTCTGCCGTTTACAGCACATTCCACAACTTGTCTTGCAGGCTCAGATCTACTGATGGAGTAGGATAGTACAGAATAAAGGTCCACAATAGTAATCTCTGCTTCTAACTGCATGAAGCTCTATGGCATCCCAAGGTACAGTCTGCACAGATTCAACTACTATTCATTCATGACAAACCAGCCTAGGGTCAGAAGGACGTCTGTGGACAAATTCAGCCTTCACTTTGAAAGTCATCCATCTGCCAAAATCAAGAGACTCATTCTTCCAGGCTCTGAAAGGCCAGCACTTCTTAGTCATTAGAAAATGTTGATTTAGCAATCTTAGGGACAATTTTCTATTTGCTAAAGTTGTCTACATTTTATACTGATGTTGGCTGCTTAACTTAAAATTCATTTGACGATATTAGTAAACGAGATATTCTCCGTAAGGTTCTCAGAGGACTGAAATTTCCTAAGTGTGTTTTGGGACAGACCGCGAAATGCTCGTTATTTTGCCTCTACCCAGGGACAGCTAGTCCTAGAGAGGGTGCTTCCTATACCCACGGGTGGCAAGAATATTCATGCTGGTGCTATGTGTGCTGAGGTCCAAATGGATGAGGCTCTGTGTCCTCTAGTTCGGCTCTAATCTTCTCTCTCAATCTGTTTGTTGCTTCGTCCAGTTGAGTGGTGTATTTGGCTGATCAGCGCCTTCCATGTTGCCTCTCTGTTTTGTCTCCTATTCTTTGATCTGAGTACTTGTTTCAGAAACCAGCCTTGGCAACTGCCCCACTCTACTGAGTCTGTATCCATCCAGTAAAATGCCTCCAGAATCCCACTACCCCTACCAGAACTGCCCAATATTTCAGGGAATCCTTAGTAATACCTGAAAGAATTTGTGACTCTTCTAGTTATGAGGTGCGAAATGAGCCGAGATGGAAGGTAAGTGGAAGTCCTTTTGACTGGAGAGGCCCAGCAAAGCACTCCTATAAAGATGGAGGTACTTTGCTTAGAAAATAGGGCATACTGATGGAGACAGTTAAAGACCAGTAAGGATTGTTCTATAGTCCTATGCTATTTTTCAAGGAAACCTAAAATTTTGACAATTTATTGAATTCTTATTGTTGTAAAATCTAAATATTCTACATACACATTACTTTACTCAAGATTTTGAATTGGTGCTAAGTAATGGCTTTCTAGAGGCTATAATTTAGTGTGTGCTGGTCTCTTTGAATAGGGGACTACAAAGCATGACACTGTAACCTATGTTCTTGTTTCTTAACTGGGTCTTTTGTCGCTGAGTTGGTTTAGAAATCCATTTCCTTTTCATTGGAAGATTTTTAAAATTCAACTTTTAAACTCTTTCCAGGATGTTAATTATCAGAAATTTAACATTTAAAAAATACTGTAGGAGAAAACACCAGGGAAGATCTATTCACTGTGTCCAGGTGGCTCTGTTTCAAGGGCTTCCAGTTGCTACCCTCACCCTAAAGACAGAAAACAAGAGTGTAAAGAGAATGAAGTAATAACAAGCATTTGCACTGTACCCTTCACCCTGATGCATCTGGCGATTTCCCAAGCCACATCTCTCACCCTTTAATAGCAAAGCCAAATGCATATGCCTAGAGTGTACTTATTCAGAAATCGGAGAAAATTTCCCATCAGCTGAGAGATGCTGAACCCTTTGTGTTACTGTACAACATTGAGCAAAAAAAGAAATTCTTTTGTAAGGCCAGGTTGACTTATTCTTAATAGAAGACAGAAGATGTGAAACACTCAGCTACCTCAAGACAGCAGAGGCATCTCCACGGATCTCCAGCCCTGCCTAGAAATGGGCTTCACATGGCGCAGTGAAAGCACCCTCCCTGGAAGGATCTGAGGTCTGTTTCTGCTGCTCCAACTACATTGCCATGTCTAGTCATTGTTGTGAACTCAGTTTCTTGCCTATAAAATAGGAGACATAGCATCACCCTGGAAGGGCTTATAACAGGAGTAATGAGATGTTCTTTTTAAATTGAAACTGGTCTGAATATTTTGCAGAACACTACGGAGATCTCATTTTTCCAGGTCCTCAGTTAGAAGGGCAAGGAGGGGAGTGGGTGACATTTGCAATGGATTTGAATCTGGGCCTCTCCAGGGTCATAATGAGACTCCAAGCCCTGAGTCTTTCCCTTTGAAGGTTAATGGCATTTTTCCTCCTGTGTGAACTTTGACCTCCTCTGGATGCTTGGGTGCTTCCTTCTGGTTCTTCAGTGTGCTCTTGGAAGAGACAATGCTGAAATGAGTCAGAATGACTCTTCTTTGTGTCCACAGGGATCTCAGAGTTCATTCTCAAAGGTCCTCCTATCTCTAGGCTGGGAGCTAGTCACCTGAATTGCATCCTGGCCCAAGTATTTGAAACATGAGTATAGGATCTTTAAAACAGAAAGGCTTTCTTGCATGCTTTGGTGGGATATTTGAGGACCTCTAGAAATCTTTAGGTCTTAACTGAAATAATGATATTCATCCTACAATTGTACCAGGTAATTACATGACTTAAAAATAGAGACTTAGGGCAAAGCCTTAATACACCAGCCCCTCACCTTTTGGGTACTCTGAGTATATTCATCAACGTTGTGAGAGGCCTCATCCTTCTTTGTAATATAGGAGTCAAGATAACCATTTATGAATGTAATAAAAGCACTAAGTGGCATGTCAGACTTAATATGCCCCTCCGTATGCAGTAGAAACCCCACAGGACAGTTCTTTATGAGCCAGAGAACACATGGAGACAGCCACAAGGAATCAATCAGGCTACAGATGTTTGCCAGAAGTGAAGCCTGCATATTCCTCACTACTCACATGTGACAAACCATGCTTTCTTACAATACCAGTGGGTTGCCTGTCCACAGTGCCTGGCTACTTGAGATGTGAATACGGGGTGTCACCTAAACCCTCTGGCAAAGAGACCCACCCTTTGTTCCTCTTCAACACCTGTTCTGAGACTCTTGCAAGTCTGTGCACAGAGCTGCCTGATTACAAAGCCAACAGAGAGGAAAATGAAGAAGAAAGAGGGAATATGAAGGAAAAAATGAAAGGATTGAATGAAAGAAGGGAAGGAGAGAGAAATGCAGGCAGAGAGAGGGAGCATCTGGACTGTTTCTCAGAGGTGCAGCCATGCCTGGAAGTTTTCAGATGTATGAGTTGACCAGTTCTCTCTATTACTTTGGCTGGTTGGATTTTCTGCTACTCACAACTAAGGAAGATAAAATTCACACTGGCATCTGGACTTTATATGTCCTCAGGAAAGGACAATGGCTGTGTGGTGTGTTGCCAGATCTAAGAAGAGTGCCTGGCACAGGGCAAGTGATTGGGATTATCTATTGATTAATCTTATCTGGGCTTGGTCTCTGTCACACTGCCTCAGTCATCCCTGTCTTTGTTCTGTTCATGCTCTGTTTTCTGTGTTTCAGGTCTCTTCCTTTCTCGGATAAGGTAATTGCTCAGTTCTCTTTAATCCTGAAAATAGAAGCAAGCAAATGACAACATAAAAAACCTTCCTTCATTATGCTGGTTGTTTCTAGCTTCTTGACCTACTTTTCCATCTTGTCTGAGACTTTCTAAGGCATGATATTAACCCATTGTAGCATGACTGCTGTTGCAGCTCTTCCGACACTGTCCCAGTAGTTGGGACATAACTGGGATGAGGCCATGCTCTACCAGCTACTTTTTTTTACTTCCTCCGAGGCCAACTGACTCCCTTCTGCTTAGGCAGCAGGACACTTCTCAGCTTACTAGATCTTAGTTTTAGGATCTTCTGTGTGCCTGTAGTTCATCATGGGATTCCAGGCACATGTTAACATATAATTGAAGGTGTTTGTTTATTTGGTTGTTGCTTCAGACTTTGATGGCACTGTCTTCTCTCTCCTGGGCCTCAGTGATTTTCCTCAAGTGCCCAAACAACATCAATCTTCCATCAGACACCATGTCCAGGGCCTGGAAGAGATTCCATTATGACTTTGAGAATTACAGTTGCTACCTCAGTCTTCCCCCTTTGACTAGTGATCAACTCCTGTCAGGCCAGGCTCTAGGGATAGCTCAGAACTAGAGATATGCTCTGCAGTAGGTCACAGTTAAAAGACAGAGATGTATTTCATTTGACCTAGGCTAGTAGACTGCTACTGCAGGTAGTTTCAGGAGAGAAAGTATGAAAGGGAGTTTGCCACACTGATTTAGGAATTTCTTCGTAGATTAATCCTGGCTATTCTGATCCTCAGAGAAGCCACAGAAGATTCCAGACAGCTAAGTAGGGCTCCAGCCATATGACAAATAGTTGTGTATAAGAAATCCAAGTTATTTAGTCTACATAGGCATAAATGAATCTGCTCATTCTGTTAGCATTAGGAAACATTACAGAATAAACAATGTTCATTTAATTTATCTAGCCATCAAATATTTAGCAAGCACCTCCATTCCACAAACAGTTTATTATCTACATAGAGGCAAAACATGTTGATAAATAGTTTTAATAGAATGTATGGTCTAATAGAAAAACTATATGGGTTTTCCTCTGTGAAACAGCTCCATGGAGCCTTGATAGGTATGAGGTGTGTGTACAACTCGTAAAACACCAGGTCATTTTCTTCTTCAGTGGCCAAACCTGGCTGCATATCAGCATATTGTACAGTAGTTTGGTGTGAAAATACACACACACACACACACACACACACAAATGTACCATGTCTTGATTCTTTATACATACTATCTGACATATTGGGGACTCATATTCTCCAAGGATGTGGCCTTGGTTTGATCATTGATATGATTACAACTTTCTTTCTTTCTTTTTTTTTTTTTTTTGCTTTTCAAGACAGGGTTTCTCTGTATAGCCCTGGATGTCCTGGAACTCACTCTGTAGACCAGGCTGGCCTTGAACTCAGAAATCCACCTGCCTCTGCCTCCCAAGTGCTGAGATTAAAGGTGTGCATCACCACTGTTTGGCTATAACTTGCTTTCATAACTGAACATGAAAAGTCACTGACTACTGATAACATGAAGGGACTGAGCAGGTGGTGGTAGCTCCCTTCATAAAGTGCTTGTCACAGACGTACAACAAGGACATAAATTTGATCTTCAGAACCCATGTAAAACAGCTGGGTTTAGTGACACTCAATTATATTCCCAGTGCTGAAGAATGAGTGACAAACGGAGCCCTCAGACTTCATGGTTGTCCATTATAGCCTAATCAGCAATTCGAAGTTCAGTGAGAAATCTTATCTCAAAAATTAAGGTAGACACCTCTTGAGGAAAGATACTGGAAAGCTTGACCTCTTACTTCAAAATACACACACACACACAAACACACACACACACACCAAATGTACCATGTCTTGATTCTTTATACATACTATCTGACATTATCTTTCGATTATGTTTAGAAAGCCTCATTGGGTAAAGTTAAGCAATCCAGAGCTCTGTTCTGTGAGCTCCAGAGCACTCACCACCAGGCTTCAAGGAAGGTCTGGCCCTCCTCTACTTTCACAGTAATTCTGGTCAGGTATCTCTCTCAACATATCGGTCTCACCCTGCTTCTGACTACATCTCTCATGGATCGTCCTTTCCTGCCTTCCTCTGCCCTTTTAAAACATTCTTTTACTCCTCAATCTTCAATCAGGTTAAATTCTCCCAGGCTGCCAATCTCCTCTTCCTCTTGTCTCCACCTTCCATGGGCTAAGACTTCAGAGATTGTATTGGACTCACAGGGAGAGAGGGAGGGCTGGTGGGGAATCCTGGACACTGTTTTAAGGACAGCTGAATAGCCATTTTAGTTTTCTGTTTGCTTACTTTCTCTCTGTCATTTATTGTCAAAATAAATCCCAGGTTCCAGGAAGTGCACATGGCCATCCTTGGGAGAAATTATCTCCCGGCGGGCCTTTTTCCTGTTGTTTCTTTCTATCCCTCTCTTTGTAATTTCAGGCTGTCTGACAGGTCAAGGGAGTGGAGCAGGAAGGATGATAGAATGTGGTACTAGATGTCCCTTTAAAAGGGCAACAGTTGACTAAGCCTGATAACATGCTGCCATATTGGAACGCAGCATTGGGAACGCAGTTTACCCATAACATGCTGCCATATTGGAATGGGAACGCAGTTTTCCCAGATCTTCTTTCTCTTTCAGAGAAGCAAAGTTTTCACTCTTTGCAACATCCTTCAACTTTAAAATATTTAACGTTGGGCTTGTTAAATATTTCAAAGCTTTATGTGAGCTAATCAATCTGCCTGCATCCACTGCTATGTCTGGCCTTGGGACGGCCATTTGTAACCTCCTCTTTTTTTTCTCCTGGAAATGACCTCATTATGAGCAAAGATTCAACTATTAGCATGCCCTGTGCATGGTGCTGTGAGGCTGTCTGTCCAACTAATGTCTGCAATGAGCTGAGACCATCCCAGCTGCACATTGGACAGCTCTATCAACTCAGATCTGCTTCTCAAACCGAGTCAGGCAGTCCTTCCTTCCCTAATGTGCTCTGAAATCATTCCCTCCAGCATACTTTGCAGCCAGTCTGAATTATCTTCTTGCTAGATTCTTATAACACTCTCAGCATATCTTTTAGGATCCATGCTGCTCCCTGATTCCAGTCTGCTCCAACAAGATGCTGTAAACAAACAAACAAACAAACAAACAAACAAAACAAAAACCCTAGGGATTCTTTCTTATGATTCTGAAGGCTAGATGTCTCAGACTATGGTGTCTGCACTGTTGTACTATGGTATAAACGAGGACATCAAAGGGTAACTCCTGTACATTGGTTCTATCCTTCTACCATGTGCATTCCTGGGATTGAAATTGGTTACCACGCTTGGAGTCCCCACCCTCCATGTGCTGAGCCATCTCAGAAGCCTTCCTGCCCCTTTTATATTTATCATCCTCCAATGGTTCCCAACAATCTGTAGGATGAAGCACACAGTCCCTATATCACTCACTGGCTGCCTCTCATGATAGGACCGAATATCCTTATCACTTCTTCAGGGCTCACTGCTGTGGCTGGACGTTCATTGTAACTCCCTACATACCTAATGGTGTTGACCACTCTTTTCTATTTTTTAAAGTTTTTTTTAATTCGATATTTTATTTATTTACATTTCAGATGCCATACCCATTCCCCATTGCCCCCACTCATTAATCCCCTATCCCATCCTTCCTCCTCTTTTTTTGCCTTTATACTGTTTAAATTCCATGCAAGTATTAAGGTCAGTTCTAGGTTGAGGAACTAGCAATACAATAGATGCAAATAGTCCAGGAACAAGGAAGACAATAAACCCAGATAATCAAAGAGCATGCACGACAATAAACAGAGTCCAGTAATCACTACTGTGATCACTGTTTCTAAGGGCTTATCAATCAAAATATCTGAGCATACTTTCCTGTCCTAGTCCAAAATCATTTTCATGCCTGAAGCCTACTTCTTTGTTCTCACCTAAGATTTAGATTCCTGCCTGAAATTTCTGCTTTGTTCCAGCCCAATGTCAGATTCCTGCCTGCAGTCCCAAAACCTCTCCACATCTCCCCCTTTTTATTGCATAAACCAGACTGAGCCTGTCTTAGGTCATTTCTGACAAGAAAGCCTTCCTTACCCATTGTGGAATATGCATTATCATAAGGAATGCACTTCTGTCTTAGGTTGGTAAGGCTCTGTGCAGATCTTACTCATCCTTGGCTTGCCAGCCTGTTAAATTAATAACTCTGTCTGGGGGTCCGTTTTTAGTTTAAAATTATGTACTTTGGGTGCCAGCCTGTTGATGTAGTTAGAGACAAGCTTTAACATGATGGGCAGGAATAAAATTATTACCAGGACAAGAAGGGCTAGCCTGATCAAGCTATATATGCTATTCCTGAGGTTTGACTAAAATGGAAATATTGACCTCAGGCCATGGATAATTTTATCAGCGTTATCTGCAGCATCAAAACCAAACAGAGCACCATTTTTTAAAATTCATAATCTCACTATGTAAAATTTACACACCCAGAAAGGTGTTAGGATTATGCCAAATACACCACAGGTGTCTTTAAACTTTTTTTTTTTTTTTTGTCTTTTCCAGACAGGGTTTCTATGTGTAAGCTTGGCTGTCCTTGAACTCACTCTGTAGACCAGGCTGGCCTCTGTAGGAGGAGCTAAGGTGGAAGGAGTGAGGAGAGGAAGAGGAAAAAGAAAGAGAAGTGAGAGAGGGCAGAAATGTAGGAGGATGGAGAGCCACGCAGGTATGGAGAGCAGTCTCGGATAACTACTTTTATTTAGGTTAGCTAATTGGGAAACAACTCTCTTTGTATGGGCATATTGTTATTGAGCTTTACCGAACATATAAAGCCTTTGATTAATCTTTAAGCATTAGAATCTCATTTTTCCTACTGAGCCTACATGGATGGCAGGATGGTCTGGGCAATGCCAAGCCTTGCAGAAATAGCATGGGAGATTGGCAGAGCCATCTCCCATGCTGGTGTCTCGTGGGTGGTAGGGCTGGTGCTTCTGGCTGGCCAGTTCTAGCTGTGGTGCGCATGTGGCCAAAGGCCAAGAAACATGGCGGCTGAGCTAGGCAGAGCTATTGCAGCTTAGATAGTTGGCTTGACTAGCGGCCATTTTAAATATTTACTTCAATAGGCCTCAAACTCAGAAATCCACCTTCCTCTGCCTCCCAAGTGCTGGAATTAAAGGTATGTACCACCACTGCCTGACCTAAACTTTTTTCTAATTATAGTGACAATCATTGTAAATTTTAGAAGTAACACTACTCCAATGATATTTGTCATGACACTTGGGATAGCTCCTAACTCTTAAACCCTGAACCTCCTTCAGATAATTTGAATAGGTTATAGAACATCATCCATTGTTCCAGATACCTATATAAATACTATCGTATACTCAATACATTAGTAACATTTTTTTGCTAGATGGTTAACAAAAATAGTTGTCTTAATTCCTTGTGTCAATGCTATTGCAGAAGCAGTGGTGCTAGCAATTAATTAAATTAAAGCTGTTATACCAGCAATAATCAAGCTCTCTAGTCTCTTGCTTCTGCTTAAAGCCTAACCCACTTCTTGCAGCACTTTCAAGCTTTTTTCAGAGAATCAAAGTTTTCTAATACTCAGGACAGTAAGACAAAAGCTGGTTGATAGACCCCCATAACAGACATGCCAGGTTTCAACACACTAACATAACTGGAAATTATACAGTCAATGCAACTTACAATAAATACTGTAGAAGAGACAAAACCAATTTTAGCTTGACAATTAAAAGAGCCTTAAAAACATGCACTAACCCTTGTTTGAAATCTGGATCCTGTCCCAGCTTTATCTCTTGCTATCATAACATTGTAGTGAACTGCTGTTAACTTCCAAATATGTCTCTGAAAATGTCCAGATCCAGCCTTTCAAGTGTAGACTGTTATTTCCAATATTGGATTGATTTCTAGACCAGTACATTATTGAGTCCTAATAGCTGGTCACCTTTAAGAAAAATACAAGAGACATTATAATTTCTCTTTTTGATTCTCTGTCCCACAAGGTCTAAAAACTTGAGGCAAGGCAGCTTGTCCTATCTGGGACATAGGCAAGCAAAGGTGGGTCAGGAACATATACGTCCAATATGCCTCCCCAGTCACCCTGGTCAGGGCACTCAGCAAGCTCACAGGTTGGCATCATTCTTTTTCTCAGCAACAGCATGTCTCATCAATCTTTTTAAAGTTCCATGGGCCTTTTCACAATACCTTGTCCTTGAGGATTATATGGAATGTCCTGTAATAAATTGTTGACAAAAGGTCTCAACTGCTCAACTATAATTGCCAGCTCCATTATGGTTTTTTTTATTGGATATTTTATTTATTTACCTTTCAATGTTATCCCCTCTCCCATTCACCCAAAAACCCCTTATCCCATCCCCTCTCCTCTTACTTCTATGAGGGTATGCCCCAACCCATCCACCCATTCCCGTCTCCCTGCTCTCGAATTCCCTAACACTAGGAAATCCAAACTTTCAGGGACCAAGGCCCGCCTCTTCCATTGATGCCTGACAAGGCCGTCCTCAACTACCTATACAGGTAGAGCCATGAATCCCTCCCTTTGTGTTCCCAAGCTGGAGGTTTAGACCCTGGGATCTCTGGTTTAGTATTTTGATACTCCTTCTAAGAAGGACCAAAGCACCCAAACTTTAGTCTTCTTCTTGAGCTTCATGTGGTCTATGCGCTATATCTTAGCTATTGTGAGCTTTTGGGCTAATATTCACTTATCAGTGAGTGCATACCATGTGTGTTCTTTTGTGATTGGGTTACCTCACTCAGGGTGATATTTTCCAGTTCCATCCATTTGCCTAAGAATGTCATGAACTCATTGTTTTAATAGCTGAGTAGTATTCCATTGTGTAAAGGTGTTGACCACTCTTTGAGACTGGAATGCCCTCCCCCATTGAGAAACTGGGGGGCCCTGCATTCTTTTTTTTTTTTTTTTTTGGTTGTTTTTTTGAGACAGGGTTTCTCCGTGTAGCCCTGGCTGTCCTGGAACTCACTCTGTAGACCAGGCTAGCCTCGAACTCTCGAACTCAGAAACCCGCCTGCCTCTGCCGCCCATGTGCTGGGATTAAAGGCATGCGCCACCACTGCCCGGCAAGGGCCTCTGCATTCTTAAAGCAGAAGGTGCCTGTGTTTTGTAAGGTGTTCCTTGTATTTTTTCCAAAGTAGCTCTGAGCTTTCATCTTTTTTTATTCCTCTGTCTCCTATGATTTTATTTGTTCTCAGTTTTGTTTCGTATCAGTTTTATGTCACAATTCGGCACAGAACACACACACACACACAGAGAGAGAGAGAGAGAGAGAGAGAAAGAGAGAGAGAGAGAGAGAGAGAGAGAGAGAGAGAGAGAGAGTAAGGGAGAGAGAGTAAGGGAATAAATCAATAAACAAGGAGTCATCTAGGCAGATGGTATCTGTCCTATTTACGATCAAAATTACTCCCGAGGAGGTGTCATTCTTTGACGTGTTTCTTGTCCCTCTTTCCAAATTGGTTGCTGCCTTCTGCCAGCTGCAGAGCTCTTTGAATGATTTCAAATGTGGGATTCCAAATTGGCTGCCAAAAAATGCTACGTCATCTCTTTTCTAGAGTAATGTGATTCTGTCCCTCTGATCCAGGGAAAACATCAGTCCTAGGTAAGGGGATATTTTTTCTAGTGACAGAAAGGAGTTAATAGGAATAGCCTTGAAATTTGGTCATTCCTTTGGTGTTCTAAAGGTGTCCCAAGGCTTCTTCCTTGTTCAGAGTGCACAGGCAAAGGCCACAAGAGCAGAGTTTTAATTATATAGTGACCAGAGTGTCAGCACTCTGTCAAAGTTGCAGACTTCTGCAGTATTACTCCAGACCTAGACATGAAACGAAAATCACAATGCACTCCTCTCTTAGTCCCAGAGCAAATTGGTCATCCTTCCGAAGCTAGGACACACAGACACAAAGGGATGCTGTCTCCAGGGAGCTGATCCCACAAAGCCTGTAGACCAACTCAGAGAGACTTATTCACTGTCGTCCCAACCAGAGGGCAGGCAGACACCACACGCAAATTTTAAAACAATGTACCTGAGCCCAATTATCAGATGCTATATTTTTAATATGTCTGAGCTTTCCTCTCATTTTCATAGGCATTCTCTATATGTCCTTCTGGAGGAAGGAAAAAAAATGAGCCTCTGACCTTAAACCATAATGTACTTTGGATGCCTTAGATGCTTTGAAAAGAAACATACTGAAATATGAATTGTATTTTTTACAAATGCAAAGGCAGAAAGCAACAATTTTGGCAGATTTGACATAAGCAGCAGAAGGTGGGGTCGGGACTTGACACTGGGTAGATACTACTTGAAAGTCTATGTTCATTATAGTTTCTGCTTCTGATGCAGAAAACGGTCATGGAATCATAAACTTTGTGCTTCTGTGTCATTATCAACAACTTTCAGCACTAACTTCTGATGGTGGCACCTCAATGGCCAATGTGTCTAGAGTATTCTTGGCCTAACTACTGAAAGAATCAATCAACACATTAGGGATGGTATGTCCAGGCTGAGAGAGAGACCCATGATCAGTGCCTACCCGCCAGGACCACAGCTTCTAATAAGAGGAAGACAGCAAGGAGTCACACCAGAGCCACAGGACAAAGCAAGAGTTGTCTCAGGTGATCAACTCAGCAATTCCTTACGCTGGCACGATTCACATGATGGTGTGATCTGGTGTGCCATCCACACCCCTGGGTGTCTGTGAGTTCAGAGGCATCACCCTTTGCCCACTTACAACAACATGTTAGAATGCAAGTGATTGGGAGACTGTTATTAAAGACACCATTCAAATCTGCTGTAATGTTAAATCAAAATATATCCATCAGGATCTTGGGTTGTCTGAGTTATTTGCAACTAAATACCAGCTGCTACATTACCAACAGATGATGGTACACCCATGTGTTCAGAGTTATTATGCCTGAGAATCATTGCTTAGGATGGACAGAAGCCTAGCGTAGACAACGGTGTTGTAAGGAGAGGGGATATTGGAGGCTAGGCTGGGGAAGACTCGGGTATCTTATGCAAATTAGTGATGCCCAGATGAGTGTCTACCCTAACATGATGCCTGACATAGCAGAAATAAATTGAAAACAGGTAGAGCCTCATGTCAAAATGTTGCTGTCCAGTTACCCCTTAAGTCCAGTCCGTCTTTCCTCGATACAATAAGGATGTAATGATTAGCCGTCTCCCTCTTTCTATCTGAAGATTCATCCATTGCCTCAGTCATATGGATGATCTCTGAGAAACTGTTTCCTGAAGCAACTTTAGCTCATCAGACTGGATTGTGCTTAAAAATAACATAAGAGCAAATTATTTCTTCCTTTGACTGAATGGCTCGGAGTATTTGGAGATGGATGTACAAGTAACTAAAAAATACACAGATTGTATTTTCTCTGTCCTGAGTTGGGTGTGTGGTATGACCAGTCTTGGTTGTCATCGTGACCACATCTAGTATCAACTAAAACCCAAGCAGCTGGGCAAACTGTGAGGCATTTTCTTAATTGGATCATTTCAGGTGGAAGATCTACCTTAAATCTAGGCTTTGCTTTCTGATGGCAGCCCATATAAACGGACATGGATGGAGGATGCTTTTGCTTTGCCTGCTTGCCTTCAGTCTCCCTGGTAAGTTCATTTCTCCTACCGCTTAGGGCATTTCCTCACTGGTATTAGAACCATATTCTTCTAGACTCCAACATAGATTGAAGACCAGCAGCTCTCTAGGAATTCTCCAGGACTCCAGCACCAGTTTCGAACTGCTGAGGAATCCAGTCTTGTGGACTGAACAACTGCCTGACTTGACCTTCCTGACAGGAGACATCTATTGCTGGGTTACCCAGACCACAGCCTGTAATAATAATATTACTCTACAGTAAAGTAATAATACTATAATAAATCATATGTTATTATATATAAATATATTATGTATAATAAATCATATATATTTGATTTATATAATACACAAACATGTGTGTTCATGTGTGAGTGCACACGTGCATGCACACACACACACACACATACACACACATACACACTCTATTAGTTTGGTTTCTTTAGAGAACCATGACTAATATAGTACAAGATCAATTTTGTCACTTACTTGTATTTGCATTTTCTGAATCTTTACATATTATTTGCTCTCATGACACTTTCTCCTCAGAGAGTGATGATTTCCCAGAAGCGAGAGAGGTAAAAGCGGGAAGGAAAAGAAACCATGAAGGAAGGATTTAGGAGATGTGAACATTCCTTTGCTCCCCTTGTCTACTGTTTAGAATAAACTAATGATATGGTACCTCCTAAGTTTGATATTAGATAAAACCAGAATCTCCCCCAGAACATAATTAGCTAAGTACAAAATGATTATTGATATTTTGAGATATGATCTGCCCAGGATGATTATATAGCCCAGGTTGGTTTGGAAAATGTAATTCTTTATTCTCCCAAGTGCTGGGATTATAAGCATGGCTGGCTGCAGTGATTACTGGAGGTTCCGTCTAAAGATGTAGACTGTTAGTCAGTTCCAGTCCTTTCCTGCTTTTCCATCCACACAGCTCTCCCAGACTCTTGTTCATGTCATTTCTTTCCATAGCCCAGGAGGCTTAAAGCTAGAAGACAGAGTCCCTGTTGGGCTTGCCCCAGTGCTGAAGAGGCCTCCTTCCCCTCCCTCTTTGGAAATACTATTCTAGAGTGTGGCTGCTGCTTTAATATTCTGCCCCTGAAGAGTATTGATCAGTCAATTCTGAGGAACGGGGTCAGAGGCAGGCAGGGGCACAGTTCTGATGGCAAGTTCCGAACTTCTAGAGCTCACTTAGAAGACAGCAAGTGGATTTGTTACTGGTGTGCCCTGGCTTCCCTTTCCTTACTAAATCTGCTTAGCACTGATTGGTCCACTATGACCAGCCACTGAGAGGTCTGGATTACCACCAACTCCCCGAATATCTAAATGAAACTTATGACTCTCCCTCTTTATCAACATACAAACAATCTGGTAAAGTTTGAAGGAAAAACTATCAAATAGCCTCAGATTGCAGGTCAACAGTAACCTTCCTGTGAACACATAGACAGGGTTGAGGAGAGAGCGTGAGGAATAACAGAAAACAGTAATCTTACAGAATTGTACATACCTAGGAAGGATGTTAGAAAGAATTCAACTTCGCTAATACTATAAAAGAGTTTGCCAGAAGAAATTGAAAGGGAATTTTTAAGCTATATTATTTATGTATTTTTGTGTGTGTATGGTGGGGGCATGGCACACACGTACCATGGCACATGTGTGGAAGCTGGAGAACAACTTCCAGGGGTTGGTTCTCTCTCGCCACCATGTGGGGCTTGGGGATCAGACTCAGGTGATCAGGCAAGTGTTTGTATTCCCTGAGCCTTCTTGTACACTGTCACTGGGTTTAGCACAGTAAAAAGTTAAAAGTGGAAATCAAAAATGATAAAGTTCCTTTCCCTACAAAAGATTTACAAAATCAAAACAAACACTTGTAGGATTAGAGTCATCGTTCAAAGGTCTAAATTTAGACTTTTTTGTCTGCTGTCCACAGCCAAGGGAAGAAACCAGATGTTTCTAGTCATCTCTTATTTCCTTCTTTTGTGGCTCTCAAGGGTTTTCTTTCTTTCCTTTTTTTATGTTATGCTTTTTAAAGTCTGTTTGGTAAAGTTTGAAGCATATCAGCTCTATTATAGTGACCACAGCTGCTTTGTATACACTGAGTCATGTTCACCTGGTTCCCATCATTGCTAGTTACCCACTTCTTTTTATCCACACACTCACTTGGATATGAAGGAACGGCTGGAAGATTTTTCACTCTTCTGCTTACTTCAAGGAACCTGTCTTGTGACTTTTAAGTGCAGTGCCATCTTAGCTGGGTATAATACTCTTGACTCATACATTTCTGTCCTGTGCCATTGTAGCCACTGTGTAGTTTGAGTGTTAGTAAAGAGGCATCTGAAGACTCAATCTCTTTCCTGGCTCTTGTCTTGGACTGCTTGTTTGTTCATATCAAGACAGTCTTACGCATTCCAGGCTGGCTAAGGACTTACTTATATAGCTGTGGATAACCTTGAATATCTGATCCTTCTCTTCCCACCCCTCCAGTGCTGGGAATACAGTTGTGTGGCACTATGTAGGTTTTTATTCAGTGCTAGGGATCAAATCTAGGGTCATTCCCAGCTAGGGTGGATTGACTGTCATGCACAAAATTTTAATTGTCACAATTAAAAATCTTCTAAGATATGATTTAGTGTTGAAAGATCTGCCTCTGCCCTGAGAAAAACCGAGTGCTCTTTCAATATATAAACTGTTTTTCCTTTATTTTAGAGCAATGCTTCTACAACACATTTGATACCTTTTCTAAATACATTCAGTAGCTTCTCAATTGAGGAATGTCAACAGTAGATTGATCACTTTCTGTATCATTTGCCATTTCTGTCATTTCTTACCTTTTTCTGTTTGCTGTAAGGACCTCACTGTAGTCAGAACGTTTTCTCTGTGTTATTCTGTCTTTTGCCTTTTAAAAAAATCACTGTGTTTTCTATTGTGAAGGTCTGATCTGGGGAGTTGTTTATCTTGTTTTCTTTGTAATTTCCGTACTTAGAGATGTTGAGAACATGCTCTGTCCTTGCCATGTGCTTTGGGAGAGACAGTGGAGGGAAACAAAGTTGTGAACATCTTCACAGATCTGCCCAACAAGCATCCTCAGCTAGCTCTGAAAGTAGTTCTGTGTTTATCTCATGTCCCATTCCTAATGAACATGGAAATATATTTGGGGCTTTGTCTCTCTTTTTGTTTTCCACTCACACCTCTCAGACTCCTTTCCCCAACACACAGTTGTAGGGCTCGAATAAGGATCTGTTCACAGAAAGCTCTTTCTTCTAGAAGAGTCATTATTTTACCCTAGGTTTTTCCTTCACAGTGATGTCTGGTCATGGAGTACAGGAGAGTAAAGGAATGGTTAACCTAGGAACAACAGTCAGGAAAGCAGAAGCCCCTCTACTATGGAATGGAACAGAGTTATGGATGGAAGAGATGGATTACACAGCCAGACAATTGCACTTTACAGGACAAAAGAGTACACGTTACCCAGGAGGTTTAGTAAGCCTACTAAAAATAGACACGGTGGATAAGGAAGTGACCGCAAGATGAGCACCAGCAGTGCATTCTGTCAGCCCTAGGAGGAGTGACGAGCTGGAGGCTGCAGAGATGAGCAGCTGTAGCCACAGGGTAAAGTGAGAAGCCATGGCAGTGGGTACCAGCTGGACAATGGAGAAGATCCACGAGATGCTGCAGAAGCAGAGAGAGAGCCTTCGATTACCTTTCAACTGTTCTTTAGTCTTTTACAATCATTCCACCAGTCAGGCCTCCCTGACTGAGGGCTAGTCAGCAGGGAACCAGTCTCTCCACACTTGCTAACCAAATAGTAGTTGCAGAGATTAAGACCTTGAAGTAAAAGAAAGGATTGTTCACAATGTTGGCTCTCTAACTTCTGTTGTCTGAGATTAATAAGAAATCAGTCTTTTGTGTATAATCTAATTAGGACTTTGTTGCAGAAATATTGCTTTCTTGTTCTGTCTGGCAGGTTAGGGCCAATGATTCAGAGGCGAGCCTTTATCTTGAGGGTGTTTCTGCTGTAAGTTCTTCATTGCTACCATCTCTATATCCTCCTTTACAACAATTAGATAAGTATGTCCCATAGTGAAATCAACATGCTTGTTCATATTTTCCATCTTCAATATTCTTCCTAGGGGGCTGGAGAGATGACTTGTTAGTTAAGAGCATTTGCTGCTCTTGCAAAGGACCCAATCTTGGTTCCAAGCACTCATATAGCAGCCCTCAACCACCTGTAACTCCAGTTTCATGTCTACACAGGCATCTGTACTTACCTGAGTATATCCTTCACAGGAACACAGACACAATTCAAAATAAAAAAATCTCAGAAATTTACTGATTTTTCTAGACTTATCCTCTTAAAGAGAATTATGGTGGTGGACAGACTTAAGGATGCTCAACTGACCTCAGAATGAGACCCGAGTATGGCTTAGCTAGACAGGCCTCAGATGATCAAAGGCAGTGTTCTCACTTGGAGTTGGGGACCAAACCTTATACTACAGAGAGAGCCAAACCTCTGAGTTGTACCACCAGCCCTATCACTTCAGCCCTGTGAGCCTTACTGTGGATAATAGGGAGCTGCAAAGTAATGCAGCTATTAGTTTAAGTCACTCAATTTATAAAGATTTGTTAGAGCAGCAACAGAAAACTAGTATCTTAAGGTCGTTACCCCTTCTCCTGAGGAAAAAAACCAGGCTAGGACGATTCAGCCAGAGTTACAGGAAACATAACTGTTAGTGGGTGAGCTGACTCTAAGTTCGACAGAATTAATGTGCTGTTACTTTTCATGTTCAATTTGAACTGCTCTAAGAGATTAGCTTAATACTTAGAGACAATCTGTCTGGGAGTTAACAGGAATTTGAGTGAACCGTGTTGTCTCCGAGTCTCAAGTGTCCCAGGAGCTCTCCTAGAAACAAGAGAGAAGACACCTTGAGCTTCATGAATATACCCCTCTCTCCACCTTTTTAAGAACATCAGCTCAATTCTGGCCAAGAGCCAAGCACCTTTCAGAGTATGGGCATGTGCAGTTAGCTCTGTGGGTGCTTTATTTGCTGGCACATCACAAAAGAACACTGTGGACTGCTGGCACTCACTTCTGGAGTCTGGGAGTCCAAGATTAAGATCTGGTGGAACTGACTTTGTGGAGATGCCATGCTCATGAGCGGGTCTCCGCACAGGCCTCATCATGTGTGCATCGTCACGCTTGGGTAACAGGTCAATTTTGTTTATAACAAACTTTAAATGGAGCCCCTCTGAGCACAAAGGCTATTAAGCAGATCTTCAGAAAAGCTAAAATGAAAACAAATGTTTATCTTTACATCCAACATTTGTGCATACAAGACATTTCATTGTTAATTAGATCTCAAATAATAATAGTTACAGGATAAAGACATGCCCAGAATTTTATTGGGGGGGGGATGGGAATTTGTACTAAGTAAGCCCTGATAATGACTAAAAAACTTAGCACTGGAAACAGAAAGAATCATGTTAGAAAATGCATTAGTATTTGTACATGTTTGCAAAGACCATGAAACAGAATTGCAAGCTATTAAAACAATGACCTAAAACTAGTAATTTCTCCAGGCAAACTGCTGCTGTAGCCATACGTGCTGAACCGCGCTGAACCATGAAGTTTAACCGTAAGGGTAGAGGTGAGCTCCTTCCCACGAGGCCCTTAAGAAGCTCCCAGCTCACTGCCAATGAGAGTGAGGGCCCCGCAGCACCAAACTTGTACACGTGAGGACTTCCACTGTCAGGAGTCATCTCAAGCCAAAGTAGGAAGACTTCTTAGCAACACCAGGTTGTGCTAAGCAGTGTCACAATGAAGGTCTAATTTGAATAGACTGTTGCTCATTCACACTTTTATTGCTCGGGGTGGGGGTGGGGTCTCAGCCCCAAATGTTTGAAAGTTAGGAATCCACAGCCATTTCTCACATTGGCAGAAAAGAAGTCCGGGATGAGGGGCACTGGACAGAAGACTCAACAGCTTTTATCCTTTGAAGATACTTTTAATTTTGCGGTTATTGATGAATTAAAAAACACATTTTCAGCATTTCCTAGCTATAATAGCGCATAGGAAACTGCACTCTAAACGAAGAACTAATTAATGAAATAACACACCTTACGGCTTACATTGAAAGCTTACAGTTTACAAGGTGCCTTTACATATACATTATTTCATTTGATTCTTACAACAAGCAGAAGGAAAGAAAAACAGTCAGTGGGAAAAGATAGTCAGCTATTTTTAGGCTTACAATGAGCTTTTTTTTTTTTTTTTAAAGACCAAGGGGCAATCAGTACAGGTACATACCAAGAACAAGACAGCAATACCCATAAGCCACGGCATCTTTTTGGTAGGCTGACAGTTTGATATCAAGTGTATATTTAGCGTCAGTGAGGGAGTAAGGGATGGCACAGACAAGGCCTTTATGATAGTCGAAGGATTTTCAGCACATTGTCAGAGGTAAGAGGAGGATGCACAGAAATGTGTCACTGTACAGAAGCATGATGTCCCTTGGGAATATTAGCTAAGGAGGGAACCCTGACCTAACTTGGGGAATCAGAGGATCCCACAAAGTGCCTGTTCCTGCTCCCTGTCTGCACTTGATGCCACTCCAGCAAAGCTTCCCTCTCTGTCTAGGGCTCCGTCCTACTCAATGCCATTTCTTGATTTACTGGGCAAAACACCATTTCTTCTGTCTTACATAATATAATTTGAATAAAATACTGGATTTTGCCACCAATGTACTATTTCAAGTTTTTAAAGAAAATCTTTTCAGCGGTGGCTAAAAATGGAAATTTTAGGCATGTTAAAAATATTCCAATTTAATGTACTTGATTAGTCAGAAATAGACCCCTTGACACAGCTGATGGCTTGCTCATGTACTTCAAACAGAGACGGTAAAATGGAATGGCTGAGAAGCCCCAGAAACCAACAGATGCCTAGGAGTCATCCACCTGGGCAGATTCTAGCTGGGTACTAATAATTTTATAGAAAAAAATATTTTTAGGATTCATAGAAATCTGTTCAATTTTTGAAAACTAAATTATAATAATCAAATTGTCATCCCCACAATTTATTCAAATAATTTTACAATAATATACAACAACGCTACCAGAGAATTTGTAGCATACATAGAACACATGATTAGCATGTTCTTGGGTTTAAATGAAATAAAAAAGTAAATAAAGTATTTTATACAAATGATGCTTTTAATTTATTAACACGATGATATATCTTTGTTACATAAAACTTGCTACAGCAGAGTATTTCAATTTTTCTTGCACATTTTAAATACAGGTGGGCCGACTGAAATCATTATTTGTTCTTGTGGGACATTGTCATGCAGAAACACCTGACAACCAAAACACATGCAGACAGGAGGAGAGAAGGTCTCAGCTAGGACTTTTAATGTCTTCAAGGGTTTGGTGGGTGTGTGTGTGCATATGAAGGGTTCAGTGAGGGTGTGTGTGTGTGTGCAGAGGATCATGAGTGCTGTCAATGACCTACCTGCACCAGCAAGGAGGCAGATAGAGAGGCTCTATATACATCGGGGTTTGTTTGACCTAAACTAATCTTAGATCCTTGGAGATCGATCATGAAATGAATATTTTAGACTATTTAGGTGAGCGGATTATTTAAGGTAGGTCACTGATACAGAGATAAAGTGAGATGAGAAAATTAAAAGTAATGAAAAGATAGTAAAAACAAAGTTAAGCCATTTATTCACAAAGGAACACTGAACTAAATAAATGTGCAAGAGTGCTTGAAATCCCCTCATGATGGCAACATTGTTAAGTCAATTGGCAAAAAGTATAGAAAACTTAAGGAAAAGCAAGTATGAAAACTGTATCTGCATGATCATATACTCTGTGTATGAAGGAGAAAGGTTAGCAATCCTGACGTACTTAAAGATATCACACCTCAAAATTAAATACAAATGTGGCAGTTTCTTAAGCTTTGCGTTCTCCTGTCACTGGCCAGGCAGGGAAACACGTCAGTCAGTCAAGGCTGCAACAGTGCCGTCTTCTTCCCTCAGAAGAGGAAGCAATACCAACTGCTTTGCTTTTGTTCTTACCTGTTACCAACCAAAGCAAACAGCAAAGTTCTCTTTAAGGAGAGAACCTTTAAGCTGCAAGCAGGGATCCAGGCTTCTGCTGACTTAGCATTTATCCAAGTCCATGTCTGCTCATTTCCCTCGAGAACCCACCGATGAGGACTGTCTGAGAAATCTCACAAAGTGTCACTTATCAGTCACACTTTCCTGAAATACTGGCTAAAGCCCCCACGGAAAAGCGAAGGCTTAGAAACCTTAGACCTCTCTCCTAACCCAGAGACGTGGTACCAAGGGAGACAGCTGGGGGGAGGAGCCACGTCGCTCACTTTTCCTGACAAATGAGGCATCTGTCTGGTCACTTAATGTCTCATGGAGAGAAGACTATTAGAAGGCCAAGGGGAACAAAGCCTCTTGTCCAGGAATCCTACTGCCCGTCTAGGTGCTCTGACTTACTGCTACATCAGTGACCCCTGAAAAGTTATCTTCATTTATGCAAATTCTCGTGCTGGTAAGACATTCCATCTTCAAAATTACTAAGAGTTTTGGCAAAACTGAGTCCAAGCTACTCAAATAAAAATAATCATTAGAGAGTTTATCTTCAAGCCACTGGTCAGCAAAAATATCGCTCAAAACTACAAAAAGCAACATGTAGCTTTCCTTTTAAATATCACACAGCCATAACACTGCCCATCTGAAACACCAAGGAACTAAAGGAGCACTGGTCAGAGAAGTGAATGAGAAGGATGTAGGAGGGTGGAGAAAAACCAAACCAGGAGGACGCGGTGTACACCGAGTTACGGCACACACGATGCTGCGGAGCGGTGCCTGGGTACACAGGTGGTTGCAGAGCGCACACTGATGACGCAGGAAAGACCTCACGCAGTTGCTGGAATGAAGGGATTGGAACCCGCTCCAACAAGCAGGTCTCGGCTGGCTCCACCTTCCACCTCCACAGCGTGCAAGGACTGAGTGTGAGCTCGGGGCAATCTTTCTCCTCCCTAAAATTCACAAAATTCCTTTCCACATTTTTCTGTTATAGACACACGGATTTCTTCTTCTTCATAGTCATCGAAGTTGCTGGTATCGCCAGAGCCTCTGAACTTTGGTATGAATGGAGCCTCAACCTGTGATTGACATCAGGAGGAACATAAGAGGAAGAGCAACTCAGACACTTTCAAACACTGAACAATGAATTCCCAGCATGGATCACTCTGGCATCTTTAAACACAGTGCTTGAAGTTTGATCCACTGGGAGTTAGCTAGAACCTCACATTTTCATTTGAGAACCCCAGCCAAACACTAGTGTAGTTTCCAGGTAAATCAGCGAAAAGCATCAGATTGCTGGCTCCCAGCTCTAGGAAACTCTTTCCATTTTATTTTATTTTTATCAATTTATTTCCAAGGCTTTCATTATTTTCTTCAACTTCCTTTCTTCTGAGGTTAATACATTTTATACTTTCAATGTCTTTTCTAATTCCTAAGCTTACTTAAAACCCCTGACTATGAAAAGTCTAAGTTAGAGATATCTCACAGACTCACAGAACTCAAATTCTAAGCATTTTCTTGTTTTAATTCTGAAAAGAAAGTCTTTCCATATAAGCTTGTGGTGTGCCTAACAGGCGTGAGGGAAAGGTTTCCGAGCTGGAATGACCGCAGCTTTACCACAGCAGCCATGGATTTACAATCACACAGCTGTTTGTTCTGTCCCCCTTGTCTACTTCCTCACACCTCGGGGAAGCCAAGGCAGCCGTTTTCATTCCTGATTTAAAGATTACAAAACAGAGCTGACTAAATTTATATACTAATAAACGACTGAAGCAGGTCTCAGACGCTCAAGGGCTTTTCCTTCTGTGTACAGAAGTGATCTCATTCAGTAGTTTCTAGTCTATCATTACATGGGTATTTCTTGTTTCCATGACTATATCAATATATCCTAGGTTATAGATAAGACAGACACATGAAAAGAAGGAAGTGACAAATAACTGAGCAGAGACTCTAATGCTCTGTTTCCCAGTTGGCTACTGAGCACTGTGGCCTGAGACCACCACTTTATCCTACATAGACTGAGCCAAGAATACTATTGCTTCATTTCTAGCTGATGGTGGTTTAGAATCAGACCATCTCTAGAGAATGACTGTTCAGCCTGAGCTGTCCAGGCCACTTCTTTATTTGGGGCTTTCTTTCTATCTTTCTGCTAGGTGCATCTGGCTATGTCATTGCTCATAAACACTTGCCAGGGCATAAAGGCTGTGAGCTACTTACACAGTCTTACTTTTGTACTACCAAGTGAAAAGATACTGAGGCCGATGTCCACGTGAAGGTAGTTTTTCCTTTTTGACCTTTGCTGCTCCTCACACCCACTGCACTGACAACTGAGGTCACACTGTCCACCAACATGCTTCCTAGGATGACCTGGCCTGCTACCATGCACCACTTCTAGGCAGTTATGTACTATTTGGGATGAGTCAAGCCCTTTCTGAGATACATGAAATCTACATGAGCAGGAGTAATTCAGTTCTATTACAATTTTAGAAAGATTATTAATAATTCACTGTGTGATATAGATAATTAATATGTTTGCTGAGTAGCAGGAGAAAATTTTATTTAAAAAATATTAGGATGAAAGGATTCAAGATATACCGGAACTCTTTTTTTTTTTTTTTTTTTTTGAGACAGGGCTCTGTGTAGCCTTGGCTGTTCTGGAGCTCACTCTACACACCAGGCTAGCCTTGAACTCAGAGATCAGCCTGACCTTTCCTCACAAGTGCTGGAATTAAAGGAGTGCAGCACCACACCAAGCTTTATACATCACAACTATTAAATACTAAGAAGCCAAGACTGTGGTGGCACACGCCTTTAATCCCAGCACTCAGGGGGCAAAGACAGGAAAATCTCAGTGAGTTCAAGCCTAGCCTGCTCTACACAGTGAGTTCCAGGACAGCCAAGGCTATGTAGAAAAACAAACCCCTAACCTACCACCCACAAACTAACAACTCACAACATATGTCACAGAAATATATACTTAAGTACAGCACTGACTAACAATAAATATAATAATAATAAAGATGATAAAAACAATGATAAGATTAACAGTAGGGGTAATTTTACAGAAAAACGTCAGTTTCTAAAACTGGCTGGAGAATAGAAAGTAAGTAAGTAAGTAAGTAAGTAAGTAAGGTTTTCTCTTTTTTTGCTAACATTTACAAGGGACAAATACAGTTAATTCTGTATAAGGAAAGTTACAACTATATGGGGAACTTTAAAACTGCCAAGTAATGCCAGAAAAATTTTAAATAAGTATAGAGCCATGGTATGTTTAGCAGAAGCGTCAAATGCATGATAGTTTAGTCCTCATAGGGGCTAAATCAAGGCTCCTCAGCAATGCTAATAGTAATGAAACAACAGGCTACTTACTGTGCAACAGTAAGGAGGAAATGAGCTCTCTAGGGCCAGGGAGGGAACAGGTGTCAGGCAGGTTCTGTCACAGTGGCTCTGGGATGTGCAGGAAGGCACCTGAATGGCATGTGTGCTGAGCAGCAAGTGTGAGGGAGGGGAGACTGAAACTCCACCCTGAGGTCACAGGTCGGACTGCAGGAATGAGGACTAAGGAAGGAGCTGGGTCAACACAGGACCCAGTGTCAACACAGTTCCTGTCTGCCTGGGCGGAGCCCACACCTGTCTCCTGGGATCAGAACCAGGACCTGCTGCTGTAGATTTTCTCACCACTCTTGCTCTCTGTTCAACTCTCCACCTTACCCCACACTTTAAAGTAACAAAGCTTCTGTTTACAGAGCTTAACCACAAGATCATCCTATACTGCACAACTGATTTGACTCAGGCTCACAGCTCCCTAAGTCCAGACAGAGTTCAGGGTCTTGACTGGTCTCTCTCCTCATTTCTCTTCCCCCTTCCCTCCTCTCCTCTGTCCCTCCCCTCCCCTCCTCCCTTCTCTCTTTTCTTCTCTCTCCTTCCTGTTGAAATAGCCTTCCCCTTTCCCAAATGCTCAAAGCTACAAGTTAAACTGGTGCCCTGTAAAATCTGAATGCTTTATAAAGTGTGGTATTTAATGCTCTGTACCCTGGTAATCAGAGGATTACTCCTGGTCCCCAGCAGGGGTGTTAAGGATAGACCTATGTAGTTCCAAACCAACTTGGGTTACAGAATAAGAATCTATCTCAAGAAAATGACCCCTACAAAACCCAGGGAAAAAAAAGAGGGGACAGATTTTCAAATAGTAATGTGCTGAGATTTGAACCTGGTGAAGCTGGGATCAAATTGAGAAGCTATGTGGTAGTGCTGATATTTAAAGCAGTTATCCTATTTGGGGGTCATGTTTTTAACCAGTAAAATGAAAACATAATGAAACAAAACATGTATTCTCCTTTTAACAGGTTAATAACAGGTTAACCTCAAAGACGGATGAGAATCCCTTTTATTAAACAGGAAGAACTGTCTTTATTCGAGCAAATCTAGAAAAGACACAAAGCATGCTTTATGAGCTGTTAAGACTGTTTGAATCACAGGGCCCTTATTTGTGACTACTTAACAGTGTCGAGCTAATGACGCCCCAAGCAGAGCCCTTGAGCTTGGCTCTGCGCTTTGGGAGTTTGTGGGGCATGGTGACTGTACTGTTTTGGGTTTGCTATGCTATTAGCTGAATTTTAAAATTCTTTAATAACTTTGTTTTTATAATCTTTTAAAATTCTAATGAATTAGGGAAGCTGCTTTCAATATAAAACAGTGTTGAATTATTTTCCTCAGGAAATGTGCTCTGCAGTTGTTCATCAGGAAATGTGGCAAGACTTTGAAACATCAGAAGCTGTGGTTTTTGTGGGGGTGGGGAGGGGAAAGCTAAATATATACACTTCATGCAAGTTATTTTTAACTTAGTATTCAAGAGTGAAAGGAGAAATAAAGTTAACGAAGCAAAATCTTTTCTTAGATTTCCCAATTTATTACCATGGTAAAGTAATTACTATTAAGTAACATACTGGTGTTATTGCGGTTCTTAGCACCGAGAACCTGGGAAATACAGCTAGTTTCTTCAAAACACTGCTGGCCAGCTACAGTTGTCCTCTGTTTAATCATGTGCTACTCTGGTGTTAGAGATGAGCTGAAGTTGCATTTACACCTATTGTTCACAACTGCTTGACCTTCTAACACTTAAAGAGTTTTTTGGGAAGCAAGCAAGCAGATAAGAACATCTAGCCACTCAAGTGCAAAGCACTCACTAGATTCCTTCAACATTTATTAGCACAACAGGCTGATTTGCCTTCCATCCCTTGAACTCTGAGGTCTAAACTGGAGGAGTGAGGCAGACTTCACTAATCACTTAGCACTTTGAAGAAGTGCTTTGGACCCAGCACAGGGTCCAAGCTAAGAATGCTAAGCAAATTATAAAGACTGGAGGACACACATGGAGGACAGTCGTGTGTGTGTATGTAAGACAGTTGTGTGTGTGTGTAAGACAGTGGAGGACAGTTGCGTGTGTGTGTGTAAGACAGTGGAGAACAGTTGCGTGTGTGTGTGTGTGTGTGTGTGTGTGTGTGTGTAAGACAGTGGAGGACAGTTGCGTGTGTGTGTGTGTGTGTGTGAGACAGTGGAGGACAGTTGCGTGTGTGTGTGTGTGTGTGTGTGTGTGTGAGACAGTGGAGGACAGTTGCGTGTGCAGAAAGATGGGGCTCAGTGAGGGACTGAGCACCATGCAGGCACATGTACCAGTGGCTTTTGCCTGGAAGAGGGCATACAACAAGGGAGACCAAGTTCCTGTTCTCATGAAGTGTTTTAAAATGAGAGAGAAGATACACAATAGCAAGAAAGGACATGTTTTAGAAAAAAAAGTCAGTGAAGTAATAATTGAGTTCTTAAGCACTCAGTGGAATACGGAGGGTAAGCAAACTGGGGAACATCTTTGGGAGTGGAGAACAGACATGCAGTAGTCTGATCTGTGAAATGGTTGGATCTTTCTGGGGAAGCCCATGGAAAAAAGTTGCAACCTTGGTAAATGTCCACAGCAAGGCTAAACTAAGAGAAAACATTCCCAGAACTTAAGTTGATTTCTGTGTGGCTATGTGCTGATTTTGGACTATATTCATGTATACACCATCTTTTAAATGTGGCTTTTATAAGTTTTGAAATTCAAGCCTGTAGAATACTGTCTAAAATCCTATTTCCACGGTACTGTCAAGAGTTAGTATGGATAGCAAAGATTTACAAGGGAAGCCATGCATGCGTTCTCTTTTACCTAAGAGAAGTTACTTTGAGATCCTGCAGAGAATTAGTTTAAAAGGTAAAATAATTATAAATATGCTGAAGTTGAAAGCATCTCTGCTACATGATAAATCACACCTCCTCAAAGACATTAAAGTAGGAACAGAGCCACACCTTTCTCTGGTAAATAGCAATCCAGTCAGTCGTGGCAAACCACTTGTGGGTCTTTATGTCACTCACGCCGTTCTTCAGGTTGCCGAATCGCTTTGTCAGGTCCACCTGCAGCAGGTTCCGCAGAAGGTCCTTGAGATCAGAGCTGAAGTGGGACGGGAACCGGACCTGCACAAACACAGCAGGAGGTGAAGCCCAACCCCAGATGCTGGACATTTCTGTTCTGATCTCATATAGGCTTTATTCAGTGACTGATCATTATAAAAACAGAAGGCAGTAGTGACCTCCAAACACTTCATGACATACCAGCTAGTAGTCATCTTAAAGCATTAATATGATTTAGGTAAAGAGCTAAAACTTCCCTGAAAGCCTTGTTTCAGTTGTGTTAGGAACACAAAGTGGTCTCTAGAAACATAAAGCACACATGCAGTCATCCAACACCAACAAAAGGCTCACCCATTTTCAAGAGTGATCCCCTTGGGCCTTATTATGACAATGTTCAAAGATGTACAATTTAAATTTGTAATCTAAGTAGAACATGTAGCATATGAAAAACATTAGTAAATGCGTTTTGAAAAGAGACCAACCGAGGAAGAATCTGAAAAGGACTTTCAACACCCACACTGCCTTTCCCAGCATAGGAATCCATTCCACTTATTAGACATAAAACAAAAGCTTTTAAGCGGAATTCTGATATAGGGAAAAAACACAGCAATGCTATGACTACCCAGGAGACACAATATTAAAAATGCAGGTTGGGGGGGTTTAGGTATGCTATAGCGCCCACTTTACAGGCACGGGTATGGCAACTGATATGTACAATGATCAAATTGTTTGCTTAAGACTGCAGAGCTAAGAGGTAGAGCTACAGCTCCAAACAGACATTTGACAGCAGCACCAATCCCTCTCACTGCTCTCCACCACCGCCATGACTAATAGAATAAAGTGGTATCTAGAGTTGTGGAGAAGGCTGCGAGTTTAGTCTTAAAAACGTTCTGTAACATTCATCTTTCCTATTAGAAGCAATTACTACAAGGTGAGGAGTATGTACCCTCTACTGTAAAAACAGCAAGACAGCAATCAGAGGCTTGTGAAATGAACAAGAAGTTCTCGAAAGATACAACACAAAGGGAGAGGATGGCGTCATGAGGACAAGCAGCAGTGCTGGTGAGGATGACACACAGAGGGCCCGTACACACCTCGGGATGTAACTGACTCAGCCACTATGGAACCATAAGGAGGCTCCTCAGCAGTAAACTACAACTACCACAGACCTCAGTTTTATAACCCTTAGGGGTCTGGCAAAGGAGCCAAGTCAAGGTATCCCCAGAGGTGCTTGCATATTCCTATCTGCTAAAGCACTGTCAGTCACCTAGTGTCAATCAACAGGCGAATGCCTAAGGAAAACCGGACTCATAAGCCCCACTTCGAAATGTCTTCTTTCAGTGAATCCTAGATTTTTATACAGGCACATGCACTGTGTGTGTGTGTGTGTGTGTGTGTGTGTGTGTGTGTGTGTGTGTGATGAGAGAAATGAGCCTGAGGTTAAGAATGAGACTAGGAAGAAACCAAAGACATGGGGTGCATATATGGTTCAAGAAGAAGATACCCCCAAAACTGTCTTTGTGAGGGCCATCAATTTGTGCTTTTGCCATTAAAATTAACATTACTTCCTCTCCAGGATTAAATGAGACTTTTCTTGTGGTGCATCTAAACTTTGTTTAGGTTAAAAAAAAAAAAGACATTTCAAGTGTCTCTGCCTTGGCTTAGAGTGGGATTTGCATGAAGTGTCTGACGGCAATGTGCCAGTAATTGTTTATGGTGCTCACAGTTGCAGACAGTAATGTAGTGCACAGAAGTTATTCTATGAATTCAAGTAATATGCAATATAATGCATGAATTGCACCCAAATGAAACTGTTCTTTCTTCTGCAATACAGAGTGATGGCACTGACTGGTTAACGTGGGTAAATATGTGTACATGTTTACATTTCAGAACAGTGACTCTCCAGTGGGCCGAGTGGCAGTGATGTCATATTTAATTGGGAACTTTCCATTACACTTGCACCTCCATTGCCACATCACACCTTTCAAAGATGCTGATGGCTAGCCTGCATCCTCCATGGTCCATGTTAACAGTGGTACAACAACCTGGACCAAACAATAGTTCCTAAGATGGGAAGAGTGACACATGTTTTCTTCAAAACTGTCTCTAGAAGGAAATTAGTTCTGTCATTACTACTGGCTACAAAGACTTCAGAAAGTGAAATCACAAGTGTGGAATCCTGGAGCTGGTGAGAGCCTTCGTTAAGACTGGGACCCTGAGCTCCAAGGAGGTCACAGCCTGGTGGTCACTGGGACTGTTGAGGAAATAACTCAGTCCCCTGACTTGCATATTTGTGAGCTTTCTGCCAGTATGTAATAGGGCAGATAATGCTGAAATAGTTGTAAAATGGGCCATGGCAAAATGAGGCCGGAGGGCAAAATGAGGAAGTCTAACCCCAGCAGTCCATCAGGGCAGAGAGATATAAGGTTATTGGAACTCGGCACAGTTGGTATGGAGAAGGTGTCTGCAGTGTGGCACAAGCCTCTCCTTGAGTATCTGCTTCCATTTTCCTTAATAACATTTCCTGTGATCGTTTCCGACCTTCTGAGACCATGCTAACTCTGAGTTTCCTAACCATGCATTGCTCATGTAGGATCTGTTTCTCCGTAAACTACAGATGTGTAGAACAAGCTCACAGCAGATGATGAGCATTGCCTGCAATGTTGAGATGCACAGAAGACCTATGTCAGGGACTCCAGGGTGGGGCCCCAATGACGGAAACCACACCAGGCGGGCAGAGACCAAAACTGACTGGCTTTTCTCGACAGGTAGACCCACTCTGGCGTTTATAAATACTCAATAAATACACGATTCAAAACCACTTGACTTAAACCTACTATGTGCTATGCACTCATGTGCATGGGGCAGACAGAAAACAAAGGAAGAGAGAAATTTGCCTTCAGTGAGTTTATATTTTTACTGAGGACAGCAATGAGTATGATTTAGAAATGAGGCCATCACTCCTCACAGACTTTTACTCTGAAGAATATGGGAATCAAGGACAAAGTTCTTCCTTTACCACTTTGGTTTTAGCTCTGGGGACTGAATCCAGGGCCTGGAGCACGCTGAGCTGGAGTGTAATCTCGGACTGCAGCTGCAACCTTCCATCACAGGGCTTTAAAGAAGTGACAGGATGGGACTTGTTTTCAAAGAACCAGCTGCTCTAGTGGCTTACGTGAGATGACAGTGGTGGCAGTGGATAGGTAAAAAGTATATTCAAAAGCAAAGCCAAAGTGTTTCCCCTGTGTGTGGGACATGGGCTCACAAGTCACAAAAGCTATCGAGCTATTCATTTTATGTTCTCAAATCCTGACTGCAAAGGCAGGCTCTTGTAATGAGTGCAGACTGGACTGACTCCTGGGGGCCAGTGATCACCCTGCCTCAATCTCCTGAGCAACAAGGATGACAAACAGCAACCAGCATTCCTGGTCAGGCCAAATCCTCAGAATGTCCTGACTTTCAATCTCAACGTGAACTGTATATAGTCTATGACCCATTTACCCATTTACCCTCTCTAGTCTCAATCTATCCAATTATAATATGACGAAATAAACTTTATTTGACAGTATGAAAAATCACATAACATTTATGAAAACAGCTTTTATTATGCCCAATAGTAATGCACTTCCCATATTTGTAAGCTTTTCTATTAGATACCACTTTAATCAAAGAAGAAGCCTAGAAGATAGAAAAATCATAATTTAATGTTTCCAAAATACTGAAATACAGCCCTGTCGAAACTTTGATAGAATGGGAGACAATGGATGGCCCTAACCATGCTTTATAGGGTCAGCTATACTGTGCATGCAGCTGATGTCCTAAGTGACTTGTTCAAATGACTTCTATCCCATGTAACGCTCAGCCCAGGAGGAGCAGACCTGATAGACTCTTGTGCCCTCGGCACCAATTACAGGTTCATGCATTTCAATTTTGGAATAACTATTATTTTTTCTACAAATTTAAATTTATAAATTTATTTCTCAAAGGTGAAGTAACATTCAAAAAGCAAGTCATTGCATGCTGTCATGGTATCTATAACTTACATTCACTAACTAGTCATACTGACCCCCTCACATTTAGAAATAAAATAATTCTGAATCAAATTTGTCTTCACAGAATTTAATATCAAAAGTTATAAAATTGATTTCTGGTTGAGAGAGGGAGCATCTTGTTAGTGTCTTACAGTTATTGGCATGGGGAAGATTATGTTACACTGCACCAAGCAGCATTCTATTAACTTCTGATCACAGCACGTTGGATTACGTTTTAAGAAACCATTTCTTGCCATCTTGGGAAAAAAAAATTCTCTAAATCAGCTATTGCAATCTCAAATAAAGGATTTATTTAGCAAGAAAAAAGTTATACATTAATTAAATTCTCAAAGATAAAACATTTTCATACCCTAGGCTTTCTATAGATGTGCCAATATTCACACTACCTGTGGTCCTCAGGGGACAGTGAGTCAGCCTGCATTCCCTAAGTGGAAAGAGGACTAGGGCAGTAAGGTGTGTCTGGAAACACAAGTACCATGTCTGTGGTGTCTCTACAGACGGGTGCAGTGGGCTACTATTCACTCCTTCTCATTCTTTTTCCTCCCCAAAAGCAGTCAGTGTTCCAACTGCCTGCTCGTCAGACCAGTAAAAGACTGTCTGGAAGGAAGTGCTGACAGACTAGTAAATCTCCAGAACAAAATGTTAAAAACTGGCCTGGGTTTTATGAAGACAGCACAACTGCTTTCTATTTCACGAACACAACATTTGGGCCAGAGATATAGCTCAGCTAGTAGAGACCTTGTCTAGAATTCATGAAGCCCTAGGTTTAATCCTGCTTCCAAGTTCTGTCAGAGAGCTGGGACCTTGAGTGGTTCCAGTTCCTTACACTGTGTGAAACTTCCCTGAAGGACAGCATGGCTCTTGTTGCACAGATCTACACAGACACACGGTTTGTCTGAATGTGTGCTAAGGAGAGGTGCATAGGTGACGAGCTGCCAGTAAGAACACTGGGCACCGAGTCTCCCATGGCTGTTACTGATAGCTAACACTTTACACGTGCTGATGTTGGGGCTGTTAAATGCACCCCCATGGTCCACACGGAGTTCCTGGAGACCTGCCTGTCTGTGCCTGGTCTCCTGTGAACCTGGTTGGCCTGCCTCTTCTCTGTGCTGATGTGCCTGTCTATCTACCTCTGGCTGTCACAAATCTAAATCCAATGACCAGCATGTGCTGGGCCTCAGAGTCCTTACAGAGCCATCTAACCTAGAGAGAGGCTTCGGGATCCATTCCTAGAAGAGAATGACCTTTGGGCTACTAATTAGTTATTTGTCACATGAATGCTAATTTCCCTTCAGCAAAAATTAATGAACTCGTTGATCAGTATACATTGAAGTATATGCTCCTACATTTCCTGCAGTATCTTGCTGCTCAGGAAGAACAGAATAATATTTACATTATATATAGTAAATCTAAGACATTTTTCCAAGTTACATAAGTCAAGGACTCTAGAATTAGGTTTTCTGTGACAGCTGTTACTTGATTATTCTGTTCTCACATACCATTTTGGAACGCAATATTGATTTTTATATTCCCATTGGTAACATAGGCAGATAGAGTTGCTATGGAAACCATACCTGACTCTCATTATACACTACTGGCACTCAGGCATGAACTATAAAGCCTATACACAGAAACAGTGCATGCATTGCTAAGACAGGCACAGTGACTGAGGACTACAAATCCTTTCTGTCAACTGCATTTCCAAGTTGTATTCCCAAGCCTTAATAGTCATGAATAATCTCACATTTAAATGCCACCTCCTCTGTTTTTCAAAGGCAAAATATGCGCAGAAGAGAGTATAAAAGCTGACTGACCATTTATCATTCTGTACATTTAAAAATACCAGTTTGGGTTAGAATACTGAAATAGAGAAATTGCTTAACAATCCAATATTCAAATGTATGTATATAAGTGAATTAATCACTTAGTAACTTTTGTTTTAATTTTAACATTACACCTATTTTATAACAGGGTTTCAGAACAGAATGTAATATTATTGTATTAAGTAATCCGCTTTTGAAAAGATAAGACGAAGCTATTCCTTTGTGTTCCTTTCTGTTGCTGTTGTCTATCCAGCCCACTGGTCTTAAACTCCTTAACTTAGTCTCGCCTCCTTTCCAGTGTTAAGGGCACAGGCACACACCACCTTTCCCAGCATGAAAAATCAAATCTGAATTAAAACTACAAATATAGAATACCCAAACATAAGACTAAAATTGGATTTTAATGACATGAGCTATTAAAATGAAAACTTAATTAAGATCCAATTTGGCTTTTATGTACTAATGGAGGCAGTAAACAGTCTTGCAGTATGGACAGACAGCCTTCTGCTTGGATCTGAAGCTGAAACAGTCTATTGGAAAACTGGGCACTATGACTTGCATGCCACAGAGTAGAGATTCTAAAATGCTGAAGTGGTAACTCTGCATGTGATCTTAGACAGGGAAACGGTAGAGACTATCTCACAAGGGGAGAGGATCAAACCTTCAGCTAAATATGACAGCACCGAACATCTGCTGCACTTCCAAATAAATGATGAAAACCACCCTAACATGATGTCACATATTTATGCTATTTTTAAAGTGTGATTACATTTTACACGGTGATTGATTTAGAACATATTCACTTACTGAATACAAAATATTAAAATTAGATATGAAATAAAGAATTTCACCAACAGCTGACAACACACTAACCAAGGGAGAATGACCATCAAACTGAGGTCAACCATACCAAGACACATGCATTGGTTTGAACTGGAGCAACTGGTCTAAGTAAATATAAAAATAAGGATAAATTATTATGTTATTGGATATTCATGGTACCTTGTGAATATTTAACATTGTAAAATTTAAATTCATTGATGCTAAGCTCAACTTTACAAAATGGCAAGTGTGGATCTGGTTGGTTAGAAAGAAATGGAGACTTCACTTCTTGGCTGATCACACTTATCTCTGTCTAAGAAGGTCATAAAATAAACAAGAACCAAAACAGTAAGCGCACCAATCTCAGGGCAATATTAGAGCCACAGTTCCATTCCATGGTAGCATTCTTCACTAAAAACAAAAGGAAGAGTAAGGGATGTGGGATAAGTGCTAAGCAGAATGCCTCCTCCTGTGAGGGGCTGAGGTTCATTGCATGCACTTATTTCTGTGGGGGAAGGGCTCACGGAGTGCCTCTCAGAGGATGGGGGTGGGGGAGGAAGGGGGAAGGAATAATTACACTTACCTTTCCAGAAACAATCTTCTCATAAATCTGAATTGGCTGGTCAGCAAAGAATGGGGGGTAGCCAGCGGCCATCTCGTAGATCAGCACGCCCAGTGCCCACCAGTCCACTGCCTTATTGTAACCCTGGGATAGAGCAACATCAGAGAACACTAAGTCATAAGTAATTTTAAAACAATCTGGAAATGTATGAACATGATTACAGCAGTTTTTGGCAGCTGTGTAGAGCAGAATATGATAACTGAATTAAACCTATCATGGCAGGTTTAATTAAATGAAACAAAGAATTTCCAGATATTGAAATGTGTTACTGGGAAGGACTATTAAATCTGAGTCCTAAAAATCACTGAGAATAACACTGACAGAAAGGGAATTAGAGCAAATGACTGCTGGAGGCCCATCCTAGGCCACAACCCTGTGCACTAGGTGTGCAATAGTATAGCTAGAATGGCCAGAAATTCCAAAACAGAATAGGATTACTGGAATAGTAAATGATGGGACTCACTTCCCAACAGCCTACATTCTGGGATCTGGAGGGTGAAAACTCTTGACATAATTGTGTCTATTTCAGTATCTTTTGAAAGCTTAAAATTTAATGTGGTCTCTAATCAGTAGTGGTGTCCATGTCCACGTGAATTTTGCTATTTGCTGTCTATGTCTCGTCTCCTGAAGACAAACAAACATGCTTAGGTTGTGTGGCAGGGTATCCAGGGAAAAGGCCTGCTTAAAGAGTACACTGTGAGGAAAGACAATTCAGAGGCTGTGTTCCCTTTCATTTGCCACTTGTCATATCAAGCTTACTAAAAATGCACATGCTGAGCAATCTGTAGGAGGATACCTGGTGATAATGTTCAGATGAACACATTCTCAATACATAATATATTTATACAGCATCAGCCATAGTCTCTGTCAACGGAAGATTATGATGGAATGACAATGCTCTACCTTTCTGTTAAGATGTTTCAAACATCCTTTCACTTAGATGGTAAGTTTGAAACAAAGGAAGAACTGACCACTGACCCATCTTGTCTCTAGCTCTTCATCTGGGAGGGGCCTGGCACCAGCCTTTTGCACTGGGATCCTTCCTGTTGGGAAGAGCCAGGACTGCCTGGGCTGCACTGAAAGTTAGGTCATCACTCTGCTTCATCAGGACGTAGAGTCAAAACTAACACATCTTAGAGATGTGTGACCAGCTCTAGACAGATTGCCATTTAGGAATCATGCCCTGGTAGATTTAAAGTCATAACTTAAATGACTGCAGGCTTCTTCCTGTATGTGCCAATAGCACCCAGTACCTTGCTGAGGATGATCTCCGGGGCCAGGTACTCTGGGGTGCCACACAATGTCCAAGTCCTGCCTTTGACTCTTTTGGCGAACCCAAAATCTGTGACCTACGAAGGGAAACAGAAATGTGAAAACTCACTCACACAGAACAGAGGTCCTATACATAAATCCAAAGTTAAGAATTCAGGATTAAAATAATATACATGAAAAACAAGTCAACATGATTAATAGTAATTCATGAAGGTGATTATTCAAACCCCATCTTGTTTCAAAACAAAAAGCAAATCTAGCAAGGCCTAGACCTAAGTCCCTTACAAGTGAAAAGGAGGAGCAGGAGGGAGAGTCCAGTACAAAGTAAGTGTTGATAAAAACACCCGAGTCCTGCATGTCTCTGCCCATGATGTGGATCAAGGGAACACCCTCTGAGGACACTCCTCTGACAGGTAAGCCATAGAAAGCCGTGGCCTCAAGCTATGAAAGGAACTAGAGAGAAGACAGCCACTAACTGCTCTGTGTGCAGTTAGGTCTCAGCCAGCCACATATTTGAGTGGTAAACGTTGCTAGACTTTTTGGGTTTAAATTTTAATTCTTCCATTCCTGACTATGTACCTGGCCATGAATGAGACTCATTAACTTTAAGATCGTGACAATAAGAGTATTTATAATTCACAGGGTTATTACTAGTATTAAAAAAGGCGACAAAGGTTGACTATCACTTATCCAAAGTATTTGGCACCGAAGGTACTCCAGGGTTTGGATTTTTCCAGTTTTTTAAATAATTCCAAATGAGCACCGAGACCCTGGTGAGGGGCCAGACACAGAATTCATGTTTCATAGGCACTGCACAGTCACAGCCTGGAGGAACTGCTAACAGTATCATCAGTGCGCCTGACTCTAATCACACCTGTCACATGACGTTACCTGAACAATTCTACTTGGGGAGACATGTCAATATACAAACGAATTTCAGAAGTGGAATTGTTTTAATTTGGAGTTTCAGACTGAGAGGTACTGAGCCTGCACACACAGGACTCCTGACACCCGTGACTACTCTCCTATTTAGCCCGTACTGTTTCTTTTGGCAGGGGCCTACGCTTAGGTCACACCCACTGGCTCTGGGAGATACATACAGGCTCCTCTTTCACGTGGGATGTACTCACCTGTAAACGCAGAGCTATGAATTCACTTCACTTTTAGATAGAACCAATTTTCTCCTTCAAAACCAACCAACCAACTAACCCACCCACCCACCCACCCACCCACCCACCAACCAAACCATCAAACACTGACATTTGAGGCAAAATGTGTGAAGCTATTTCAGTGTTTGCCCAATGTGTCCGTGCCATGTGATCCAATCCTACCTGGATGTAACCTTGGTGGTCAATCAGGAGGTTTTCCGGCTTGAGATCTCTGTAGATGAGGTCGAGGGAATGGAGGTACTCAAACGTTAGCACGATCTGAGCTGCATAGAAACGGGCATGAGGTTCACTGGAAAAGAGAAAACAGTTTCCTGTAAAAATGGGTGAAGAATGCTCACTAGTGGATTATACACTAAATGCAAGTGGAGTGGATTTATCTGGAGAGAGGGTTTCCTTATTCAAATGTGGGTGAAGAATCTGTCATTCTCCAAACATCTATTGCTTTCAAAATACACATCTTATTGCAAGTTCTCATTGCCCAAACTGGGAGATGGTGATGTCACTGTAAATAGAGCTGCCCTTGAGAGGATGGCAAAGCAAACGGCCACTCTGAGGTCAGAAGAGCTGCCACTACAGTTACCAGGTCACAGGCTCCACTCACTTTTCTCACACATTTCAAAGGTTTAAGGAATTTCATTATATAGAATTGCTTAATTGCATTCATCTGAAGATCAACTCCGTTTTCCCTATTCTGAAGTTCTTTCTAGTACTAACTGACTGGCACACACTCACCATCATATAAAATCCTGGTAAGAACACACACAATCCCATCTAGAGCTGCAATCTTGTTATGCGAGTTTCCAAATCTCCAACTGGGCATGTTTATAGTCATATAGATATAATCTATGTGTTTGTAAAAACCAGGCGAGGTTCTTGTGCCTAGGTCATATATCTAGAAATTTTGAGATTAGTGTAATTTTCATGCTGTAACCTTAGAGTTATTTGAAAATGGCAAACTAAATGTCTAATTGGAATTTGTAGTTAATTTTCAAATACAGTGTTTGCTAATCTGCCTGATAAACTCTTATGACTTTCAGATTTGTGTCTTTAATGAACAACCTCCATTATTGATAGAATTTCAAGGGATGGCATCAGAATCCGAGATGCCTAAGAAGACGTGGACACATACTGTTCTTTGTGCCCATTGGCACATTCCACAAGGCCTTCCTGCCGGATTCACTTCAGGTGCTCAAGAAAAACTGGCTGACCTCAGGAATAAGCAGTGATATTTTATAATGCCTCTCCAGTTTCAGCCAGGTCACAACAAAGTAGTAAAGAATGAGGGGGGCTCTGGAGTAGATATTGGGGGACTCTTCCCTGGTTTGGCAGCATGCAACCTCAGAAGCTCTGAGAATTGGATCTAGAAGACCCCTTTATATCTTCTCTCCTCATCTGTAAATACGAGATCTTCCTGGTGTTGCATTTATTTGTTTATACAACCTTATGCTTGTGTGAAGAAATATAGAGAGTGTGTCAATCCAGTAATCGGAATGTTGAGATGAGAGAGACTATTCTAAAAGCAATGCATTAAGGCAGCTTTAAGTGCAGAAGCAGTCTAAGTCAGGACTCCAAGGACGACTAGACTGATCAAGGCACACTGAGCAGTTACTCAAGTCCCTGCTAGGAAGATGCAGTGCTCAGAGTTCACATACAGCAAATGTGAGCTCAAGAATTATTATAGTCAGCTTGCTTTCCTTCCAGCAGCAGGCATGGTGTGAGGAACACAGAGATGGGCAGCCGCACAGCAGACAGGTGCTTGAGCAAAGGAGCAGTGCGGGTGGAGGACAGGTTTGGGTGTGGCGTCTCAGTGTAAGCACGGGATGACTAGGGAACAAGAGCACGGCTGCAATACTTAAGTACATACGGCTTCCTCAGAGTCCCAGACAAAGGACTAAGCAGAACCACTTAGACAGGGTGATGGGAAAGAGATGAAGACAGGACATAAAAGAAGATCATCACCGTCAAAGAGTAGCCACATTTCACTACACAGTCACCATACATGTTAGGTTCCCCTTGCACTAAAGGTCAATAAATGACTCCTGACTTAGGCTCAGGCAACTCACATAACCAGTGGCTGCCTCTGTGTTATTCTCTTGTGATGACCCAACTCTACAACCCTCTATTATGAGTCTGTCATCAGTCCCATGGAAACTCACTCTTAGGTTCATCTGAGTTCTGAATATTGAGTGAAACTTATTCTGGTCTTAATCTTAGATATATTTGATAAATGATTACTAATTAACAGTGGTAGCTATGAGCCTTATCCATAGATTAAAAACTGAAACGTGTCAGTAGTAACCTGGCACATTACTAATTATATATATAAATATAACTGTGTATGTAATTTGTATATACATTTAAGGAACTCAACATGAGAAAAGCTTTAATTAAAGTCTAAAAAGACTTTATAACACAATCTCATCCACCATATCATTGCTATTTTTATGTCTCCTTCCTCATATTCACTCATTCAAACTTCTGTTATAAATGCCCATTACGTATTATTACAAAGCACATAGCGTGTGCTGTTACATGTCTCAAATACTATCATTTTTTCAAAACATGTTGGCTTTTTAAATTTAAGGTTTTTTATCTTTTAGGAATTTTTCAAGTCAAGTCATAATACTTACCAGTGGAAGAGTATGTAAATTAGTGTCACAGTGTTCTCATTTGAAATGTAAAGCTCATATATGGTATAACTTCCCACTACTGTGTTCACCTAATACTTTCTATGGATAAAATATGGGTTAATTAAATCAGATGCAGTTTTGGTTTAAAATAAACACAAGCATGTGAAGACTCAAGGAACGAAGTCATGTACAGTAGTTACCTGAACCTTCCAATTCTTCTTAGATGTGAAAACATTTCTCCCCCAGGAACATATTCCATAACCATGTATAAATTAGAATTATCCTATGGACAAATAACAAGTACCAGTTATAAAACACATTTTGAGATGACAGCATGTTCGATTAGAAAGGGCAAAGTCAACATCTATTGAACAGGTCAATAATAAGTAGGAGACTCGAGATACAAAGTGCTTTTCCACACTCATATCTACCCCTTAGCATTCCAGACACAGAGACCTGAGACTCTGCTGTTCTTCTTCTTGAAGGAGACATTTAATTCAGAATAATGAAATATTGCAGCAATGACATACTTGCACAGCATATGCAAAGGAATAACAAAATTAAAAAGCAATTTGGAAAAGCTAATAAGAATATTTACATTTTCTGTTTGCAAGATGGATAGTTGTAATACTTTAAGTATATAGGGCTTTATTAGATTCCCAAAACAAAGGACTAAGCAGAAGCAAGATGGCGCCTATGATTCAGCAGTCCTGAAAACTTCTCACTTTATCTGACTTAGCAACAGTGGCACAGAGATTGTTCTCCCTTGTTAGCAAAGTACCAGCAACAATAAAACCACAAAAGTCCAGAATACAAATTAGTACAGGAAGGAACATCTCCAGGTCCTAACAGGAAGGGTTTAAGCTCTGTACAAAGTGAACAGCATCATCTTCATTTGAATGAGCATAAGACTGACTAGTAAGATATCCATTCGAGCATCACTGTAATCTTTGGCCTTGTCTTGCCTTCCCATGAAAGCTCACACAGGTTGTCAACAACTGCTCCAAGGAGAAGCACAACTCCCCCAATACTGCCCAAGCTCATGAGTACAATGGACTAATCACACAAAATCCAAAGGCTTTTCTTTTTTGCGCATGTCCATTTTCTAGTTTCATCATTTTACTAGAATTCTCCTACTGTTCCATATGTCAAAAGCATATCTGGGTGGAAATACCTTCATTAGATAGCAGGGAACTGACCTTAAAAGAATACTCCAGCCGAACAAGAAATGGAAACTCCACCGCCTGCAGTATTCTCTTCTCATTCAAAGTGTGCTCGATTTGCTTCAGCTTAACGACCTGCAAGGGGAAGACAGAGACTTCAGTGGACTTAAACAAATTTAAACGCTATTATTTCAAAGAAAATGTCTTCCATGTAATAATCATAATGGATGATTACTAGACTTCAATAAAAAAAATAGTAACAAGCCTAGGAAAGAGTTCCAGCCTCTGTCTTCTGGTCAAGTATGTTCCAGCTGTGTTGAACTGTGTCTGCTATCCCAACACATAGGAGACAGAGTCAGGAAGAGTACCATAAATTCAAGGGTAGCCTAGGCTACATAGTGAGATACTGTCTCAAAAAAAAAAAAAGTCAACTATAAATCAAGTTAAAAACAAGGGTTAAACCAAAGGAGACCTACTGCTTTCAAGGTTACTATGTAAAAATATTTGCTGCTAATGATATGATCAAATCACTTATTATCTTAGTAAGTAGCAGAAAATTAAAGAAGTCAACTATAATCACATGAGATATGATTAAGATTAACATTAATTCAAGATATATAAACTGGTAAGGCATATATGCTTAGCCAAATTTTAATAAAAGTTTAAAAACTGAATTTACTTAAACTGGATTTCCTTTCCATTGTGCCCATCTACTCCATAAACACCATAAAGGAAGACACTGAAGGGACACGCTGAGAAGCGTCTGCCTTCCCACTGCAGAGGACTGACTTGAAGGACACATGAATACGTAAATAGCGATACATGAGTGACTGGCAAACGGCAGCTATGATTCCATAAGCTGTCAGGAGAGAAACTGCTTACTTGAGACTAAGGACAGAATCTTCATCTCTAAAATTCTGATGCTTTAAAATGTCATGGGCCACAATGTAAGTCACGTGGTTAATTTACTTCTTGGCACACAGTAACAGCTCAAAAAAAAAAAAAACAGCTGTTACTACAGCTTATTTCAAAACATTAAGAGCTGAGGGGATTTTAAAAGATAAGATAGATAGCAAAGGCTCAGGAGAGATGGAAGAGAATCTAGGTCCAGGCTAACCCCTAAAACCAGTCCCAAAACGGAAAACACTCGGATACAAATGAGAATGGTGGTTTCACTTAGCCATGCTTAAGGGTAGTGCTTCTGAAAATGTGGTTAAAAATGTGCCAGAGAAAACTTGACAAATATCTCTTGGGATAGAGTTCATATATTAGCTTCAAAACTCATATCCAGGCCACACAGCATCCCCTTCCCCTCAGAAAATCACGCATCCTTTCAAGTCAGAGAAGTAGACACAGACCACGTACGACGGCATGAGGTGAGAGAACCAGTGCAGTTTGGGAGACACTAAGGACAGGCTAGGAAGTAGGAAGAATAAACTTAATACAGGCTTCCAGGTGAGCCAAAGAAATGCTATGATAGAGTAAGAACCACTGTGTCAGAGAGGAAAGAACTACAAGTAAGAAGTCTGGAGCTCTGGGGATCATGGTGTTACTATAAAAACTAGCTGACATTGACTGGGCGTCAAACAAGGAAGACTCTTGGAGATAAAAGTACACTTTAAAGAGACAATAATGAGGAAAAGGACATGGAAATCAGATAAACCTTGGCTAACATCCTGGTCTACCTTACTAGCTGTCAGATACTGGGAAATGAGGTAGAGTAGTGGTTAGCTGAAAAGGGAGACCAATACCACATATAACTGTGAAGACTTACTGATACAACAGGTCCATGTTTGTTACATGTGTGTATATGTGCAGACATGTGTGCATGTTTGTACACACACACGTTTGCCTGTGCTCATGTGTATATATATGCTAGCAATATTTGATACATTGTAGAGAGAAGTAATGTGATAGCCTCAATTTCTGTATTGATTTTAATCCCTTCACTCCATGGACTCTAAGGCAGGAGAAGCTAAGCTTAACTGAATGACTTTATGATCTTACTGACAAGGCGGGTTATTATAGCTTGTTATTTTATTATTTATCTCAAGCAAATTAAATAAACAAAAAATCCAAATATAAAGTTTTTCATAGTAATTTATGCCAAGACACAGGGTAGTGCAGTAACAGAAATGACATTAAACTGCAGTTACTTTTCTGCAAAATACTCATTACCATGATTTATCCACTAGGTAGCCAGCTTAGTAAATTACTTCACAGGTTCTACAGTATGACAAGAAGAAGCTAAATATGTCTTTCCAAATATTTTAAAGATGAGGATGGTAAATATCATTATCTTCTCCACATCTCTGAAGTAAAGCATTTTATAAATTCTTTAAGAAAGATGACATAGTAGAAGCTCTCCTGACAGCATTTACTAAACACTGTAATGAGAAGTTTATAAAAGAGATGAAGCTGAAGCCGCCTGTCCTTTTGTTACTAGTATAAGCAGGTGAGTTGGTAACCCTCTTTGAGATCTATAACATCATCGACAGAATAAAGACAGGAATGAAATGGCCTGGAAAAGTTCTACACTCAGACTGAACATCTTAGGAACAAAGGTTCCTAAGAGGAAGGGCTGAGGTTGTTGATATAGAGAGAAAAGGGAAATGCAGAAAGAGAGAGACAGACACAGACACAAAGACACAGACACACACACAGACACACACAGACACAGACACACACATAGACACACACACGGGGCAGTGGGCAGACAGAGACAGAGTGTCAGTCTAGAGCCTAGAGACATCCAATCCTCAAAGAACATGGTAGAAACCAAATGAGGACAGGAAAAGAAATACAAGGAAGACCCCAGAAGCAGAGGCAGGATCAGGAGAGAGCTGCATTTCCACGGCTGGGGTGGGGCCATGTCAGGAGGAGTGGCCACCATGGTCACATGCTCCAAGAAAAACCAAGTAAGATGAGCAGAAGGATGACGATTTGGTTACTGACCTGGTGACCCTTGGCAGAGACATGCAGGAAGACAGTGAGAGGACGGATAAGGAACATCTGAAGTGTGGGGTTAGAATGGGCAGGAAGTGAGTTAGTGAAACTACTGCTTAAGAAGAATGGTTAGAAAATGCATGACTGAGGGCAGCCAACAACGATGTTCAATTAAATGTATGTATCATTACCTTTAATTTGAGAGAGACGTAAGCCAGTATCTCCTTTTCAGGTGAGAGATTAATCTAGTTTCAATTAAAATGAGGGTTGGGACAGTCTGATGCTATGGTGCCCAGCATTTGTGGTTATTTAACATAAAATGTGGCTAATCAAAATGTAAAATATACAACAGATTTTGAAATCTTAGTAAGAACCACAATAATTCTGTATTTGTTAAGCATTAAACACTGGGTCATTAAACAAACCAACCTTTAAAATCTATTCCTTATTTCTTAAAATGTGGTTATGAAGTCATGTAGAGTCAGAAGCAGAGCTTCTTTATGTTACTAGAGGACCAAGTTACTCTGCATCTGTTCCCTGGCACATCTTCCCACAGGTCAGCTACACTACATGGCTGTCCCTTGGCTTCTTCCCCATGACTCTGCTAACAGTGTCCTAGTAGGATCCCAGTAGGCCAAGAAGCTAGTCTCTGAAAGGTAAGCACTAAGTAACATGCACCAGTATTACCCTGGTCTTTCCTAAATTGTTAAGTGATTGCAAGAAAAACAGAAATGCTTACGATTTAAGGTAGTAAACGCTAACTGCCTCAGACAACCTGATTTATTATGCTGGCTCAGAAACAAAGTTCTTTTACATAGAATATAGGTTTTACCGTTTTCCACAATTTAACTGATATTTTAAATTGACCAAACCCAGTCATGTCATGCAAGGCAGTGTCTGTTATAAACTGCAATGGAACATGAACTAAAGTCACGAAGTTTCCGTTCATTAGTCTGCAAGGGTAGTCTGAGGGGGAACTTGTTCTGCACATACCGAATTCTATACTGTCAGTGTGCATAGATATGTGTTATCTATTGAGCATTATAGAAATGACATGTTCTCAGACACTGAATCCCATATAACCACCTTCAAAATAAAGTCATAATAAATAATAAAATTGCAAACAGCAACATCAAGTATTATTTGAAGGTGTCAGTGGCAGGTTTTCTCACTGACTGTATTTTAAAGTGAAGGGGGTGGGCCATGAGGTCACCAACCTTCTGCTTGTCTAAGATCTTCATGGCATAGTACTGCTCGGTGGCTTTATGTTTCACCAGCATGACTCTTCCGAAGGAACCCGTTCCAAGGGTTTTCTTCCTTTCAAAATCCTCAAGCCCAGCATTACTCTATACAAGTATTAAAAAAATACAATAAGGTTTTAAATTAGAAATTCCCACAAGACTACAATTATTATCACTTTGGTGTTATATAATCAGAGTGGACAATTTAATTTGTAGCTATCCATGTAGAAACAATGCATATATACTCTTTAAATTTCAGGTTATTAATTCTATATTCTCCTTTGATTAATAAAAGTCCAATAATAGAGAATATTTTATAAAATGGAGTATAAAAATGAAGGAAATAAGAGCCTCAGTTAAAATATTAATGGTCATATTTCAATTCCAATGTGAGCTCCTAACACAGCTAATGAACTACTTGCACATTTTAAGAATTAAAACCATAGTCAAATAACATATGTGGTCAGGGAATATCTGTAAATAATTGTACAAATGAAAACCGAGAGATCAGTTCTTTCATGCCTCCGAGGAAAGTGGTGTGTGCCTTTGCATGTAGTTAGAGAACTAGACAACACCCATAGAACTAGATGAAAGTCAACCAGACATCAGCTGCAGAAGTAAGCAATAGCCATAGAACTATGTAACAGCTGTAAAACTAGATTAACAGTCTTAGGACTTGGTAAGAGTCATAGAACTAGGTAATGATCTCAGATCGGTGTATGGTCCCAGACTTTCTCCTTGATGTGATAATCCAGCATTATCTAAAACAGGAAGGGAAGAAATGTCTTCATTCTACAAAGACCCAAAGCCAGAGTCTCAGAACAATAACCAGATTCTTCTCCTAGTTGAATAGATGCTTTGTTAAGCAAACATCTTTGTTTGGCTTTGACTAGTGCACAGAAGCAAAAAATTAGAGGCATCAATCTATTCAATTTGTTGCTGCTACAACAAAACTAAATTGCTAGGAACAAATTATGTGCTAGCAACAAGTAGTAATTGCTGACCCATCTGTTCAATAGGCTTCGTTATGAAAACACCCATGAAAATCTCAGAAAATGTTTCCAAGGCTCAGTCTGCAGCGTTAGCTTGAGCAAAGCCTGATGTGACATAGCTCTTCTATATACGATCAGGGCACTGCAGTGTGCACTGCAGTAATTTAATCTCCACAGAAAACCAATCTTGCTTTTGACAGACAACTTTGAATCATTATGGAAGGAAAACAATAATATTTTACTTATAAATGTGTTTGCACTGTATGTTCATTTCACATTTAGGAAAACTATTATCAAAAATAAAGGTCCTTATAATTCCGATTGAATTAAACTTGTGATTTTACAAGTAATTGTTGGTTTTACTGAAACAGGTGGATTGCCACTGCTAATACAGTCACATTCAAGTAGTGGGAACAAACAGTATACAACAAGCCATCTCCTCACGTGTGGTCATCGCTTTTCATCATATCAGAAGAATGCTCTCCTCGCCCCTTTCTAATGTTTCATGTGACAAGTGGTGCAACTAAAACGATTTCAGAAAGTATTTAGCTTATTATAGCAATCTGGAATTAGTATCCACACTTACAACAGTCTTAGCATACAGCTTGGTGGTAGAAAACCTGTCTTCTAGTATACATGAGGCCCTGTGTTCAATTCTCAGGCTGTGTCAAGAAACAAAACAACAAAACTCCTTCTCCATTTAGGAATTCTCTGAGAAGATGGTTGCTTCTCCAACGTAGATATCCATAAAATTATCAATTAATGAATTATATCACAGCATTATGGTGGAATTCCCACCATATTTTATGTTTACCATTAACATTTAAAAATTAAAACTTGTGGAGCAGCAATAAGTTAAATAAATATCATGAATACACTTCCAAATGCAGAAAAACATACAGCTTCCTTACCGGGGGAGGGTTCTCCCATTTCCTCAGAAAGTCCTCTTTGGCTTTGGCTAGAAATTCTTTCACTGGAAAAAAGAAAAGAAAATAGGTGGTGTCTGGTAAGAATGCTTACATTACATAAAGAGCACACATCACATGTGGCTGTGTGAGGTACAAATACTCCTGTGTGAGCAACTGTTGTAGGACATGTGTATCCATCAGTGTGACAGCCCAGGGAGCTACTTGATGTCTTCAACTTCTAAAGGCTCAACTACTGTTCTACATAGGGACCACTCTGATACCATCAAACCCAATCAGAACAATGCTCAGAAAACATACCTGATGTCATTTAACGAGGTCAACTGATGACCAACTAGCGACTGGATAAGCTGTGAGTGGGGTCAATGAGTCTGGAACATGAGCTGAGGATATTCGCATGCCTTTGTCTATTGTATTTTGAGAACTGGCTATGGTAAAGGACAATTCCAGGCATGGCTGTGTGCATTAGATCCTGTGCTCTCTGCATCAGCAGAGAGCAGAGGAGAAACCACAGACTAACGGGTACAGACAGGATCTACAAACCCAGAAAACCCAAAAGGAACAAAACACTACTTACAATACAAACTACTTTAGAAACTAGCTCTGAACTTATAACAAAAACTGAATGTCTGATTTAAAATTTACATTAAAATAAAGTCAAACAAAAGCAGATGTTTACATAATGGTTAATAATAGCTGTATTTATAGAGCTGTCATTTTTATTGTTAAATTTGTTAACCAAAGATGAGTCATTTAAGAATATGTCCTGTTTACACACCCCTCCAACAATCACTAACAAAGGCTTCTGTTTTTAAAACAAATTTTAATGTTTTAAAAACAAATAACTGTAAACATTTAAAAATGATATATTCTTATTTTTATGTGAAAAAAATGAGAATAAAATTGGATTACATAGGATCCTTTACTATCTCCCTTGTTCAGCAGATTCCTGACATTTCCCTATGCAGCTTATGGAGGAGCAAAGGATAGAGAGCAGGGTGAAGGGCCACAGAACAGTGAGATGCCAGGGAAGACAAGCTGCTGCATAGGCTACTGCCTTAGAAACAAAGAATGGCCGGAATAAAGCCAGAATTATGCTAGGCATGATGAGACCTATAATCCCAGCTTGTTGAAGGCAGAGGCAGGTGCACTACAGTGTATATTCAGGACCAGCCTGGGCTACACCGTGGTTTCCAGGCAGGGCTAGGCTATAGGGCAAGGACTCTGTCTCACACAAACAACAACAAAACTATCCTAACAAATCTCCAACTAGGACAACACAGAAAGCTGGAGGGAACAGTGGGGCCCGGATACATCTTGTGCTGTGTGTTAACCTCTCTCACTTTCTCTGCAGGACATGACCTTTGGCCCAACACAAACCAAAATGGCGCTTGACATTCTGTTCTGTCATTTCAATACGATGACAATGAGGAACATCAATAGTAGACAGTAATTTTGAAAGAACACTAGCTTATGCATTTCTAGGAATAGAATTTTACTAATTTCTAAGTATTATACAGTGTTTCCAAAATACTTATTTTTAAAAATTAGAGAAAATTAACTTTCAAAGTTAAATTTCTCATGTACCGAAACAGTAAATTAACTGTTGTACCTAATTATCAACATATGATCTAATTCACTGTAGGACTGGAATAGTCAAGAGGTTTTGGGTCATAGTCTGAACTCTGATCTTTGGAAAGTTAGTGAGCTAGCTGCAGCTGAAGAGGGTTGGCTTTTGTGTCAGCTCCAGGACTCCAACCCAGAGCCTTGCACATTAACTGTCTACCATGTATTTTACCACTAAGCTTCATCCCAGGCTCAAAAAGGCTGGTTTTGTATTTTATGACTAAGTTTTTGTTTGTTTGTTTGTTTTCTGTTTTCATGGCCATGACTTGGAAATAATGAGTGTAAGTTAAATTAGAAACAAAACACACCAGAACGTACACCTGTGGCTTCTGAAAAAAATCCACACTTGGTGAATCTAAAAATAATACATCTCTAATTTCTTCTGAAAAATATTTCAGCTCCCATGTACAATAGAACTTGTGTAAATTATGGTGCAAACTCTCCAGATTCCTGCAGAGTTCAGATGGACTGGAGAAGGGAGAAGTGGAGAGAGAGAGGACCTCTAGTGTCCTGCCACAGCTGCTGTCATGTTGCCGGGAGCAGGTCTGAGGGACAAAGATGAGTGACAGCGGGAGCAGTGAGAACAGACGACAAAGACGTGTGCTGGGGACAATCTCTTCTGTCTCCGTGATAAGCTCCATGAGAAAGGTTTTGATGCTACTCAGTATTCACTTGTGCTTTAAAATGTTCTCCATACTTATGAGTATTTGAAATTTACTGACAATTCATACTGGGGCAAGCAAACAAAGTTTTATGTGAAAACATTACTAAGTTGCATAATATGCACTGGTAAAATAATAAGTTTCAGTAACATTTTAAAATATAAAGGCATTTTCTTTTAGAATTCAGGATATATTAGTTATAATGTTACTAAACAATACTATGAAGAAGACTGTACTTGAAACACGCTTTTGTCATATGCAGTATGTACAAACATGGATACTCTAGTATGTATGTACATTATTTAGATGCAAAGACACATATAATCAGCTCTCAATACCAGTTGTGATATATATTTAATGTCTTTAAATGATCTTTAAACAACAGACGATCCAGAGCCGCATGGACTTGCCATGGACTTTTATTATTTTCAGACATGGGTGGATTTAACTTCTAACTGCTTTTCTATGGGCATTGTCAACCTTGTTACCCACTGAGATGTTAGTAGGTAATGAAGGAGAGGGAGAGGGAGGGATGACAGGCCTGCTCACACACTGGACCCATTCCATTCAATGTGCCATAAAGCAAGCACTGTGAGGTTCTCAATTTTCAGTTTCTTTTCTTCTATTATATAATCTGTATATACATTTAACCGTTTGAGCCATGCGACAAGCTAATACACAGTTTTTGGAATACTTCATAGCTGTGTAATCAGGAGCCTTCAGCAAAGCTTCTGACAGTAAATGACGACTATCCTTAGAATCAACACATCAGGGAATGGTTTTTCTGCAAATATGTTTTGTTCTGTATTGTTTAATACTGCAGCAAAAGAGGGCACACCAAAAACTCAATCAATTCATTCATGTACAATTTTAGTTATCCATATGAAATGATTTTCTCTTAAATTTTTGTCATTTCTATAATCTACCATGTTGCACTTTAAAAGAGCATACCAAGGAATCCATATGTTCACCTAGGGTTTGTTAGCATGAGTCACCTACCCAAGAGATGAGGAAAGATGTAACAAGAGACAAGTATCATAGATTTCTACAAGTACAGAAAAAATACACTAATTTCTTACTACGTCCTGTCCCTGGCACTGATGTCCTTGTACATTAGTTGGAAGCAAGTTACAACTTACAGTCAGATTAGTCTGACTGGTAAGGTTGTAAGAGAGGACATTGCAGGCTGAAGTGATCTTGTACAAAAGGTGTGAAATTCATTTGTCCAACCTAGCCGAGTCTTAGAGAGAAAAGCAAGAAACATAAACCTGGGAGAGCATCTTCTCTGCAGCTACATCAGGGGAAAGATGCTCACTCCCACTGCTCTTCACTATTACACTGTCCAGTAAGTAGGATGGGAGGTGTATGGTCCTGTGGAGGCTCGATGCCCCCGAGAAGGGGGGTGCTAGAGGGGTAAGGTAGGAGTGGGTGGGTGAGTACCCTATCAGAGGCAAAGGGGATGGGGTGGGGCATTAGTGGAGGGTAGACCAGGAAGGAGGACATCTGAAATGTAAGCAAATAAAATAATTAAAAATAAAAAGACTAAGAGTGAGACAAGAAAAAGGCAAGAACCAGAACTGTAATTATTTATAGGTGACTGCTACTCAGACAACTCAAGAGCCTCTACCAGTGTGATCTTAGAACCTACAACTGGGGTGGGTATAGCTTTAATCTGTTCTTTAACAACAGTATCCATGAAAAGATTCCGCTCTTGTCTGTATTTACTGTTCTACCAGCCTTCACTCGCATCTGTAACTCACCCCACCTGAGTTCTGATTGACCTGCGCTGGATTTTCACTGATATGCTTCCGTAGTTCTTTTCCTGAACATTTCACAAGCTATCTTAAAAATGTAGCTCAAAATCCACTTTAGCCACACTCTATACATTTCAATATATAGTTGAATTTTAATTTATAAAAGTTACTTCTTGGCTCATGAGTCACTGGTATTTCATAAGTCCACAAGGGTGATGCTTTGTATATGTTTGGCATAGGGAGTGGCACTATTAGAAGGTGTAGCCCTGATGGAGTAGGTGTAGCCTTGTTGGAGTACGTGTGTCACTGTGGGTATGGGCCCTCATGCTAGCTGCCTGGAAGGCAGTATTCTGCTAGCAGCCTTCAGATGAAGACGTAGAACTCCCAGCTCCTCCTGCACCATGCCTGTCTGGATGCTGCCATGCTCCCGCCTTGGTTATACTGGACTGAACCTCTGAACCTGTAAGCCAGCTCCAATTAAATGTTGTCCTTTATAAGAGTTGCCTTGGTCATGGGATCTGTCACACCAGTAAAACCCTAACCAGACAATAAGCAAACATATTTTTCTTTGTTAATGAGCCTTTATTGACTAAACTCAACTACTCTATGTCAAATACTAAAAGTAAATATATCTACTCTTTGGAATTTGTTGACTATGCTTAATTATGTAATAAGCAGTCTTTATATTTCTCTTTATTCTCTAATGACTAGGAAAGAAATCTCTATATATCATCTATAAATTTTGTATTTTATAATTTCTCCCATATAGGTCAGTTTTGATTTGAGAAATCTCTATATATAGTCAATAAATTTTATACTTTATAATTTCACCCATATAGGCCAGTTTTGTTTTATGCATTTTGAGAAATTTCTATATATAATCTATGAATTTTATATTTTATAATTTCTCCTAAATAGGTGTTTTGTACATTTTGAGACTTGAGGGCATACATGGTTTTCATTTCTTCTTGTCATTGATGTTAAATGGGGACCCATAAATGACTTGAATCTCTGAGATCTTACTATAAAATAAAATACTTTGATATAAAGGTCCAGACCCTTACAAACGTGAACTAAAACTTGAACATTGCTTTATCTGTAGGAAACTTGAAGGGGGTGTCCTAGCAGAGGTTTTGTATTTGTTTCTGCTGTTATCAGTGTGTTACCAGCCTGGATCTGTTCCAGCAGTATGTTTTATTGGTAGTCCACAGATAATAAATTAATATACATTAAACCCGAAATGTTCTTGAGAGGAACCTGCTGACTGTCATTTCTTTGAAGTGGCACCCTACATGAACATACACACATCCTACCCCTGACCCCAGGGACTCAAGCCATGACATGTAAACTTCCTGTATATCTTGCTAGCAGAGATTGAGTTTTCTAAGCAACATATTCACTGAGATGATCATCTTCTCGGGATCCGGACTGCCCACAGTGCTGGAAGAAATCTCATGATGGAAAGATTGAAGAGCTTATCTTTTGGTTTTGTGAGGATGTTTACAGCAGTCTTAGCTGGGCATGGTGGCAGACTTTAGTCTCAATGCCCAGGAGGCAGACCTCTGTGAGCTTGAGGCCAGTTTGGTCTACACAGTGAATTCCACAACAGCCAGAGCTACATAGTGAGACCCTGTCTCAACCCCCACCAAGGAGGAAAGGCCTTTGGTCAGGGAGGTACGAAGTCTCTTCAGTGCAGTCAATCAGCATCTTTACAGCCTGGGAATTTAATTCTGGTGAATTTAGAATTCTCTTAAGGTATCCTTGTCACAGAGTCTTCAGCACTCTAAGGTATTGGATCTTCACTATGTTTTCCCCTTAGAAGGAGCTCTAAGTTATGTGGTTTCCAATTCTAGATTTCCCTCCTCCCTCAATGGAAAGCTTCACATGAGATTTTTAAGATGTAAAGAGACCTAGAAGTTTGACGTCTTGTTGATTTTGTCTAAGCACAATGACTTCTGATTGGCAGATTTAGCCTTTAAGTTTTCACATGTGCTAGGTGTGTGGTGGTATGTGCTGGAGGTCCCTGGCACCAAAACAAAAACTTGTTCTCATTAATTAATTATAAAACAAACAACACCTACTTTCTCTTCTGTTACTACTGCCTCATGTGAACCTGGCCCACTGAATCTGTAGACTGACCTGCTTTTATGTAACATGGTGTTCACTTTGTAGGCTCTCCCGTTTGTTTGTTTGTTTGTTTGTTTTCTGAGACAGGGCTTTGCTGCACTAGTTGCTATTCTATATATTTTGAGGCAGAATCTGGCTGAAAAGCTCAGGCTGGCCTCAAACTCCTGAGCCTAGATTGCAGTCTGTACTGCCACATCTAGCTTCCTATCTCATAATTTCTCCTATTTATATTTACCTGTGAGTGCATACGTGCGTGCGTGCGTGCGTGCGTGCATGCGTGTGTGAGAATGCAGGCACATACGGAGGCTAGGTGTCATTGCGCTCCCCAACTCGTGCCACCATCTTATGGCTTTGAGACTGAATCACTCTCTGAAGCACAAGGAAGTTGTTTTGGCTATAATGGCTGGCCACCTGTCTCTGCCCCCAATGCTGTGGTTACAGGCTAATGAAGCCATGCTGAGCTTTTATGTGGATCTTGGAATCCAAGCTCAGGCCATCATGCTTGCCCAAGTTCTCTTTACCACGGAGCCACCTCCCCAGTCTATACACTTTAAGTTTCATCTTGCCTATTCCCTTCATGAGGCTGGTTCTTCACCTCATTAATTTCCTTCCCTACAATGAGCAGTGTCCACTCTCCTGCCCGACTGAAGCTTGCTTGTTAGCTTGCAAGCACCAGGTGAATTTTCTCATCATCTTTCCTTATCATAATATTATCCTTCTTTTCTATTCTATTTTCAGCCCCTGTTTTCATCCCAGCCTTGTTCTTATGAGAAGATTCATTTTATTTATGACTGTGTATGTAAATGCCTATGTGTATGTGTGCATGCACATACACATACGTGTGCTGGTGCCATGGATCTTTGGGAGTTGGAGTTACAGACGATGGTATGCTGCCTGATATGGATGGTGGGACTTGAACTCAGGTTCTTACAACTGAGCAGAAAAGGCTCCTAACTGCCGTGCCATGTCTCCAGCTCCTGCAGGATTATTTCCTCTGTCCTGTTTCATAGATTTTGTGCTTACTCAAAGCACTGAAGAATTAACTCAGATGCTACCTGTAGTTTTTTGAAACACATAGTTCTGAATATAAGTTCCTTCTTTTCCTATCGAAGGCTGTGATTTTATCCTTTAATCATGTATAATGCTTTCAATAGGCTTCACGTTCCTTGTTCTTCCTCATTTATCCACAAACAATGGAAAGGTTTTAGAATCTTTATACACAATCTAAAATAAAGTAGCGAGTTTTTCTTTGGCTCTCTCATTTTCTATATAAGTGCTATTAGAATTAAGTTCTTGGATATTTTTCTCTGTATGCATATATATTATTAAATAATCCAGCAACTTTCAGAAATGTGGTTGTAGGGGTTGGGGAGATGGCTCAGCAGTCAACAACACTGGCTGCTCTTGCAGAGGACCCAGGTTCAGTTCTCAGCACCCACATGCCAGCTCACAAGCATCTGAAGCTCTAGTTCCCAGAGATCTGATGGAGACCTGGTGTCTGGTCTCTGTAGTCACATACATATAAGCAGGCAAAACACTCCTACTCATTAACAACAACAAAGAAATGTGCAAGTGTCCAGGACCTTACTGGTATTGATGTCAGTACACCAAGGGAGAGCCCTGTCGTACCCAGAAAACAAAGGACATCCTTTCAATTTGCAATGACCTAATGAATTCCTGGCTGTCCCAACAGGGCTGGGAGACTGTAGAAGCAACAGGCAGTGTTGTCCTGCACCCATTTACTCACAAGCCTCATCCTGGGAAGTTAGGATGAAATGGTTGCTTCTCTTACTTGACTCTAGAGTGATCTTTATCTGGCCTGGTCCATTCCTGGGGAGAGGCCTGTCCTCACCTGAGGGGCTGAAGCAGTGCTTTTACTGTTTTGTTCTGTGTTTTCAGTTAGACAGAGAGAAGAGAGGGACGTTAACCAGCTGCTCATTCCTGTCTGCACACTTCTCAGAACCATTAAATAATGCTTTCTTCTTCAGACTGACCTTCAATTGAGTTGAAGCAAGAAGCAAGCTCCCCGAGGAGCTTAGAAATTGTACATGTTTGCAATGTGTCATATGATGTTTCCATATGTGGATACACTGTATGATGTGCAAATCAGAGTGAGCATATCTGTCTCCTCATGCCTTATTTTTGCAGTGAGATCATAAGAAATCTTCTCACACTGAAACAACAGAATGCAGAATCATCCTCTCGTCATCCCACTGTGAACAGAGCATCGGCTCTTGATCCCCTTATCTTGCTGTAACAAAGGACCTGTTGACTAATGTTTCTTCTCCACAGCTTCCTGGCTCCTGGTTTTCACATAGGATTTGGTATGTGAACCAGGAGTGCACAGTAACTCAATGTGTCAGATGACTCAGCTCCAGCTTATACAAACAGCACTGTAACCTACATGCTACATGCTGTGATGATAGAACATCAGACACAGAAAATAAAAACATCACGTGGTCTCAGAAAGAAAAGTTGAGAAAGGTGTTATGATTCCAGGCTCCTTCACCAGTCCCAGTGCTGGTCCTTGTCAAAGCTTAGCTCTTCCTTTGCCTCGGAACTCAACAGCTTCTGCATTCTGACAACACCTATGTCTGTATAGGCTCTGCCTGTCTGATTAGGCTCCTATGTCTTCTTGTCAAAGGGCCTTATGGAACCCAACTGAATTTTGGGAGAACTCCTTTAGAATTTTTTCATAAAACGAGAAAATCTTCACCAAATGAACTCAACTTACAAGGGGGCAGCCAAGGCTCTTCTTACATTTACAAGCAAGTCTTTAGATGCCAGAGAGAAGAAAGAACAGATGAGTACAATTAAAGTCTTCAAGGGATGGCTTTCTCTTAGGAGGTCCAGATCTAGAGTCAGAGACTCACAGGCAAATATATAGTTTGCTTTCTTTGCTTTGAAAGTACAGAAACATCACCCTCAGAGTTTGTAACGGAGGCACAGAAAGCTATTATGGTTCTTGTGATTTCTACAAAGAATATCAATATGGTAACATACATGATGCACAGGTGAATCTCCCTTGACTTGCTAAGGAGTTTAATCTTTACTTTGAGTGGCAATTCCAGAATTGCAAGTTTCATATTGTATTAAGAAATGGACTTACTTCAATTTAAAAGTCAGTATGAAAGTCATCTGAAGAGACATGAAACACGAGGCTCAGGAGGAGTCCAGCAAGCCAGTCAGTGTAAGGGCGCAGGGAAGAGAGACCGATGCCCAGGTCTAAAGGACTCTCAGTGTTACTGGGTCTGGAGAAAACCCCTGATGTACAATCAAAGGTACTAAATGATCAAGTACACAACCAGGGTGACACGTTACAAACAACCCCAGATTCTGGCTTTACTTCCATGTGGGTTGTGGAGTCACTAAGAGAAGCGAGGATCAAGGATAAAGGAATAGATGTTAAGGGAGAAAGACGAAGCCGACTCTTGTAATGGATGTCTCAGGTAATGACTGAGGCGTGGGCAGGGATGAGATCACTCAGAAAATGCAGCACTGAGAGGGCCAAAGACAGATTCTCAGAGAAGAACATGTAATTTTTCAGGAAGGAGAAAGGAATAGCTTTACAGGTATCTCCATATAAACATACATAGCTGTATGTGTGCACCACACACAGAAACACATTATAATTTTAGACTTAGATAAGACAGCCTAATATTTGATTATTTCTATTAATGAAGCCACACTTTTAATTTCTCATTTTAAAATGGCTAGAGCACTCAGTCACAGCAGAGGTGAATTTATTTAAGATTGGCTGTTCTTGGAGAAGCCGATGTCTACTTGTTACTAGCACACTTGTGTGGTAGAAAAGGCTGTAGGGAGGAGACTATGGTCAAGCACATCAGCACTGTCTGTCTTCCAGCCACAGCTTCACACAAGAAAGGAACAGCAGCAGTGCCCTCAGCTCAAACATCAGATTGTAAGATTAAACAGCACCACAGCGGCTGGGAAAGATTCTAAGGTTATGTGTAGACTTTTAAAGAAAATGTAGCTTTATTCAAATAAATACATAGCATGATAACCAGGTTTCATATTGGCAGAACTGGAAGAAATGTCAACACATTGCTTTCTCAGTATCAGCCCAAATTTCAAGGACTAAATCAGAATATTTACTCTGCAAACAAGAACATAATTGTCCAGTCAATTCTTAACATTTTGCATGTAAGACAACTCCTCGTGTATCAAATGCCACGCTATAACATGGATAGCATTGAAGAGGGTAATTTTAGATTGCCGCAGGATAAAGAGCGCTTCCTCATTTTAATGAAGTCATCTCTACTTATGAAGAAATGTCTTCACAATACAAAAAAAAAAAAAAAAACCCAAATCTTTCTGATCCAGAGGTCAACCCTGCAAGTCTTAAGCATGAACCCTGTCATCACAGGGCCACATAATGCTCTCCCTGTAAGGGACACCTGGACCAGCCCTTTCCAGCTCAGCAGAGATACTAATGAGTGATGCTTTGAGCAAACACTCACTCTGACAACAGTGTGTCTATTTTTAGCTGCAGGTTTGCTTGAAATGAACAGCTCCTGCCCTATGATAAGCTGCAGTACACACTATGGCAGATTTTCTCGGAAAAAAAAAAAGAAGCACTTTTGAACATGCTTAGAAAAATAAATAATCATAGCAAAAGATTAATTTTTCACAAGCGTATTTAGTTTCATAAATCATTTTCCCAAGATAATTTTAACAAAGCCTCCAAAGCCAAAACATACATATTTATTTCATCCTTAATTCACTATTCTAAACCACTTATAATTAAACGCAACCCTCAAAAAGAAAATCAATAAAATTTTGGCAGCATCTTATTTTCAGAATTAGTATTTTAAAAATAGTGCCCAAAAGAAGCTAACAAAAAATAGTATTTAGATGACAAAGAAGCACATTAAATACAGTTATCTTGAATACCACATACTAAATAAAACCTCCTTCTAGTATTTGAGTCTTCTACTTGTTTTTACAATACAGAAGACAACAGCATGCTAGTGAACAGAGATCAACCATAAAGACAATCAGAGCTGGCTGCTGGAGCTGTCAGCACTGTTATTGTTTACAGTTCCTAATGGCTTTTACAGGCTCTTTACAATAATGCCGACTTGAAAAGCATCAACACAAATGTCATTACCACAGCTCTGGCTTTTATAACCTCCTCTACAAAGTATTTTTCCTTGTACAATTAAATATTTTTTAAAAAATATATAGCTGAAGAGTCTCTGAGACCAACTCACCATTCATGATGACAGGCAATGACTCCAGAGCATATTGCTCAGAACAACAGCCCGACTGCAAAGGGAGTTATGCTAATCTCTGGAGGCTGCGATGGTGTAAACACATACGCTGGAGCAAGCAGCTGAAAACCAAGAGCTCTCTTTTGTTTTAAAAAGAAAAGCCCCCAAAGCAACGCCTAAATGCCCAGTAGGAGGTACTACTAGGTAAGAGAATAATGCCAAAGATGTTTTATGTAACGAGGTTTAGTTTTTTTTTTTCCCAGCTAGCTATCCTAGCTTCCTTCATATACCTCCAGAGTAACTCAAAATGGCAGGGAGAAAATGCAAACCAGGATGTATATTCTCAATCGTACCAGCATGAGCTGTTACCACGGTAACATTCGACCAGCATCAGTTTCCTTCTAACCAAGAGGTAGCTTTCCTGAAGCTTTAACCAACTAAAGCAAATAAAATACCTTTTTATTTTAGGGTAACATGATCCTCTAAATCACCACATTCTTTACACGTAAGCGCTGCGCTACCCTTTTCATACATCTTTCAAACCTATCTTTAAAATGCTGTTTTCTTCACATACTCACACAAACCCATGTTGAATCCAGCGAGGAACGACAGCAGAATGATTGCGCCTTAAACGCCTTTCATTACAGCAGCTCCTACTGCTGCGGACCTCACGGAGACTGGAGTGCTGTGTGCTGTTGCTAGTGACTATTGGCGATGAATCTTATTGCCCAGATCGCTGACAGCTTTCATTTTTCATGAGCCAAAAGCTATACTGCAGCACAAATGTTAACTATTTAAACATTCTGTATCATGGGAAAGGTATAATATAATGCTATCTATAATCTTCTTTTATAAAGGAAAATCAGGGACTAACACTTGTAAATTTCCATTAAATTCAGCATTAAGTATTGCCCAGATATTATTTTAAAAAGACCACACATCACAAATTTACTGGTAATCATTATTCAAGAGTGGCATTGCTTCCATTACACAGTACTCTGAGAACAGCCTGTATGGCGAGGTGTGTAGGCTGGGGAGCATGACGAGTGAGCTGTTCTAATCTCAGAGACCTAAGATTTGCAGCACTAGTGACACGAAGGGACTAGAGAACCATGTCTGTGAGGCAGAACTTCAGCAGGTGAATCTGCACCTTTAAAGATGCCAGAAAAGGCAGCACTTGTGATGAACAGTCAGTCAGCAAACCTCCCCAAGAAACAACCAGAGCTGCACAGAAGAGCTGGAAAAGACTTTCCCTGCTCTGGGACAGATCCATGGCAGACAGGCTGAGAAGCATTTCAGGAGGCACTACTGGACTCTGGGTAAGAATACTCAAGTCTGCTTTGTTCTGGTCTACTCAGATCCCTTCAGCTTGGTCTGGAAGGTTTAGTTGTAATATTATCAGAAAAAAAAAAAAGTGAAGTGTAAGGAATCAGTAGGGTTATGCCTAGCTCCCCTAGGCTAATGTCGGAGCAGAGGCAGGCAGCAGGCTGATGGTCTAGATACAGGTTCAGCAAGGAAATGGCTGCACAGGGCACTATGAACCCCATTTGAGACCCAAAATTTAAAGCTGCTGTAGACCAAATGTGTGCTTCCCAATCTAAACACAGCCCACCAGCATGATCTCAGATAGCATACAACACTGAGTTCTGGGACTCAGGGCAAAAACTAAAACCAAGGGTAAGTAACATCAAATCAGAATTGAGAGATGAACAGCACACACCGTGAAGGACACTAAATCTACAAACTGGACTAAAGATGCTGAAAATGAAATAAAAAGACCAATCCTAGGAAGAAAAAGATTAAGCAGAATACAGAGTTACTACAAATATCTTATTGTAAGGACTTGATTTTTGCCCAAACAGACATCATTCATGATGAAAAGAATAAGCAGAAATGGGATTTACGTACAATTTAAAAAATATTTGCAACTGGCTAGTAAAATGTTCGATGAAACAAAAGGAAGCTGTTTCAAGACTTGAGAATGATACAGCAGATGGAAATTTCAGTATAGAAAAGAGAAATATGAAAAAACAAAAAGTAGAGATGTGACAAATTAATATTAAAAACTTAAACTCACTATAATACTAATATCACATTTTAAAAGGAAAACGATTTAACCCTGTAAATGTGAGCTGAAGATAGATGTGTAAATATGAAGAACAAACGTCAAGGAAAGTGCAAGTCTTACACAAGTATTCAGCCTGAGGTCCCAACATACATCTAATAGGAAACAAGAGGAAAGAGAGGAAACATGTTTAAAAGAATAGTGACTGACAATGTCCTATTGAAAGACGAACCCCTAGTCCATGAACCAGGCAGAGCTAACAGTTAAGCTAATGCTAACTAGGACGAACACAAAGACACCCACACCTAGACACTTCAAATTCAAGTTACTGAAAAATAAAGACAAAGGAAGAAATCTTAATAGCAGCAAGAGAAAAATCAGTACTAATGTACAAAGGAAAAACAATTCAATAAGTGCTAACTTCTCAATTAGAACTAAGAGTGGCCAGAAGACAGTGAAATGATATATAGAAAATGCTAGAAGAAGCAAGAAACAAAACTGCCCAGTAATAACTGTATACCCAGAAAAACTATTGTCCACAAACATAAAACAGAGTATCCATTGTATTAACAATTACATTAAATGTAATAAAAGAGACATAAATCAAAAGGCAGTAATTATCAACCTGATTAAAAAACAAGGTTCAAATATGGGTCATCTGTAAGAGACACCAAGCCTAAAAACACAAACAGGAAAAATAAAAGGAGGGATACACATCACCACAACACTTACCTAGAAGACACTGGAGTATCTATACTTTGTTGATAAATATTCAAGAAACAAAAGGCCACTCATTATACAATCAAACAGCTGGAAACATAACAACTGTATGGAACAGGACAGCTCCTACAGTATGAAAGCAGACAGTGACAAAACTAAAAGAGAAGTAGGTGCTCTAATAACTGTGCAATCACGTGCTGTTTGAAGCAGGGATACAGTACACAGGATGTGTCTGTAAGTAGTTCTGTTGTGTAGACATCTCAACAGTAGACCCCATGACAGACCTACGCATATAATAGGTGCAGCCTGTTGCTCCACCAGCTGTATTCTGGCAAGCAATTTCCCTCCACATTAGCTCACTGTAGGGTTTCCTCTAATGCTTCATGTCTATGAAGATTCATGTCTATGAAGACCCAGAGACCACCTATTTGAATTTTGTAATGAATAATGATTTTTAATCATGTTAACAGGCAGAGCTAGTAGAAAATCCAACATCATTGTAAAATCCATGTTTCGCTTTCTACATTACAAATATGATTGTTGTGAACCTTGTAGTGCTGACAGAGAAACACCTGTGCACCTGGTCTTCAGTGCAAGTCACCATGAGCAGTTTGTCTTTGTTGCCATCAACTTTGTTGATGGCAGTATTTCTATAAAGACATGAACAATGCATTGCCCTATGGAGTCAGCACAGCTATAGCATCACTATGCAATCTGAAGGTTTGTACTCCATTATAATCTAGTGGAGCTGCTACCACAGAGGAGGTTCATTGTTCACTGAGACTCAATGATGTAAAGCATGGCTAGAGTTGGTGACTTCAAGGCTCTTTCCTTAATAAATCATGGGAAAAGTAGACAGGAAGTGATTACTTGAACAATGACACTGAAAACTCATACACATAATATATAGTACTAAAAGTCAGCAGAATGTTACTCTTTTAAAATGTACATGGAAATGCTCTGTATTCATATGTAAAACAAAATAGTAAATTAACTAATTCAAAAGGCTTCTTCAGTCTTTTAAAATACATTCTCTTATCAAGTATAATTAAGGGCTTGCAAGATGGCCTCGTGAAAGGCATCTGGCACCAAGCCTGATGACCTAAGTTCTAGCCCCAGGCCCCACGATGTGGATGGAGAGAACCAACTCCTATAAGTGGTCGGTCCTCTGACTTCCACATATGTGCAATGGCATGCACATATCTCCCCCCCTCCCTCCCTCCCTCCCTCCCTCCCTCCCTCCCTCCC